>NC_061114.1:223486617-223653683 GCF_002878395.1 Capsicum annuum | reverse complement strand
TTTTTTTTTTTTTTTTTGTATTTTCATTTCTACCTTTTTCATTCTTGGTTCGTCATTTTTCTTCCTTTTTTTATATTCTTTTCCTCATTTTTTTTTGTCATTGCATTTTATATTTTATATATATTTTTTACTTAAATTTATTTGTATCATACTATATATTTCAAATAAATTTATTATTTGTATTTGTATTGTTCAATTTATATCAATAAAATATAATTTGTATCAATATATATAAAATATAAGTGTGAATTATATAAAATATATATGACGGTGTAAACTATAAAATATAAATATGAGCTTGAAGTCTAAAAAACAAATACAAATATACAATTGTATTAAGTAAGTTCGGTCCATCTTTATTCCATTTCATATATGGCTGAGGATTCACATAGCCTTCGATTTATGGGAAAGTCCAACTTCAAATCCGACTTCTAACTCCCTCATCTTAGAGTTCTCATTAGAGCAGAAGTAAGGCACGAAGCGAGGAGCTCAAGGTAAGGCAAGGCAGGAAGTACGTAGAAACCTTGATTTGTGTACTTCTTGCGACTGCTAAAGATATTTGGTTTGACGAATGTAATTTCAAGATCTTTCTGGATACTATCTCTTTATCTGTTCATTAAGTGGAGTCCACTTGAGTGTACTTACAAAATTTACAAATGTTGGGCGAATATAAACCAATATGCGCTTATGGTATTTTCGTTATCATAAAAAAAAACAATAAAGAAAAAAGAAGAAGAAAGAGAGGTAGAAGTTGGAGATAGAAGAGAGAGAAAAATCGTAAAAAAAAATTGAAGAAAAAAATACAAAAAAAATCAGAAAGAAAAAAATAATGAAAAAGGAGAAAAGGAAAAAGAAAAAAAAATGATGATGAATGCAAATATTCTGAATGGTTATGATATCTCAGTGATTATTCATAATTTGTACTCGACTTAATCATGTTCTTCGAAAATAAAAAAAATATAAAATAAAACCAAAAAAGAAAAAAAAAAGAAGTAAAAAAAAAACTAGAAAAAAGGAGACTAAAAAGGAGAAAAGAAACAGAAGCAAAGGGTTGAAATAGTAGAGAGAGTGAGAAAAAAAGAAAATGAAAAAAAAACTAGAGACTATATATAGAAGAGAGAAAAAAAAACTAAAAAAAAAACTGAAAAAAAAGTTAAATTGATATGATATAGAAATTTTAAGTTTTTTATTTTAGGAGATAAAGTGGGTTGGAACCATTTTTACCCAATTCATATTTGACCAAATCCATATTTATCCATATTTATAGGAAAGATTGCAATCCAAACTATTTTTGTTCGATCCATATTTAACCCGTTCAAATCCAATCCAATCCGCACATTTGCCACCCCTAGTGGTGATCAAAAGGACAGTTCAACGCACTAAAGCTCCCTCTATGCGCAGGATCTAAAAAATGCTCAGATCCTAGAATCAATTGTATGCAGTTTTACTTTATATTTTTGTCATTAATTATTTTTTAATATTTGAACACATGACCTCCTGATCACATTACACCAACTTTTCCGGAACATGTGATCATCTTTATATGTTTTAAATACCATATTGGATTATGTAATCATTTTTTTTAAGAAAAGTTATAAGTACTATATAAGGCTGCGATCCACTGAAAATTGGTTGACTAGTATTATCAGTTATCTTTGTAAATGGGACCTGATCTCTGACAGAACATACAAAAGATAAGAGAGCATTTGACAAACATTCATTCATTCTTCTTTATTTCTTTCATTAACTTTTGCTAAATACTTGGTTGACTAAGTTTTATTAGTACAAAAATCCTCTCTACTATTATGTATTTCTAGGAGTACTTGTTTGAGGAGCTAGGTGTTTTTAAGTTGACCGAGTCGAAATTTAAAGTTTCTGAATTTTTGTTATAATTTGTATATATTCAATTGAATTTAAACTACTAAGTTCAAACGATCAGTAAACTACATACTCTACCTTCGTCCCTGAATATTACTATAAGTATTGAGTTGTGACAATAAGCTCGAATAGAATGAAGCTAAGTAGCTATCGTGCTCGCTCGCTTTTCTGCCTTAGCTTCTACGTTTTGATCTAAGATTTATATTCGATGAGCTCAATATTTATGTTCACAACACTAAATTCATTTTACTTTTTAGTATCGAAAATTAGTATTTATTAAGATTTTGATAACTTCTTTATATATTTGTATACTATGTTATCATGATTTTATATATGCAGTGCTATGTATAAACAATGTAATTTTTTCATGATAAAGATTCGAATGAAACTCCTCGATCCTATCTGACTCCATTCTGTCAGAGGATTATATTTTTTTCTTGTCAAAACAATTGGTAAGAGCTTTGAAAAGCAAAGGCACCATTTAGGACCAACATATATGGAGTGGGTCACATGAGTTGATGTTTATGGAATTTCTTTCTTTTGTGAAAGTACAATAACAATAATGTTTAATGTGGTACTTTGGTCCAGTCTTCATAATGATGATGATCTTGAACCAGAAATATGATCATCATAATTAGTATGATTTGCTACTCATGAGGAACTAATGAATAAAGCAAGAAACAATTATCATTCACAATCATCACCTAATTATATTTTCATTCATAATTTTTTCAAAATAGATTTCAGCGTACAAACACAATATGTAATAACACTCCAATTTCACTAACTATATTGTTCCATTTAGGCTCATGTTTAATATTTCCTAGTCCCTACCCATTTTAACTTAATGGGACATTTTAATCCTTAAGATCCAAGTGTTAATTAGATCGATAATTCTTTTTCATTTTGAACTATTAGAAGGTTAGCAAAGTAAATATCATACAAATTATATAAACAAATAGTTAAAGGTGTGATTTAGAGAAAAAACAAATTAATTACTACATGTGAATCCCTTGACAAGGATCATCTTCTTTTTTTTTTTTTCCCATTTAGTTATTAAATTTTAAATATAGCATAAGATATGCCAATCATGTCACCCATAATCATTTACCCGTAATTGTGAAAAACTCCAAATAATAATACTAGTTCAGAATGGTCCACTTATTTTCAAAAAATAGTGATTAAGTCACCTTCTTTCTTTTCCAAGAAGTTCACTACTATATCATTTGAAATTGACACTGATAATTTAAATTGAAGACATATATAACACAGTGCACATTACACTAAACTTGTCAGTTGTCACTCATTGTAGAGTCTTTTGTAAAATTTTCAGATACATAATTGTAATTGTAATTATGTATCTTCCTTTGGTCTAACTAATGCATTATGTATCTCGACTAAATAATTTTAAAAATGGATGTTGTGGGCAATGCAATTTTATTAAATTTAAATCCGTACAAAAATTCGGATTATATTAAATTCAAAATATATTAGTGCCAAATAAATATTACAGATTAATATAATTGAATTAATTATTTAAGTCCAAATAGGTGTGGATTTAAATAAGGTCCAATATTTATTATGATAAGCTCACTTTACTAAGCCCAAGATATTGTCATATTCTAGAGGCCCAAATAAGCGTCACGTATCAAATGACATAGCATGCCAAGTCAAGTGAAGGAGCCAATAAGACCGTGCCACATGTCAAACTGATACAGCAGGCCTATGAAATAAAAGCTCATAAAAGGCGCCACATCACTTAAATTTGATTGGTTAAAGGAAGTCCATATTCATCATGACTCTTCCTTTCCTACAACTATAAATAGGGGCCTCATAATTCAGAAAAAGGGACACCCCCCAGACCTCTAACAAGTAGCAAGAGAAAGCTCGTAGATCAAACGCCGCAATTTTTCTAAAAAGTTCAAGCATTCAAATCAAGTTCATCAAGATTTAAGATCAAGACCGCAATATTCAAGAACAAAGTCAAAAGCCCTTGAATTCAAGCACAAGTCAAGATCAAGTCCCTCAAATCCGCAAATCAAGTTCAAATTCAAGATTAAGATTTAAGCCTTTGAATTTATCTTTAAAAGGCGAATAGGAGGATTCATAGAAATTATAACACTCGCATTGAAATCAATAAATTGATTGTTGTAGTATATTTTCTTGTCTCGAATTATTTATTTTTCTGACTCAAAAATTTTACTGTCCAACAAATTCTGGCACGCCCAGTAGGACAATCTCTACCTCTTATCTCAACTTTTCCAAGTACAAAGTTCGACAACACTGAAATGGCTTCCAAGAAGGTCAGCTCTCAATTAACTGCTTCCAAGGCTATTGACTCAAAGTTCTCTGCTGAAGTAGAAAGTATCCTTGGTGTTACTTTCGGAAGCTTAGGAGCTGTTACAAGGAGCAAAGCAGGCTTGCTAGGACAATAAACACATCCAATGTCATCCGCACCAACTCCAGTTGTTGGATCTTCAACCCCAAAGGGAACGAAGTCCAATACAAATGCTACGGAAGGAGGAAGCAGTGTCACAAAATCGCTTAAGAAGACTCTAGCTCTACTTGAGCATTCCGGTTCTAAATACTCTGGCGTGAAGAGCGATGGTTGTTCAAGCAACTCATCATCTACGACCACACTACATAAGTTACGCACTTCAAAGATTAACTCATGCGATAAGTTGTGCTACTCTCCAACATCTCCAGTGATTATGCAAGAGATGGTAACTGATGCCTCGTCTCTGGAGGAGCAGTTTGCGAATTTGGCAAAGGCAATTGATGGCCTAACCAAATATATTCAGAATCAAGATGCTCGAATTGATAAGATAGTGGATAGGGTGGAAGGTCTGATAGACTGAGAGTCTATCCATGCACCTGGAAAAACTCCAGGGGCTCACGAGTCTGAACATCCTGTGAAACAAACACCATTAACTAAAGAGGTACAAGTTTCTTCTGAGGAAATGCTCCCGATTGATTAATTGAAGGAATTCATTGAAGGGACCCTCAAAGACAAATATGATATTGTCACCAAATCTTCCCTTGCGTATGCCAAGCCTTATAGATAGTCTCAAAATGGCTGCCAGCTATCAACCCCCAAAATTTCAACAATTTGAGGGTAAAGAAAACCCAAAACAACATGTTGCACACTTTGTTGAGACATGTAATAATGCTGGAACTTACGGTGACTCTTGTCAAATAATTTATTCGTTCCCTAAAGGGAAACACCTTTGATTGGTATACAAACCTTGAGCCTAATTCTATCAATAGCTGGGAGCAATTGGAGCACGAGTTTCTAAATCACCTTTATAGCATAAGGCATACAGTAAGCATGGTAGAGCTCACAAAGACTCGGCAAAGAAAGGATGAACTAGTCATATACTTCATCAATCGATGGAGAAATGCTAACTTAAACTGCAAAGATAGGCTCAACGAAACTTCTGCAATAGAGATATGCGTCCAAGGAATGCACCGGGAGCTTTTCTACAGCTTAAAAGGCATTAAGCTTAAATCCTTTGAAGAGCTAGCTACCCGTGCTCATGATATGAAGTTGAGCATGTCTTCTGCATGAAAGGGATCAACGTCTATCCATGACACCACGAAGGGGAAAGAATAAGCAGGAACCCAAAAGATGGGGCAAGTTTGTCCCCAAAAAATGACTTTAAGGAGTCTATGAATGTTGATGTGTCTCATGTGAAAATCACCACAAAGGTGAGCAAGAAGCAAAGTGTGAAGACGACTTCTGGAGCATGTCCGAATCAGAAAACTTTAAAGAAAATGCAAAAAAATGAATATCCCTTTCTTGATTCTGATGTTGCTGAGATTTTCGATGAAATCCTTCAGCATAAGCTCACTAAACTCCCAGAGATGAAGCGTCCCAACAAAGTTGGGCAGTCCAATGACCCTAATTATTACAAATATTGTAGGCTCATAAGTCACCCTTTTGAAAAGTGCTTTGTCTTTAAAGATAAAGTCATACAACTGGCAAGAGAGAAGAAGATCTTCTTTGATGATGAGACAACCAGTTCTCATCAAATCTCTATCACATTTTGCTTTCTCGATCCAGTCCAAATATGTGTCGAAGAGCATAATAAGAAAATATTAGAGCCTGACAGGTCTTCAGTTGATAAAGGCGATGATGAAGGTTGGACTTTGGTGACCAGGCGCAGACACAGGAGAACAAGTCTGCAAAAGGAGTCGGTCAAGCAACCAACTAGGAGGAGAATGGTAGAGAAACCAAGGAAACAGAATTTGGTTGAATTCCTAAAGAAGATGAGGGTGACAGAGCTTCACCCCCAAAAACCTCGGCGTCTGGTGACTTTAGAGGAATTCTTACCGAGTTGGTTTTGTGTAAAGACTGCCCAAGTCAACCTTGAGGCGTCTTATTTTAATACTGCCAAAGAAGGGTTAAAGGGTAAAAATCTACCCATGGAAGTTCCTTCACCTTCCGAAAAGCTTGCTGAAACTCTTGGCGAAGAGAAACATGTGTGTGATACAAAAATCACATTCATAAATAACGATCTTCTATTTGGTGAGGCCCTACATAACCGTTTCTTACACACGGAGGGTCAAATTCTATGAAAGAAGATCAATAGAATCCTGATAGATGAGGGATCTGGAGTAATATCCTGCCTATCCGCACGATGAACTTGGCATCGCTACTAGCGAACTGGACAAAAGTCGTATAATGATCCAAGGCTTCAACCAAGGGGGCCAGAGGGCCATGGGATTTATCAAGTTGGGGATTCGTATTGATGATTTTCAATCAAACCCATTGATGCATGTGATCGATGCCAACACTTCATACAATATATTGCTTGGTAGGCCTTGGGTGCATGGGAATAAAATTATCTCATCCTCTTACTATTAATGCTTGAAGTACATTCAAGGCGGAGTGGAAAGAAAAATAGGTACCGATGACAAGCCATTCACTGAAGCTGAGTCACATTTTGCCGATGTAAAATTCTACTTAAAGAAGCATGTTGTGGATGCAAAAAGGGTTGAAGATGTCACCAAGATCAAGTGTGACAGTCTTACATCTAAGAAGGTCACGGTGACTGTCGAAAAAGTTGCCACCAAGAAGCCTCTCCCCACTTTAAATAAAAAAAGTATCGCTTCTATGAAAAAGAAGGCAACTCTCATTCTTCGCTACGTATCAAAGGTAAGGAAAGAGAAATATCACCCATCGGATTCCCAAGATAATATGCTAAAGGGGATAACTTTGCCTATCGGGAAGATTGATGCAATAAGTCCATCCTCAATACTTCTTGAAGAGTCTGTGGCTCAAAATCTGCCATAAGATATGACACTCCCTACGAAGCGTATGAAAAAAGGCTTTGACCCAAATGTATATAAGCTATTTGTAAAGGCCGGATACAATCCTAATGAGCCATCAAGATCCGGCAAACTTCCATCGAAGGGTACAACCAGACAGGCACGTGAAGGCCTAGAATACACACAGCCACCTCCAATTCACATCTCCATAAGAAGGGTAGTCAGTAATTACATCACCGTGGAAGAAGAATCCACTGCTGCTAATAAAAGACCCTCTGTATTTGACCGACTTAGAGGGTCAACTGCAAGAACTTCTGTGTTTGAAAGGTTGGGACCTCTAAATAAGAAGAAAAACAACAAGCGTAAGAGGAGTCGTCAAAGCACGATGATGCACTCTTCACTTAAAATATAAAAGGATTTCCAAAGTTTAATTCTTTCTAGAATGAAGCGACAGACAGAACTGGTAGTTTCATGCAACGAGGTGCTAAAAGCAAAGGCACATACTGTGGTTTATATCAAGCAATGCCAAGAAGATTAAGAGAGTGTTGGCTCCTCATATCATGTTTTGATCCAGAATGAGAAATATGTCTCATCTCAAATTAAGGTTGATGAAGAAATAGAAGATGTTTTTTGTTGTCATCATATATCCATCAACGACGATGATCCTCAAGAGGAGGAAGGGGTTGGAGATGCTCCATCGTAACTTGAAGAAGGAGTACAGGCCATAATAGATCCCTTGAAGAAAGTTAATCTTGGAACCAATGAAGACCCAAGACCAACTTACCTGAGTACGTTTCTAGAAGTGGAGGAGCAAATCGCTTACATGGACATACTCAAAGAATATATAGGTGTCTTCACCTGGAGCTATAAGTAAATGCCTGGATTAGATCCAAAAGTAGCGGTCCATCAGTTGGTGGTCAGGAATGACGCTCGTCCTGTTAAGCAAGCCCAAAGGTGATTTAGGCCAGAGTTGATTCCATTGATCAAAAATAAAGTTAATAAACTCATTGAAGCTGGATTTATTTATGAAGTCAAATATCCCACGTGGATTTCAAGTACTGTTCCAGTACGGAAGAAGAATGGCCAAATTCGAGTTTGTGTCGACTTTTGGGACCTCAACAACGCCTGCCCTGAAGATGACTTTCCAATCCCCATACCAGAGTTAATGATTGATGCCACCATTGGTTATGAGGTAATGTCCTTCATGGATGGTTTATCCGGCTACAACCAAATCCGTATGGCGCCAAAGAATGAAGAACTCACTGTATTTCGTACGCCTAAAGGTATTTATTGCTACAAGGTGATGCCTTTTGGTTTGAAGAACGCTGGTGTCACTTATCAAAGGGCTATGCAGAACATCTCTAATGGCCTGCTCCATAAAAATATTGAATGCTACGTGGGTGATCTAGTGGTGAAGTCAAGAAAGAGAGATGACCACTTAAAAGACCTAAGAATGGTATTCGAATTACTTCGAATATATCAACTTAGGATGAATCCATTGAAGTGTGACTTTGAAGTTACTTCTGGAAAGTTTCTTGGCTTCATTGTGCGACACCGATGAATTAAAATTGATCAAGACAAGGTTGATGCAATTTTGAAGATGCCCAAACCTCAAAATATTCATGAGTTAAAAAGCCTTCAAGGAAGGCTAGCATATTTAAGGAGGTTCATCTCAAACCTGGCCGAAAAATATCAAACCATTTAGTTGTCTCATGAAGAAGGACACTCCCTTCGAATGGGACCAAGCTTATAGTAATGCCTTTGAGAGTATTAAATCATACTTAATGAAGCCACCAGTTTTTGCGACACCCATACCTGAAAAACCATTGATACTCTACATTGCGGTACAAGAAAGATCAGTCGGAGCACTATTGGCTCAAGAAAATAGTGAAGGAAAAGAGAACTCTCCTTACTATCTGAGCAGAATGATGACCCCAAACGAGCTGAAGTATTCTCCAATCGAAAAGTTATGTTTGGCATTGGCTTTCTCAATCCAAAAGATGAAATACTACTTTCAAGCTCATGTTGTTTGTCTTGTGTCTAGGGCGAATCCCATCAAGTTTGTAATATCAAAACCAGTTGTTAGTGATCGACTTACAAGATGGTACCTCTAATTTCAATAGTTTGAGATTGTGTACGTTCCTCAAAAGGCCGTAAAGGGACAAGCAGTGGCTAACTTTTTTGCAGACCACCCAATACCTGATGATTGAGAATTGAGTGATGAACTTTGTAATGAAGATGCAATGGTTATTGAAGTCAAAACCCCATGAAAAATATACTTTGATGGGACCGCACGTTGAGATGGAGTTGGTGTCGTGGTGGTGTTTGTCACTTCGCAAGAAGAGGTCATCCCATACTCATTTACCCTAATAAATCGTTGCTCTAATAATGTTACTGAATATCAAGCGTTAATACTTGGACTTGAGATGGCAGTTGACATGAAACAACTGTAATTACAAGTGTTTGGTGACTCCCAATTAGTGATCAAACAACTTTTAGGAAGCTATAAAGTTAGAAAATCTGAGCTACGACCATATCATGATTATGTGCAGAAGTTGATGGGGTGGCTTGGAGAAGTAACCCTCCAACATGTGCCAAGGAGAGAAAATAAGCAAGCTGATGCCCTAGCTGTTTTGGCCTCAACCCTGACTCTTCCAAATCAAATGCAAGTTACGATCTGCCAAAAATGGGTAGTACCACCATCAACTGATGATGAAGAAAGTAAAGTCGAATACCTCGTTGCCATATCTGAAGCTGTAAAATAAGATTGGCGACAACCTATCATTGATTACTTATGTTATGGGATACTTCCAGAGGATCCAAGGAGAAGGACTGATATTCGCTGTTATACACCTCGCTTCCTTTACTACAAAGACACACTGTACCAAAGATCATTTGAAGGAGTGCTCTTATGGTGTTTAGGAGAGGAAGAAAGAATTCAAGCTTTGTAAGAAGCACACTCAGGAGTTTGTGGATCACATCAGTCTGGACAGAAGCTCCATTTTCACATTAAAAGAATGGGATATTATTGGCCAACGATGGCGAAAGATTGTTTGGACTATGCTAGAAGATGCAAAGCTTGTCAATTCCATGCAAATTTCATACATCAACCTCCAGAGTTACTACACCCAACTATAGCATCTTGGCCTTTCAATTCTTGGGGAATAGATATTGTTGGTCTACTACCAAAGCCTTCTGGTGGACACTTATACATCTTGTCCGCGACAGGTTACTTCTCAAAGTGGGCCGAAGCTGTTGCTCTTAAGGAAGTAAAGAAAGAAAATATTGCAAACTTCATCCGAGTGAATATCGTCTACCGCTTTAGAATCCCTCAATATATAATAACTGACAATGGCAAGCTGTTTGATAATAAATTAATGAATAAGATTTGTGATCTCTTTGGCTTCAAGCAGCGTAAGTTTTCTATGTACCATGTTGCTGCCAATGGTCTAGCCGAAGCATTCAATAAGACTTTATGCAACTTGTTGAAGAGAGTCATCTCCAAATCCAAACGAGACTGGCATGAGCGAATGGAAGAATTTTTATAGGCGTATAGGACAACTTATCGTACACCAACGCAAGTAACTCCATACTCGCTTGCTTTTGGAGTTGAAACAATCCTGCCACTTGAGCATCAAAAACCTTCTTTGAGATTAACTATTCAAGAAGGTCTCATCGATGAAGAAAATTCTAAGTTGCGTTTTGCGGAGTTAGAAGCTCTTGATGAGAAGAGACTAGAGGCTCAACAAAATCTTGAATGTTACCAAGCCCGTCTATCTCTTTCCTTCAACAAAAGAGTTTGCTTGAAGTACTTCCAAGTTGGAGAGCAAGTTCTTGCAGTAAGAGGGCCCATAATCACTTCTTATAAGTTTGGGGGCAAGTTCACCCCAAAGTGGGATGGACCATATGTCGTACAAGAGGCATATTCAAACAGTGCTGACAAGCTTGTCGATGCAGATGGTGTGAGGGTTGGCCCCATCAACTCCAAGTTCTCGAAGAAGTACTATCCCTGAAGGAAGATGACACTCCTTAAGACATGAGTATAAACTGAATTTACACTCCTTAAGGCACGAGTATAAACTGCATGTACACTCCTTAAGTCACAAGTATAAACTGCATGTCCACTCCTTAAGGCATGAGTATAAACTGAATGTCTACTCTTGGCCCGCAAGAGTATAAACTGTGTACAACTCAAAAAAAAAAAAAAAAAGTTTGCTAGGTTGAAAACCTCGAAAGAGGCGGCCTAGGCAAAAGTTGGGACACAAAAAAAAAAACTCACCCAAAACTACGTTGTGACTTAATCCTCTTCATTGAGGTACGTAGGCGCTTGAAATCTCATTCCGAGTTCAGTTGCATGAGTGTAAAAAAAAATGTTCCTACACTGTCTGTCATATAAACGCCAAGTATGAAACTATTCTAATCAAATTTTGGACTTACTCCAAATATTTGTGACTCAATGAGGGTAACACGTCAAAAAAAAGAGTTCCTTCAATGGAATTTGGAATACTAAAGTTCTCCAAGCCTATAACTAAAAGGATACTGAAATTTCTATGCCTTAAGGTGGACAAAAGTTGTCCCTTTGCACCTTAAGCTGGCCTCTAACAGGTTTATCCTTAAAGGATGTCGAAATTTTCATGCCTTAAGGTGGACAAAATTTATCCCTTTGTACCTTAAGCTGGCCTCTAACAGGTTTATCCTTAAAAGGATCTCAAAATTTTCATGTCTTAAGGTGGACAAAATTTGTCCCTTTGCACCTTAAGCTGGCCTCTCGCAGATTTATCCTTAAAAGGATATCAAATTTTTTATGCCTTAAGGTGGACAAGATTTGTCCCTTTGCACCTTAAGCTGAATATTACATAAGGGTCCATACTTAAATAAAATCACTGCACCATCTTCAAGTAAAATTGGTCGGACTTAAGGTAACCGAGCCAAAGTTAAACTCTCGCACCTTAAGCCGATGTCCACCATCTTCAAGTAAAATTAGTCCATACTTAAGATGTCCACCATCTTAAGATGAATATTGAAAAGGGTCCATACTTAAAGAAAATCACTGCACCATCTTCAAGTAAAATTGGTCGGACTTAAGGTGACGGAGGTGAAGTTAAACTCTCGCACCTTAAGCTGATGTCCACCGTCTTCAAGTAAAATTGGTCGGACTTAAAGTGACAGAGGCAAATTTAAACTCTCACACCTTAAGCCGATGTCCACCGTCTTCAAGTAAAATTGATCGGACTTAAGGTGATGGAGACGAAATTAAACTCTTGCACCTTAAGCTGTTGTCCATCGTCTTCAAGTAAAATTGGTCGGACTTAAGGTGATGGAGGTGAATTTAAACTCTCGCACCTTAAGCCGATGTCTACCATCTTCAAGTAAAATTGGTCGGACTTAAAGTGATGGAGGCAAAGTTAAACTCTCGCACCTTAAGCCGATGTCCACCGTCTTCAAATAAAATTGGTCGGACTTAAGGTGACGGAGGCGAAGTTAAACTCTCGCACCCTAAGCCAATTGTTGCATATTGCTATCTGTTTCAATTCTCCAAAAAAAAAAAAAAACAAGAAAAAAAAGCAAAAAACACAAATAGAAAGGATGTTACCTATCAAAGCGTTGTGATCTTAAAAGTTGTATATCACCAACTTGGATTGAGACAAGATGCCTTGATGAGAATAAAGCCCTCAAAATCTAGTTTGAGACAATCAAAACACCCTTTGGTGATGATGGTCCCACATCAAGAAATAAATTATTTGGTGAGGCAATGCAAATCTGGAATCCTCTGTCGGAAAGCATATACGATCGACTTCAAAAAATCATTTAGAACAATAAAAAAAGTGTTAAAATCTAAATTTTGAATATGTTATACATGCAAGTTTTCGGAATCTATAGGATCAAGCAGATCATAATTTTGTTACTCTCACATTGAGATATAATTTTTTTGGTGATGTCGCATAAATCTGAAATTGTTGATGCATCAAAACTCAATGTTGATTTCGGGATAACACCTAAAAATATCTCGATTGTATTAAATTATTAATTTTGAATATGTTATAGATCTTTGTGTCTAATTTCACAAGAATCAAGCGACTTGTGATTTCATCCTTCCTACTTCAAGATATGAAAGTTTTAGTAAGGACGCGCAGATCTGAAATTTTCAGCATGATAAAATTCAGGGCTAACTCCAAAAAATTATCGAGAATTATATTGAAGGAATTTAAATCTAAATTTTGAATATGTTATAGATCTCGAAGTCTAGTTTCTGTAATATCAAACGGTTCATAATTTTGATATTCCTACAATTAGATATGAATTTTCTACCACTAACATGCGATGCTGGAAAAAAAGTGACGAAAATAAGAGAAAAGTAGGAGGGAAAGAAACTATCTCAAGATTGTTGATGGCTTGAAAACCCCAAAATTGATATTGAAAAAATGAAAAAACTACCTCCTTTTATAGAGTTGTAGGATGGATGTTTTCTCTCCAGTATAAATTCAGATTGGAATAACTTCCATCTCCAAATTCAAATTGGAGATTGTTTCTTTCTCCAATATAAACCCAGATTCGGATAACTTCTATCTTCAAATTCAAATTGGAGATTGTATCCTTTTCCCATACAAATTCAAATTGGAGGTTGATTTTCTTCTTTCATACAAATTCAAATTGGAGGTTGTTTCCTTCTCTCATACAGAGTCAAATTGGGGATTGTTTCCTTCTCCAATCTAAGTTTAAATCGAAAGAATTTTATTCCTGGTTAAGTAAGGCAATGAAAAAGTCTTCCCAGACTGTTTGAAATTGGATATCATGCCTCACCAACGGGTCTTAAGTATAAAGATTCGTGAAAAATAAAATAATAGAGCTTTGAGAGACAATGTCAATATGGTTCGGTTTTAAAGTTTTTGAATGAGGTGTTCTTATGTATGAAAAATCGTTGAAGCACGATGGAAACATGTTTAAATAATCTTACTTCAAGGCTAGGCTCTAAAATATTAAATGTCTCGACAAGTCTTGAAGTAGGGGGCATTTGTGGGCGATGCAGTTTTATTAAATTTAAATCCGTACAAAATTCGGATTATATTAAATTCAAAATATATTAGTCTCAAATAAATATTGTGGATTAATATAATTTAATTAATTATTTAAGTCCAAATAGGTATGGATTTAAATAAAGCTCAATATTTATTGGGTTAGTCCATTAATTTGGGTTACAAATCCACTTTACTAAGTCCAAGATATTGTCATATTCTAAAGGCCCAAATAAGCGCCACGTGTCAAATGACGTGGCATGTCAAGTCAAGTGAAGGAGCCAATAGGACCGTGCCACATGTCAAACTGATGCAGCAGGCCCATGAAATAAAAACTCATAAAAGGCGCCGCATCACTTATATCTGATTGGTCAAAGGAAGTCCATATTCATCATGACTCTTCCTTTCCTACAACTATAAATAAGGGCCTCATAATTTAGAAAAAGGGACACCCCCAGACCTCTAACAAGTAGCAAGAGAAAGCTCGTGGATCAAACGCCGCAATTTCTCTAAAAAGCTCAAGCATTCAAATTAAGTTCATCAAGATTTAAGATCAAGACCGCAATATTCAAGAACAAAGTCAAAAGCCCTTGAATTCAAGAACAACTCAAGATCACGTCCTTCAAGTTTGCAAACCAAGTTTAATTTCAAGATTAAGTTTTAAGCCTTTGAATTTATATTTGAAAAGGTGAATCAGAGGATTCATAGAGATTGTAACACTCGCATTGAAATCAATAAATTGATTGTTGCAGTATATTTTCTTGTCTCGAATTATTTATTTTCCCGACTCAAAAATTTTAATCTCCAATAGATGTATTTCAACTTCAAAATTATGTATCCAGTTGCTAATTATATATCAGAGCAAGAATGGAATAATTAACTGTTATATTCTTAAGTTCAAAATTATGTATCTCAACTTTAAAATTATGTATCCAAATGATAATTATGTATTCAAAAGTGATAAAATAAATAGTAATTATTTATAATTTAGAAAAGAATATCAATAAAGAGTAATTAAGAGTAAACTTACTGGTAAAAGAAAAAAGAAAAGCAAATCCATTAATCATTTCCCAAATCTTTTTGACTTCGGGACCACATTTGTGATATCATAGAGAAGTTACATCCAATGTATTGAAAATGATAACATGCAATATAAGGCTTTTAGTTTGGAATTCCAAAGATTATTAAATGGACCAAAAAAAAAAAAAAAAGAAGAAGAAAAAAGAGAAAAGAAGATATAGTACTTAAATGGGCTCAATGAAGATTTTAATTTTCTCTTTCTCGTGATTGCAAAAACGTGCTATGTTCAGTCCTTTTCTTCTCACTTTCCCAATTGAAAGAAGAAATAAGAAATGAAAAAGGAAAAAGATTAGAAGAGGAATTTGTTTTTGTTTTGCCTTCATTGTTTGATATCCGCATTGAGGTCGGTTAGGTTTGAATTGCGCATTGTAAGGCCTATTTCTGAAGGTGTTATTGTTACAAGCTAGAATTTGAGACTTCTCATTAACAGTATGTGAACCTAAAAAATAGGAGCAATCAATTTGATGGTTGTTTTTTATGATGATGTTTTAAAAATAGTACATTGAACCCTAATAATCATCATAGTGACAGTTTTGTTAATTGTCAAGTGTAGCAATAGTTTAGTGCATCGATTTGTTTTGTATCGGTATATCAATTCACTCTTATCAGGTATATTAATTGATATAGAGCGAAATTGACGAAACCCTTTCTATGTATTATTACTATAATTTTATAAATCTCACTATTTTGAATAAATACAGGCCAAATCAGGTAAGTTTCCTTTATTCATAATTTTATAAATCTCACTATTTTCTATTAATATATATAACATAGCCGACATATATATAGCATTCCGTGTATATATTGAGATTTTTGTAATATATTTAGAGAGTTGAAATTTTTTGTAATATTGAAAACATAAGTTGTATATTTATATACTAATTTTTAGTATCCTATTTGGTCCTTTTTCAACTGGGCTTCACAAGTTGATGTTCTTTTTTATGGGCTGCAGTAGTCATACAGTCCAAGTATAAAATGCCCAAAACAACCTAAATTTTGGACTAGGTAGAAGTTTCAACTAAATTCAGCCCATTTAAAACTCAAAGTTTACAACATTCTCTTGTGATCTGGCCCTTCACTGAAATCCGCATATAGTGAAAGCTTTATTCATCGAGCTGCTTCTTTTGGTTTATAGCGTCTTCGCTAACTACATTACAAATTGTTTAAGTTTTGTCTATAATAGACACTTGATGAAATCTGGAGGGGAAGTGGGATAAATGACCGATACTATTAACCCTTGTCCCTTTTCCCTATATGAACATGCATAAACCATTGTCAGAATTTAAAAGGGAAATTTGCTAAAATAAAAAATATTCTCTCTTTCACAAATAAATATCTCGAGCTCATTTCTTTTAACCGAAACACATAAATTAGGAAAAGAATTCCAACTTGATGAATTTCTAAGTATTTGTACGTGCTTCTATTTATTTTTATTCGTTACATTTTAATTTGGTACATCATTAAGAAAAATAATTATTGACGTGATTAATTTATCATAATATCTATATTAAATGATGTTTATTATTGTGTTTTAAAATTGATTTGGAGAAAAATAATTAATATTAAAGATAAAATAAAAAATAAAAATAATTTTTTTTTAATATGTCGAAAATAATAAATAAGAGATGAATAAAAGCGAAGGGAATAATAAGAAGAATAAATAATTATGTATCCGAAATTGCACGTCAAAATCCCATCTTATTCTGTGTAAATGAAATGATAGACACGTAGTTCCAGTTATAAGTTAATCTCAACTAGTCAATACTTGGAAGTTAACCAAGTTCTTCAACAATTTTTCCAATATTTTAATTAAAAAAATCAAATATATTACTCTAGTATTGATAGCAATTTTTTTCAAATTGATTAATCAAAAATAAACTATTATTCTTCATTTTTTTTTCTTTCAGAATCAAACTATAAATCTTGCAATAATTTAAAAAACAAGAAAAATATATAATATATATTCTAAGAAAGTGCAGTTCTTTTTGTGCCCCATTAAAATTAATTTTTTTTTTCTAAGAAAGTGCACTTTTTTGTTTTCCATTAAAATTAAAAAAATTCTCATTAAATGTTTGTGATAAAGAAGTATTTAATTATTAGAGGTATGGGGTTTAAATTTGGGAAAAGGATGCAACACTTTTTAAAATAGATAGTCTAAGTTTGAGATTTTGCCAAAGAATAACTTGTTGGATTAAGTATTTTCACTTTAATACATTTCCTAATTTGGGCCACTTTGACCCATGTAGTTCAGATACAGTCCATATATAATACTAATACAGTTTTCAACTTGCCCTTTTAAAAATATTTTAATTTTTTTTTTGCTATAAATTTTTTAACTGACAAATATTTTTCTTTTTTATTGTTTAAAAATAATAATTAAATATAATTATATAAAAATGGTATAATTGTTATATAGAATATGTATTTATATAAGATATATATATATAGAGAGAGAAAAATTGTATAATTCTATCAAATATGTATATGCATAAAATATATATATAAAAAATATATAGAAAGTGTATAAAAATTATATAATTGTTGTATAAAATGTGTAAAAAAAATATAATTATTGTATAAATTATGTATCGAAACTGTATAATTTTCATATAAAATATTTATATGCATAAGATATGTATAGAAATGATATAGAAGATGTGTAGAAACGGTGTTGAACAAGCCATCAAATTGAAATGGCTAGAAAGTATAATTTAAATTTCATGGCTATTTTCGTGAAAATAATTTAATTCGAAGTGCCTTTTTGTTCTTTTTTCTTTAAATTTTGGATATGAAATCACGTTTGATATGGAACACCTCAACTCCATAGTAGGAGCTGACAGATTAATCGGGCTCCAAAGTATTTCAATAGCACTTACGAATGTGAGTCTGAATTAATCAACACTTACGAATATGAGTCTGAATTAATCAAACTTCAAAATAAATACTAAATACCAAATAAAAATTAAAAAGAAAAATTTCACCTAACTGAAAATCTATTTTGTTAGATCAGAACAGAAATTATACATCCCGCATATACAAAATATTTGTTGGATTCGAAATTGAGAGGGCGTTATGCGGACGATATTAGTTGTAAGTCATTGTGGTGATTATTCAGAAGACACATAAAAACAATACGAAAAATTTAATATTATTATATTATTTGACCAATCGACCTACATATAAAACATTATATTAAAAATATAGAAACTAATGAGAGAGAAAATCTCCCAAGATTCTTTGACGACTAATACTATTATGTTATGACTTGAAAAAAGAAATTTTTTATTTATAGAGTTACAAAATTCTAGAAAAAAAATACACCTAATAGGAATCTAATAAATTTTATTTATACAATTACAAAACCCTAGAAAAAAAGAATAAACCTAATAAAAAAAATTTAATAAGAAAAAGATATTTTCTAGCAGGTAATTTTAATTACGGTAGAAAATTAAAAATTCAAGGCAAATACTAACAACATTAACGTTTTACTCCTTTTCTCTGTTCAATTTCTCTCCCAATTGTCTTCACTTTCCGTCTTCTCCAGTAAGTTCATATATTACTATTTACTGTAATTTCATTCTTGATATTGTTACTTACACGTATTATACATGACGTAATTACAAGTGCTACTGTGTATTAAAAGTCTATACGAATACAATGGCGGTGTCATTTTATTGGACTCTGTCAATTAATTAATTATCAGTGGCACATTCGAATAATATTAAAAAGAATATGCTTTTCTTTTTTCCATCCCAACTGTTCTTCAACTCTCAGTCTTTGTCAGTTAATTATTTTTTTCTGTACTATGATTTCTTTCTATTTTGTAGTTTTTTTTTGGGTTTCTTGCCTAATTAGCTCAACACTTATTATCTGAGCTAAGTTTAGTTTTTGATACTATTTTATTGATGGGGTTTTGGTTTGATTTGTTGGGTATTCAGCAAATTTGTATATTTTTTTGATTGTTTTTCCTTTTGTCTTTATATTATAAGAAAGGCAGCTTCTTTTATTGATTAGTATTTGAATTGTGATCAATTAATGTTCTTTGATCCCTATTCTTCAAAAATTCAAATGTGTATGTAGTGTAAAGATTGGGGAAAGTGTTAAAAATTGAATCTTTGTGGGGGAAGATTTGAATGTATGTTCAATTTGATGAATGAAATGTAGTAAATGAGCCTAAAAAAATTCAATCTTGATAAGTTGGGTTTTTGATTTTTTGATATTCATAATATTAGAAAAAATGAATACTGTGGGGAGGATAGGTAGCTACATTGGGAGAGGAGTAAGTAGTGTATCCGGGACTTTCCATCCGTTTGGTGGTGCTGTAGATATCATAGTGGTGGAGCAGCCAGATGGGAGTTTGAAATCCTCTCCATGGTATGTTCGATTTGGGAAGTTTCAGGGAGTTTTGAAGGCAAGAGAAAAGGTGGTTAATATAGCTGTGAATGGCGTTGAAGCCGGTTTTCATATGTTTTTAGATAGTAGGGGAAGGGCTTTCTTTATAAAGGAGATAGATTTAGAGGACGGGGATTCGTCGTCTTTTTCTTCATCCTCAGGTGAGGATACTGATGGGCAAAGCAGTAGTAAGCGGCCAACAATATCGAAGAATTGTAATTATGATCCTGCTGAGTCAGCTACTCAGAGTAATGCGAGTGGTGAGGAAGTCTTGGTGAGGGCAAATACCCGAAGACCTGGGATTTTAGGGATGGTTTTTGGGAGGAAGTCGATGAAAAAAGACAGGCTTTCCGAGGAAGGCAGTGATGCTGGTATTATGAGGATAGACTCATTGGAACGCGCTGAAATGGCGGCTGATCTGTTAGAAATGAAGTGGTCTACTAATCTTACCCCTAAGAGGTACAATAAAGATTATGGCATACCAGTTTCTGCCCAAGATATGTCAAAGGGTGCTAAAGAAGAGGACTTGCAAATAAATGGCAAAAAAAGTGATATGAGTTCTCTTGCACATGATGACATGTTAGAAAATGTTGATTTCCGTGAGCCTGCTCGTGAGAAGGATGATGGTTCTCATCCAAGCTTTCAGACTCGAGAGAAGTCTGTCAAGAAAATTGGTAAACATGTGTTATTTTCAGCATCTGTGAATGCCACTGGAGTGTCCATTGTCCAAGATGTTGAAGATAATAGTCGTGAAGAAAGCTTAAGAATTTCTGGTGACAGCGGTGAAGAATGTGTAGTTAATGCTGATCATAATGCCATGGGTGGTACATTTATATCTGGGGTGGGGAGCCCCAGTTCAAAATTTGTGGACTTCCCTGAGATAGAGAAACACGATTCTTTTACAGTTAGCCGTCTTCCTGAGGAGGAAAACGAAATCTCTGCAGTCCAGTCCTTTTCCTATTGTGACACTGAAGAGAACTCAACAGCGGTGCTGGATGTTTCAACTGAAGAATTTACTCAAAACTTGGGTGCTTCTCGTGATCTCGAAGCTCGCATGCACACTCAAACAGTGCTCAGTATGAATGATTTGATGTCAAACGGAAACTCACAATCAGAAGAAGACTTGTTATTTGAAAAGGATCCTTCAAATGGTTTCAACGTTATAACCAACAATACTTATCCAAACGCAATCACTCATTTAATGGTCTCCGGAAGCGGTTCGTTGAATAGCTCTGCTGCAGAAGCAGATTTTGGGTGCATATTACCCATCTCTGGTTCCAGTACCTCAACCTATGAAGATCAAGATCAGAGGACTAGCATAACAGATAAATCAATAAGCAAACTGGGAGCCTCTGCCGGGGCTCTTGGTGCTGCTAATGAATCTAGTGGCAGTTTAGTCCCACTTACTGTTTCTTCACCAGAAAGCTTGGAGGAAGAGCACCTTGTCTTTGGTGATATTGATGATTGTTGCGACACTGTAGCCAGATGCACGGAGTCCAGTTCTTTAGATTATAAGGAAAAAGAAGATTACCCCCCTGCATCTTCAGGCTCTCCTGATATCGAAGACTATCGAGTACCAAACGATGAGTCTGGTCCTACTCTAGACAAGTCCATCCAAAGCGATCTGCCAAATGTTGCAGATGGAAGAAAACTCAAAACTGTGTCAAGCAATGTTGAAATTCCTGCAATAGTGCAGGACAAAGAACTTAAGCGGATAGGCAGATCTTTACCCAATATGTGGCCTCGTGATAATGCTTTTCCTTCTAACCCGGAGGACTTACATTCATCAATTGTACTTCAGACAACAGATGTTGTTGAGTTCTCGGAGGAGGTGAAAAATATTTCAGCAACCCCAGAAATTGGTAAGAGAATATACAAATGTGCCTGCTTTTTAAATCATTTTGAAACTTATTATGATACCTTTTCTAATCTTTAACTTGGTACTGTGATTTTACCTTGTAAGACGTGAAGTTTAATTTCGTCTTAGATTGCCGAGGAGTTATGTGCTGTATGCTAGAAAAAAGTAGTTTATTTATATGGACTAAATAATTAGGCAAGACAATTATTGACGAGTTCAAATGAATCTTTGCAGAAAGAGATCCCAGATCCATTAATTCATCTAGTAGTAGCTGGAGATCATGGTCTTTTTCTTTTAAGAGATCAAGAAGCATGAAAAATTCTGGGCCGTCCATAGATGAAGATGTAAATTCTGATGCTAAAAATATTTCAAAAAACACAGGTGGTGATGTGCCAAGGCCAAAGATTTCTAAGAAGAAAATAATGTTAAACACTCCAACATCTGAACAGCTGGCTACTTTGAATCTGAAGGAGGGAAAGAATATAGTTGTTTTCACATTCTCGACCGCAATGCTGGGGAAACAGCAGGTCATATGCTGGGACCTTTTTTGCCCCATTACATACCCCTTTTGTGTTTGAGCACTTTCAAGAAATTTTACATCTTTCTTTCTATGTAAGTGGGACAAATGCTTCCATGCTTATAATTTGTGTAAGGTGCTTACTTCACAGGTTGATGCACGTATATATTTGTGGAGATGGGACTCAAAAATTGTCATATCTGATGTTGATGGAACAATTACGAGGTAGCTGATTCATTTTCTACTATGGATCATTGGTGATATTGTCCTCTGTGCGAGCTTGCTTGTGTGTCCAAGACTTGCTGTTTTGTTCAACTTTGATCACTATGAATGTAACAATAGTTAACTTCTAATTTATGCGAATGTATGCCTTGGTGGTTATTGATGATATCTATTTTTATAGGTAAGATATATCAATTTTGTTGTGATACAAAAATCTGGCTTATCCTTTTTTGTTTTGGATAAGTAGGAACCGTCTTATCCAACCATCAACTTTAATAAGTACTAAATTTTTGACCGTAAATTGCTTTCCTCATATAGTTAACTTTGTGATTCACTTCCATATCCAACTACCTAAGCATTGGATGTGAGATGTTCTTAATTGCTTAAACTTAACATGATGCACTTGGAGCTGTTGAAAACTCCACAAGCCTAGCACTCACCCTCCATAATAGATTGTCACAAACCGGAGTTAAGAATAGAGTTCAATTTTTATTTTATTGTAGAGAAAAATGGGTCAAAAGTACGGTATAATTGGATGTTCTGGTATGAATGAGATTTTATCTTTTGAAAGGGAATCTTGAAGATGGAATTTGGACATCAAATTTGAAAACCTCTTCGAAAATTTCTTTTAAATGTTCTGTAGAGTTGTCCCAAAATTGTTTTTGATCAGTAATACAAATTTGTATTATAACTAGAAATGAATTCAAACTTCTGAATAGAGAATCGAAGCTGAAAATTAATGTAACTTCACCCATACTTTACACCATCTAACCTTGAGACATTCTGCTGGAAATAGGACTTATATGGTTGTGCAACCTGAAGTATAGTTATCAGAAAGAAGGTAATGAATGATGTGATACTTCTTTATTGGACTCCAGTAGGGATGCAATTTAGCTGAGTTCAAACATGCAATTGACAAGTTTGGCATGCCCCTTGACTCTTGGATTAGCTAGATTGAACCGCAGAATTTTTCAACTGAAGCCAAACATTATGATTCTATGTTGCGTCTTTCCATCAAACATGGAACAGCAACAGATAAAAACTGTCATCTCTAGCAAATTTTGCCCCCCTACTCCCACCTCAGCCCCTCTTATGTTTCATTCTGCAGTCACTTTTACTAATACATAAACATAAGTATTACTTTTTAAAGGCAGAATTTAAGTTACAAATCTTCGAGGTTGAGGCATTCTTTCTCTGGAAATATCTCTAACATTGAAGTTGGTTTACATATTCCAACGCGTTAAATTAGATATCTAAGGCTCTAAGTTTTCTATGCTGGTCCATCTCTCCTCTTTAAAATTCTGTTGGTTCCACTCTTTAGTTCCTCAGTGAACAAGAAAGGTAGATTTTTGTTTAAGCTGGTTGATATCTGATAAACAATATAGCTGTTTGATATAGCAAAAGTCTTATCCCCCTCCTTTTCCTTGTGCCTGTCTAATGTGTGATGTTTTTGTCAATTAAACAGATCTGATGTTCTAGGACAGTTCATGCCCTTGGTTGGGATGGATTGGTCACAGATAGGTGTTGCGCATCTTTTTTCGGCAATCAAGGTCCGTAGACTTCATTTGTTTTCTCTTCCCTTTTTTTTGAGGCATATTATTCGAACTTCTTGCTGCTCCTGCAAATTTTGTAGTTCTGGCAAGTCATCTGTCATTATATCCCAGTTTTTATCCCAAGGATGTGCTTTTTTATATTGTGAATATGTTTTCCGCAGCATACTTTCTTTTTAGTGAGTCCCAAAAAGAATGTTATTTATAGCCACACAAATGTCGATGACATGTTTTAGACCGCAAACTTCAAAAGTCTCTGTTTCTTTCTTAAACTCCTTGCCCGGTCAAACACCACCACATAAATTGGGATGGAATATTCATTTCTAACTCATTCTATTATAAAGTGTGCATCATTGACTAGACATTTCCTCTTTGCCGCAGGAGAACGGATATCATTTGCTTTTCCTAAGTGCACGTGCTATTTCACAAGCCTATCTCACTAGACAATTCCTGTTTAATCTTATGCAGGTAATTTGATGAAAAGAAACTTTAGCTCAAGTTCTCTCTCCTAGTTCATTAATTGGACTTAATTTATTTTTCTTTCACTTTTGATTTTGATAATTGCAGAATGGAGAGGGTTTACCAGAAGGACCAGTTCTTACATCTCCTGATGGGATTTTTCCTTCTCTATTTCGAGAAGGTCACCAGTTATTCATTTCTTTATTTTCTGTAGAGTTTCCCTTTTATTTTTTATTGCTCCAAACTATGCATCCCATTGAATTGCTAATATTTTGTTTGCCATATGCTTATGAATCATGATTATTGGAATTAAGCAAGATCATCCATTATCATCTGGGTAGACTAAAAACAATGCCATGTTGTACTTTCTATCTTTGTATAATTTTTAATTGGGGATGCTGGTAGAGAGCATTAAAGTAGAAGTAAGCTGTTGCCACCTTTCCGGTGTTTCCTGGTTGCTCCCACTCCTCTTTGATGAGCATATTGCACCACTACCTCATTCTTGCCACCACATTTTTCGAAAAAAAAAAACATTTCGTCAGTGCCAGAGTGCTCAGATTGCTGTTCCCGCATTTGTATGATTTTTGATTTAAGTGCTGAAGAAGGAACTTATTCCTGATGATGTAACAACTATTTTATTGAATTATCTACTCCAGCTAAAATGGTAATGATGGCTGGAAGTTTTATGCAATCATCGTTGGATATTTTCCGAATTTTCTCGTACTGTGATATTCTCATGTCTTTTTTTATAATTTAGTTGTTTTAGTGACTTTTAACTATCTAACTGTTGATAATTACCTCCACAACTCTGCAATAGAAAAATGAAAGATCGATGGCAGTTCCAGCAACATGCCTCATATCGGTAGGAACATGCATTTAGAATGCAGAAGGCAATACTGGTTCAGTGGCTGCTGGTTTCATGCAAAAAGGCATTGTTGGCTGCTGTTATTTCATATTTTTGTTACAGCAACAACAGCATGCCCAGTTTCATCCCACAGGTGGGGTCTGGGATTTTTTTGTTACAGCATGGACTTAAAATGTGAAAGAAACTATTTTCTTCTGCATTTAACTATCCCCGTGCTGCAGCATGTCTGATTGAGTATTAAAATATTTAGAAGTGCTCTGAATTTTGATAATATTATGACTAAGAGATGCATATATCCTTTTACCTTTTGCAGTGATTAAAAGAGTTCCTCATGAATTCAAAATCGCTTGCTTAGAGGTCAGTTTCTTGATTTACTTACTTTGTTTGTATTTGAACTTTTGCCATTTTTAGTAGAAGTTTGGTACGTCTGCCAAGGCCATCAGACTGGGGAGGCTTTCAGACTATTGCTTTGTTGATCTGCAATGGGTATAGTGCTTTTGTCTTTTAACTGAAAGAAAGACAACTCGATTATATTTTTAGTCGATCTTTCTTTTTTGCTAGCTTAAGTGAGTTATGGCTTGTAAACATTTTACAACCAAAGCAAGTGAAATAGATGGGTTATATAGCACGTTTGAAATTTGATGCACGAAGACTCGCTGTTTACACTGGTAGATTTCAAAATCTCAATATGTAGACATAGGTTGCTCGATACACTAAGATTTGGTTACTATTTAACTAATCTTGCTGCTTTTCAAGGTGGATGGAAGTTGGGTTGTTTGGCGTGCCACACTTAAAATATGGCCTTGCAGAAACATCAAAATGTGTTTAATCCAAAAACAACACTACCTGGTTGTTTAATCCAAAAACAACACTACCTGGTGTGGTCCCACAAGTGGGTTCTGGGGAGGGTGGGGTGCATTCAGACCTTATCCCTACCTTCGTGGGCTAGAAAACTTTTCCCCGATAGACCCTTGACTGTAGACATCCAATGTGTTTAATGAAATAAATAAATCACAAGACGGATATAGTGGCTAAAAGAGGAAGCGTGAAACTTTGAGAAACATCACGGGCAAGGAATATTGAAATTGAAGTATGCAAATTCTTGAGGAATTGCTGGCTGTTTAGAAGATAAAATTACTAATTTTGAGCCTATGTATCTAGCTATGTTTACAAGTGCAGATCAATAACCTGTTACCTTTCAAGTTTGCAGGATATAAAAGCATTGTTCCCTTCCGATAAGAATCCCTTTCCCTTCTATGCTGGTTTTGGAAACAGACACACAGATGAGATCAGCTACCTCAAGGTTGGAATACCTAAAGGGAAAATCTTCACCATCAATCCAAAGGTACATAGTCAACTGTTACCGTCAACAGGAAAGGACCTTCTGCAGATGACTCTCTTACAGAAAGTTTCTTATGATACTTTTTATAACCTACAGGGTCAAATTGTTGTTAATCGCCACGTAGATACAAGATCATATACCTCTCTTCATAGTCTTGTCACTGCCATGTTTCCAGCCATTTTCTCATGTGAGCAGGTTCGATTTTTCCCCTTCTCTAATTTTTAGCTCGTTAGCACGTGACAGAGTGAAGAGAATATGTGATCTCGTGCTTCAGTTTTATCCCATTTCCTATGGATGTAGGATATAATTAGATTTCTTGAAGTGGTGTATAAGATTCACTTCCGCCATTATGTTAACTTTAATATCTCATCACATTGTCTAGCCGTGCACATGTTTCCCTTATTTAGAGACTTAAACCCCGTCTAGAATTACAGTAGGTTCACTATACTGAAGTTCTCTTATCTCTTGTGGAACTGAAATTTCTTAGCTTGTCATCATTTTTGTTTCAGAACAATGTCTGTTGTGCTAGGCCTTGCGTCCAAGGATTAGCCATTTTGTGTGCCCCTTCTTCCTGCAGTGTTCTTGTAGCATTGTTACTGATAAAGAAATGGACCTTGGACCTAACTCAACCTCAAAAGCTAGCTCATGAGGGGAGGATTGCCCAAGACCATATTATAAGGAGATCATGGACCCTTTAACCCACCGATGTAGGACTCCAACACCCCCGCATGCCCAGGGCTGGACATCTAGAGCATGGACAATATAAGACGGGGGGCCCAACATCGGAAACAATGAACTGGTTGGGCCTGGCTCTGATACCATCTTGATCATTGCCGGTGATAACAATATTGTCAACATAAACCACCAAATAAATTCACAGATTTGGTTCAGAATGGCGATATAACACTGAATGATCATCTCCACTATGAATCATGTCAAACTCTAGAATAACTGTGCTAAACTTTCCGAACCAGGCTCGAGGAGATTGTTTCAAACCATAGAGTGACTTGTGCAATCGACAAACAAGGCTACTAGACTCCCCCTGAGCAACAAAACCAGGTGGTTGCTCCATATAAACTTCTTCCTCAAGATCACTATGCAGATAAGCATGCTTAATGTCCAACTGATAAAGAGGCCAATGATGAACGACAGCCATAGAGAGAAAAAGACGGATAAATGCTATTTTAGCCACGGGAGAGAAAGTGTCACTATAATCAAGCCCAAATATCTGTGTATATACTTTGACAACAAGGCGAGCCTTCAACCGATCAACCTGACTATCTGGATCAACTTTGACTGTATAAACCCAACGACAACCAACAGTAGATTTACTTGCAGGAAGGGAAACGAGCTCCCAAGTACCACTTGTATGTAAAGCAGACATCTCATCAATCATAGTCTGTTTCTATCCTGAATGGGAAAGTGCAACAAGCTCCCAAGTACCACTTGTATGTAAAGCAGACATCTCATCAATCATAGCCTGTTTCCATCCTGAATGGGAAAGTGCTTCACCTGTAGTCTTAGGAATGGAAATCGAGGACAAAGATGATACAAAAACATAATGGGGTGATGACAAACGATGATAACTCAAGAAAGTATAATGTGGGTTAGGTCCGCTGTAGGGGAAGCGTCAGGCGCAGGACATGAATCATCTGGGACTGATACTTGATGTGGGCGGCGGTGATAAGTCAAAAGTGGTGGCACTGTAGCTGGAGATGGAGAAGTAACCATAGATTCCTCAAAGATTGGTGTGGGTAAGACTGGAGGTATGGGTAAAACCTCAGAGATATTAAGATGATCAGAAGATGTGTAGAAAGGTTGAGATTCAAAGAATATGACATCAGCGGACATAAGGTAGCGACCCATATCAGGTGAATAGCATCGATACCCTTTTTGAACTCGAGAGTAACCAAGGAAGACACATTTGAGAGCACGAGGGGCTAATTTATCTTTTCCAGGGGCTAAGTTATGAACAAAACATGTGCTCCCAAAAACACGAGGGAGATAGAGTAGAGATGTGACTGAGGAAATAGTATGGAATAGAGAATCTTATTCTGGATCGAAGATGATGGCATTCTGTTAATGAGATAATAAGATGCGAGGACCGCATCGCCCCAAAAACGCAGTGGAACATGGGATTCAATGAGAAGAGTGCGAACAGTCTTCAATAAGATGCCTATTTTTCCTTTCTGCTATACCGTTCTGTTGAGGGGTGTATGGACATGATGTTTGGTGAATGATTCCTTGATAAGTCATGGACTCCTGAAACTGGGAGGATAAGTATTCTAAGGCATTATCACTAACTTGAAGAGACATCTTTTTCAGCATTTCCAGACTAAAGATCTTGGAAGATTGAAATACTTTCTAGGTATTGAGGTTGCTCAGTCCAGCTCAGGTATTGTTATTTCTCAACGCAAGTATGCTTGAGACATTCTTGAGGAAACAAGAATGATGGGATGTCGACCCATTGACACTCCTATGGATGCAAATGCTAAACTTCTGCCAGGACAGGGGAGCCACTCGGTGATCCTGAAAGGTATAGGCGGTTGGTTGGAAAGTTGAATTATCTCACAGTGACTAGACCTGATATCTCTTTTTCTGTGAGTGTTGTAAGTCAGTTTATGACTTTCCTCTGTGATAGTCATTGGGATGCAGTTGTTTGGATTTTGCGATATATAAAGTCATCTCCAGGTAAAGGACTACTCTTTGAGGATCGAGGCCATGAGCATATCATTGGATATACTGATGCTGATTGGGCAGGATCACCCTCTGATAGACGTTCTACATCTAGATATTGTGTTTTAGTAGGAGGTAATTTGGTGTCTTGGAAGTGTAAGAAACAAAGTGTGGTTGCTCGATCTAGTGCCGAAACAGAATATCGAGCAATGGCTGTAGCAACTTGGGAGTTGGTTTGGATCAAGCAATTGCTGAGAGAATTAAAATTTGGAGAAACAAGTAAGATGGAACTTATATGTTGTTAAGTATCCCACATCGGAAAAGGGATGGGTAATTGGTCTCCTTATATGGACTTGGGCAATCCTCCTCTCATGAGCTAGCTTTTGAGGTTGAGTTAGGCCCAAGATCCATTCTTTACATGGTATCAGAGCCAGACTCATTCCAAATCTTTGTTCACCGATATTGAGCCCCCATATTATAGTGTCCACGCTCCAGTTAACGAGGCCTGGGCATGCGGGGGAGTGTTAAGTATCCCACATCGGAAAAAGGATGGGTAATTGGTCTCCTTCTATGGACTTGGGCAATCCTCCTCTCATGAGTTAGCTTTTGAGGTTGAGTTAGGCCCAAGATTCATTCTTTACATATGTGATAATCAGGCAGCCCTTTATATTGCATCTAATCCAGTGTTCCATGAGAGGACCAAGCACATAGAGATTGGTTGTCACTTTGTCAGAGAAAAGATACTCTCGGGAGATATTGTTACAAAATTTGTGAAATCGAGTGATCAACTTGCAGATATCTTCACCAAGTCCCTCACCAGTCCTCGTATTAATTACATTTGTAACAAGCTTGGTACATATGACTTGTATGCACCAGCTTGAGGGGAGTGTTAGAATATGAATAGGAATAGCATATTGAATTCTACTTAGAAAGGGATTGTAATGTAGTGTCCTATTAGGAATAGGATTGGAATGTAGTGTCTATAAATAAGGTCTCAATGTAATAATTTAGATACAACAATTAAATAATATTTTCTCTCATATTTTTCACAATTACTTTTTCTCTAAATAGTTATTATCATTACCAAGCTTAGGATTGAGGAATAGTTGTTGCTATATCCTCATTATCATTATCTGTTTGTATAGCAGACACTTTACGAGTGTCTCCTTCTGGAACACACGCTCTTCTGTGATGGGGTTAAGATAGATTTTGTTTAAATAATTAAACAAATTGTAGGAAGTAAAAGGTAAAACCTTGGTACTCTTTCCTTTGCCTGGAATTTTGTGGACATCATGAGAATTCAAGAAGTTATTTAATTGGAAGAGATAATTACTTGCATATTTTACTGGTAATAGAGCCTAATAGTGTTGAAACATGAAATATTATTTTTGCAAGTTAAAACCATGTATAGAGCAAAGAAAATTCAAAAGTAAATAACTTTGAACCTCAGTCCTTTTCACTTGGCTGGACATTTTATTATTGAACTTACAGAGTCAAAATTTAATAATGGATACGTGATAACTAGCACATCTTACTATAGAGTGGAGCTGGATTGTGAAAGTACCCATATTTTCAACTTAAGCTAAACCAGTTGTTTTGATGTAAATGTTAAAGAGTGTACCAGAATGGTTGAGGGAGTAGGTTCTCCTTTTATGGTTTTGGACAATTCTCCATTATATTAACTTGCTATTGCGGTTGAGTTGATCCCTACATTGATTTTCTTATCATGATACCAGAGCCAGACTTGTAACTGTTGTAGTATTTGGGTCCTGAAGTTATGACCTGTGTTTGTTTGTGCTTCGGTTATCGCATTAGTTCATTGTTGTTAGTGTTCTTTCTTCTGGATGTTGTGTCCTGTTTTTCATTTTGCATTATTTTATTTCGTTACTGCTTATGTTTCTGTATTCCTTTTTCAAACTACTTTGAAATGCTTTTTTTAAGCTGAGGATCTATCGGAAACAACCTCTCTAGCTCTCCGAGGTAGGGGTAAGGTCTGCGTTCACTCTATCCTGACCCCACTTGTGGGATTACACTGGGTATATCGTTGTTGTTGGGTCCTGAAGTTATGTTACTGACGCTTCGGATGTCAAGTGCTGGGTGTGCTGAGGTGTCAGGGTGCCCTATATTGGTTGAGGAAATGTGATATTGTCTCATTATATGGTTTGGATAATTCTGAATTCATGATTCAGCTTTTGGATTTTCAGCCCAAAATCCATTTTCTTAAGGGTAAGTAAAACCTTTGGACTTGCCCTATTCTCTTGCTGGATATTTTTCATTTTGAACTTGAGAAGACTGAATTAAGTAATTTATATAGGTAATTTGTATGATTATATACAAAAAAAGGAAAAACAGGTACAATCTAAATTTTATTTAAAAAACTAAAGCTAAAATTCAAGTTAATTTAAAGGAAAGAAAAAAACGTCAAGATCTGGAGGTTCTTTTCCTTTTTATGTTCTTGAACACTGTCATGGCCCAAATTCGGGACCGTGATGGCACCTATTCCATCTTCCGTAATAGGTAAGCCAAATACCCAATTCCAAGAACGACATCTCAAATTCATATAAGCGGAAGATAATAAGAATGTAACCAATCCTGAACAATCTCATAATGTAGATAAATAGACTAGAAAAATCAATTCGTAGATATCCCAGGTCTGGAAGTCACAAATACAAGCCACTAAAATATAGAACCAAAAGAAAGTTCGAGTCTTTCAAAATGCAGAAAATGCGTAAGAATAAGGCTGAAGGAGTTTTCAGTAGTCTTTAAAGCTAGTAGCAGCTACCTTGAATCTCCAATAATGCTAGGGAAGAAGAAACCACAGGAATCAATATCCATTGGTCGTCGGATCTGTACCTGCACGTAGGGTGCAGAAAAAGCAAGAGTAAGGAACCACGTGTACTCAGCAAGCATCGTCGACCGATCCTAATTCAAAGTGGTGACGAGTGACACCACGTAAATTATCTAAAAATAAACGTACGACCTACACTCAGGAAAAACCATCCTAATCTAACTGAATAGTCCAGTTTAATAGTCATAAGGATATCATACACAATCTAAGAAATTCTCAATCCAGTGAGATAAATAACACATATACAGTAAGTACCAGATCAACAAGCACACTTTAACCAATCTGAACCAAATGAATCAATGCAATGCGATGTAATGCAAATGCATATACTGTGCAGACATGCACTCCGATCCCAATAAATATACTGTGCAGGCGTGCACTCTAATCCCAATATATATACTGTGCAGGCGTGCACTCCGATCTCAATAAATATATATAATACTGTGCAGACGTGCACTCCGATCCCAATAAATATATATAATATTGTGCAGGCGTGCAGTCCGATCCCAATATATATACTGTGCAGGCGTGCACTCCGATCCCAATATATATACTGTGCAGGTGTGCACTCCGATCCCAATAAATATATATAATACTGTGCAGGCGTGCACTCCCATCCCATATGAACATGATGTGGAGGCGTGCAACTCTGATCCCAAATCAACAATAAAGTCAAGCAAAGCACTTCGTGTCTCAAGTCAAATCAGACATCAATTTCAAAATCAACTCAACTTATCAAGTAAGAGTTCTCAAAACAGTTCAAACATACAATTAACTTATTTTTTATCCCCTCAAACAACACCAGTACCCGCATAGATGCTCGTCACAATCACCTATACGGAACCCCCAATTCCCATTACTCCTATTGCACATAACTAACAAATATTCAAATAAGCACTTTGAAAAAGAGTCTAAGGAAAGTCTCAACTTGCCTCAAATCGAAGTCAATCGTCAATCAACAAACTTGCCCTTACATAAGACTTCCGAATGGTCAAAATCTGAACGAATACACATTTTCCATGAGAATACGAATCTAATGACTCCCATATTGCTATATTTAGCTCGAAAACATAGCCAAATCTCAATTTTCATGAATTTCATATATATAACTAACTCTTAATCATCTACACCAACCATATCTCCATATCACCGTTCAAACTTAATTAGAAAACATCACGTAATATGACAATACCACATTCCGGACTAAATATTCAAATCGAAATTCTAAAGAAACAATTGAAATAGTAACTTATAATCATCAAACTTCACGCTTAAACCACAATTTCTCAGTCTATTTTAATCTCCTTTTGTCTGTATAATCATGGCGTCACCTACTGTTGCCATGTTATTGTCACAATGCACAATTTACATCCAATCTTTTAAAGGCATGAAAAGAAAATTCACCTATTCTAAAAATAGTATAACAAAATTTTCCCACCATATGTTACTATTATTCACATCTTCCTATAGAATTAGTAAGGACAAAATTTGTTAATCATTGTCCGCCCATCATTCTAGAATTATTATTGTTCAAAAACAATTCATTCTTAATCTTACCTATTTCTATGTACACAAATTAACACCATGTGCACTGCTACTCCACCATATTGGTATAGAAGAACCAATTAAGAATTACTTCACAACAAAATAAAGTGTCTAACCTGAACGAAGTTGATGAGAGTGCCTCTCAGAGCAACGAGTGAAAACAACAAAGCTTACTGTTAACCGTCGCCCCTCTCTTGTAACTTGCTCTGATTTTATTATTGATTATTAATATATAATAAACCCTTTCCCTTAAAATTTATTTTATGCATAGGTCTCAAGACTTATAAAAATATCAGTGACCCATAATTATAAAATAATGACTAAAAGTTACGAGATGGGTTAAAATGGGACAAATTTTTTAAATAAATTAGTAGGGTCATTACAAACACTAAAATGCTAAATTCGTAAGATGACTTATACAAAATCTTTATTGGGACGATGACAGGTGGTAAAGGACTTGACTCTTTAGTTGAACAACAGAACCATTCTATAGATTCATAGAAAGCCTGCTGTAAATGTACTTCTCTCTTGGCCAGACATTGTTCATCGTCGTTCTTGAAATAACTAAATTCAAGATTTTTACAAAATAGCTTCTACAAGTACCAGTGTCTCAAGGTTTTGCCAGAATGAATATTCTAACCCACATTTGTGTTGTTTATTTGTGGCATTTTGATCCCCCAACGGTGATTCTACTATCGGCTGGGAATTGGCAGGTACAAGGATTGTTTTAAAAATGCAGAATACATAAATAGACATTCAAACTTGGCCTTAGCTGAAGAGTAAACTCTCCAACTTTGAGTATGCATATCTAGACACTTCCATTCGTCTCCACTATTTTAATTGAACACTCCAACTTACAAAATGATCATCTACACACCTTTAAAATTTATGTGTCACGTCAACGTCGGGTATCCACGAGACACAGTGAGGATGAGTTGGATTGTTTGGTTGGCAGCTAAGTTGCTCGGACTCTCCAGAAATGTTGCCGCACCCGTGTCGGATTCTTCAAAATACACTATTTTTGGAGGATCCGACATACACCTGCAGACATTTTTGAAAAGTTCAAGCAACTTAGGTTGCCAATTGAGGCCAAGTTGAGGTGTCTAGATGTGCAACATAAAAGTTAGAATGCTTACTTACCGGTTGAGGCTAAGTTTGGATGTCTGTTTAGGTATTACTCCTTTAAAAATGAAGCAAGTGACAAGGTATTTTACCGCTCATGGAAGGGTTAGCACTAAGACATAGGGCATAAGGTCCATGAGTTGTTCAATTTTTAATGTTTTCTATGAAACACACTAAGTTATTCATTATTGTATTTTAGTTTGGATGAAATGGAGGCTTGCCTCTGGAATTTTGTGCGATAAGAAGGTGCCTCTTAAGCTTAAAGGTAAATTTTATAGAGCTGCGGTCCGGCCGGCCATGTTATATGGGGCTGAGTGCTGGCCGGTTAAGAGTTCTCACGTCCAAAGGTTGAAGGTGGCGGAAATGAGAATGTTGCGTTGGATGTGTGGATTTACGAGGGATGACAGGGTCAGGAACGAGACTATTCGGGAGAAGGTGGGAGTGGTCTCGGTAAAGGATAAGTTGCAGGAAGTGAGGTTGAGATGGTTTGGCCATGTCATGAAGGGGCACGGATGTCCCAGTTCGTAGGTGTGAGAGGTTGGCCTTGGAGGGTTTCAAGCGGGGTAGGGGTAGACCTAAGTTGTACTGGAGAGGAGTGATTAGACGTGACATAGAACAGTTACAGCTTACTGAGGACATGACCCTCGATAGGAAGGTTTGGAAGAAAAGTATTAAGCTAGAGGGCTAGGAGTGGGGTCGAGTCGTAGTCTGTAGATAGGAGGGTTAAGGGTAGCTTGGTTGGTAGCTCTAGGTTTGGGGGGACGGAGGGTCCTTGGTGGGTTAACTATACGTCTTGTTTGTAAATGTTGATTCCTTGTTACTTTAACATAATGCTTGCCTTTTGGTTAATTATACTTTATTTTTGTGGATGTTGGTGCTATGTTATTTTATCATTTTGCTTGCCTGTTGGTCTACAGTCCTTGGTCCTGAGCCGGGGTCTATCGGAAACAGCCTCTCTACCCCGTCGGGGGTAGTGGTATGGACTGCGTACATTTTACCCTCCCCAGACCCCACTATGTGGGAATATATTGGGTATGTTGTTGTTGTTGTTGTTGCACCTCTATTACATCTTTTTCTAGACTATATTCTGTCTTGAACAGAGTCGGAAACAACCTTTCTATCTCACTCTGAGGTAGTGGTATGGATTGCGTAAACTCTATCCTCCGTAGACCCTATTACGTGAGAATACACCGGGTATGTTGTTGGTGTTGTATAAAACCCAACAAATATAAAAAAAGAGATAATTGTCAAAAATACACCTTATCAATTTTTCACGAGTCTCATGTTCTAACTATTATTTGTTCCCTTTCCTTCCTGACCTATCACTATCTATCTATTAAAACACACCTTAAAGCTGACTAAGCCAAATGCTTGAAAACAATCGCCAAGAGGCCCGCGTGTGGGCATTGATTCCATCCATAAAAGTTCATCCACCTGGCATGTACGATGACTAATTCAGCGGACTAGTTTATTACTTCATTTTATCTTTCTTATTTAAAAGCTCTTGTTCCTTCATTTCCCAATTAGGTTTCTCTTTAACTTATTACTCCATTCAATTTTTTATAAATTTATGTGACCGGAGATGATGAATTCTGTTTCTCTCAGGGGCTTCTGCCTAACGGATCCAGACACAAATTTCTCTTCCAATCTGTTAAATTTATTGCGTCATTGTAATTTTTTTGTTTAAAAATCTTTGTTCTTTCCTTTTCCTATCGGGTTTCTCTTGAATTTATTATTTCGGTTAATTTTGTATAAATTTTGGGTGTCTGACGATAATGGATTCCGATTTTTCTTCGGTTTGATTTCTATAAAATTTCTCGTATCAGGTCCTGAGGATTGAGGTTGTACCCGAATTGGCAGAATTCAAAACTGACGGTGAAGGTTTTAATGGCATTATTGATTTCCCATTTATTGTTACTGTTATTAAAAAATATATCAAGAAACAAAATTATTAGCTTTCTAATTCTGTATTAGGGTTTAACATCTCTTTGGATTTTTCTGGTTTGAAATGATAAGAATCGGAAAGCCAATCTATGGGAAGTCAACAATGCCACTAAAAACCTTGACCGTAGTTTTAAAATTCCAGCAAGTAGGTTACAATCTTAATCCTTAGAAACCGACCGGAGAAATTGCTATCATTGAAAGCGAAGCGGAAATCTGATTGTGTATCGGACCCGTTAGACCCACACCTTGTACAAATATCGGAATCCATTATCGGCGGTCACCAAAGATTTATATAAAATTGAATGAAGTAATAAATTCAAGAGAAACCCAAGGAAAGGAAGGAACAAGGGTTTTTATGCCGACAAAAATAAAATGAAGCAATAAATTTTACAAATAGGAGGAGAAAACCAAGTAAAGAGTGAGATTACTTTGTGGCCTCCATAACGAAAATCTTGATCACCAGAAGTGAACTTAATTGAGTTGTTTTTATTTCCGTTACAAGTAGTTATGGATTATTTTGTGATGTTCAGTGCTTGTTTTCATGACAATTCTTGTGAAGTAGAAAATCTGGTTAAAGAAGAAGAAATGATGAAAAAGGTTATGGACAAAATAAGCTTCCACGCACCCATTGGCGCTTGTTTTCAAACATTTGGCTAGTCAGCTTTGAGGTGTGTTTTTTAATACATAGATAGTGATAGTTCACGTCAGTAAACGGAACAACTGATAGTTGGGATATGAAACTCGCAAGGACGTGAACAATTTAGGTGTTTTTTTAAAACCATTATCTATATGAAAAAAAAATAGATGAAAATATGATAAAGTATCGAGAATACATTGTAGATATATAGAGTAGAATGCAAAAAGAATAAAATGTAAATTAATTCTCTGGCATAATGACATATATATGCAGAACAGTACTTATAAGAAAGGTGGATGTACAGAACAATGTATTAAGCAACAGCATTCAAAGTTGATGTAGATGTTCTGCAGTTTATGACTTAGGTGATGCACGGAGTGGAATGTGCTGAGAAACATCCATTTTTGGGGCATTATTACCTTTATACTTTTACCCGTTGTTGCCTCAAGATGAGTCTCAATTTTGGCTTTAAAGCAAGGGTTACTTGAATCTACGTAGTTTTGCAAGTCCTAGATTAAAAATATAGATAAAAATAGGAAGAAAACGTAGAAATTATAGGACCTGATAATATTCACCTTCACTATACTCCAAATGTGAGATACTTCTTGCCTTTTTAAAATAAGTTTAGTAGAATGTGTTGCATACAGAAAAATACATTTGATAATTGCAACCTATTTTTGTTATCCTTGGCATCTGCAAATATAGGAGGGTGTGGAGGACACAGATTACGGTACAGTAAGTAGTAGTTCGTTGACTCGATATCCATCCATACTAGTAGTCATAGTATCGCTCCTCTAGCTTCTTGTCCTCTGATTTCTGTTACTATCTGATGTTTCTTGTACTTCGATTATCGTATTATTTTGCTATAGTTACTTCTCCAAAGGCTTTCACTTCCATTACCTTTTTTTTTGGGTTGCTTTGGACTGTTTTCCTTGAGCCAAAGGTCTATCGGAAACCATTTCTCTACTTCTGAAGTAGGGTAAGATCTGCGTACCCTCTACCCTCTACCCTCCCCAGACTTACTTTGTGCAACTACACTGGAGTATGTTGTTGGCATCTGCAAAGGATTGGTTAGCTGTCGATTCAGATTATGGTTATTCCCCTTGTAGGAAAAGGATAGTTTCCTTAGGCAATCGTTTTTCTAGTCAGGACGAGAAAATTGATGATGTTTGCTTTTTATTTGTACATTGTTCATGGATAGCCACTTAGTGAGGGTGTTGCTTGATCATATTCCATACTCTTTTGGATTGTGAAGTAGTCGCGAGTCATCATGTCAAATGCTTCTTTCGTGTACATCCGATGCTGTCTGGAAGCTTCAATAATTTTACTCTTGCCCTACAATTTTCACTTTTCTTCAGGAGGATTTTAATGTGTGGAACTTCTGGAGACTTCCGCCTCCTTATGTTGATTGAGAATTAGCACAGTCCACCCTGAAATATTTTTTTTGAGATTCAGGGTTGGTACTCCCATGGCCAATGTAAGTTCAGGTAGCTTTCGTTTCTATTTTCAACTTATGAGGCTGAAATTACTAGAATTTGTTACTGTAGATTCAGAACGGAGTCTATGGTCTAATGTGTATACTGTTACATTTTTCTTTTTAACTTGTTGCAGCAAAAGACTAGCGTGTCTATAGTATAAAAATACGCGGCAAGTTTGACTGAACCACAGACAAGGCTCATTGTATCTGTATATTGCACATGGAAGTGACTAGTATATACTATCGTTTGATACACTTCATCCCGGAGGAAGAAAACCGTGTTCTCTATCTTCTGCTCATCAATCACAGGCTAGCCAATTTGCTTGGCCATATATGTATATACATATTCATGGGAGGAAAATACGTTCCATGTCACTCCCCCTCCAGGACTAGTTGAACTTTGTAAATTGTTGTAGTATATGTAGTGAGGAAGTTAATCTTTGGCTTATGATGAACAGGTTTGGTAAGGCAAACTGTTTATTATATGAAAAGCTATTTTTAGTCTATGATAGTTCATTTGATTGAAGAGAGTGTGATGTTAATGGTGCATGCATGATACATCTTTGAGTTGTGAATAATACATATCAGAATATTGGACCAGCCTGTGTAAGCTCGTTCACAATGCTGGTCCTAAGTCCAGATAAAGGAGGAGGGTTGTCGAGAGTCAATTCGAAGGAACCTTTGAACCCCATAAAGGTAGGGTAAGGCTGCGAACATCTTATCTTCTCGAGTTCCACTTGTAAGAATACACTTGTTTGTTTGTTGTAGAATATTTGACCAGCATTTGAAGTAATTCTTTTTTTTAGGGGGTTGGGGGTGGGGGTGGAGGTTGTAGTAAAGCTTTAAGCTATGTGGCACATATTGTTCAAAAATCATGATGGATATATGCGTCATTAGATCCTAAAAAAGTAGTGTAAAGTAGTGTAAAGTAGTGCATTTTTGGACGAGCCGATAATAAGTAAGATTATATTTTTAAAGAATGCAAGTAACATAGGCTTAATTATTGCATTTGGTCCTTGAAATTGGTTAAATGTTCATCTTCAAATGCTCTAGATAGAAATTTGGTGGATAAGATTCTCCACTAATTTATTGTGGCATGATGAGATTCTGCTTCTAGTGCTTGTGATTTTGCCTAAAAGTTTCAAGAATATAGTTGTAATGGCTTTGTCCACCAGTGATATTGTCCGTCTGTTTTGGCTTAGACCGCAAAACTTTAAAATGCGTCTAGTGAAAGACCTGTTCACTTATATAATCAGTATCACTTTTAATTCTAAGCTGGGTTGTCACGATATTGCACCTGTAAATACCGTATACATTATGATTGCTTAACCCAAAGTTTTGATTTTAGAAAAGTTCCTATTTTTATACTAAGAATAGTACAATCACAATGGTTTTCGAACCCTAACCTATGTATACTGTTTTGTCTTATCTTCAATTAATAGTTTCAATTAATATTCTTATCAGTATAGCTACTATATTCTTCATTAGCCACTTGCCAATTAAATATATGTCTGATAACCTAAATACGAGTCTGACTTTCTATAATTAAACCATACCTAAATATATATGGCACAAGACAGGTCTTTATCTTATTAGACTGTCAAAATAATCATAAAATTATACGTTCCGCTTTTAAATAGCTCTTATTTGATTTCCACTCTTCAAATAAACTGATTTTTAATTTTTATCCTTTAGAATCAAATTTAACCCTAATAATATGAGGCCTTTAAAAATTAAAATCATATTTAGCATAATTTATAAACTTATATCATGAAAAATTATTCATAAAGAGGAACAATGTAGCCTAATGATCAATAATGTGAATCGAGTATTATTTCTTGCGGCATGTTCCAACCTCGATAAATAGAGTTATCTAAATATTAGGAGAGATGACAGTTATGACGAGAATTATCCTATTAATGGATAACATTATTGGGTAAGAACTTACACTCATTTGATGTATACAGTAAATTATTGTTCTTTAACATGATTATGTAATTAAATTAAGTAAAATATATGTTAAATTAATCATGATTAAGTAACATGAAATTTAAATTCAAACATATGATATATATGTATTGATTTGATATATACATTGAGTACGTATAAGTTTTAATCATATTACTGATCGTTATTTCGTGAAATTAGTCGAAATAGGTAGAAAAGTGCAAATAGTCCCAAAATATTGTTTTAGGAACTAAATAATAATCCCTTCATTTCGAAATAAGTGAATTGTTGAGCTATTTATTAATGTTTTAAAATAAGTGAACATTGAGTTTTTTTTTAAATTTATTCTTATGATTTGACAATTAATTAATATTTGAAAAGGTATTATCAAGATTTTTTTTTTTAATAAAAATAAAAAGTTATATTAAATTTATATCGTTAATATTTTTCTTAGTATATTTCAAAATTGAACAATTTATTTATTAGAAAAAGAAAAGTACTATGTTCCATTACCGAACTATTCTTCAACGTTAAAAAAGTCTTTGGCGGTTTGGTTCTTCAGCAAACTATGCTTTCTCTTTTAGCTTTTGGTGTTCTTCCATATCTGACCAAAAACTAAAAGAGAATACCATTTTTATTGCTGTTTTTAGGGTTTTATTTGTTGGGTTTTCAACAAATTTTGTATGTTGTAATATATCTTCTTTTATTTTTTCTTCTTTTATCCACTTTTCATCAAGATTGCTTCTGTTTTTTTTTACCTGTCTTTGAATTATGATCAATTAATGTTTCTTGATCATCTGTTGTTAAAAAGATTAGGGAAATAAGTAAAGATTGGATTTTTATGGAGAAGATCTAAAGATTTGCTTGAGGGAATCAATGAATTGTAGCACATGAAGTAAAAAAAATACAATCTTGATGAATTGGGTTTGTTAGATTTTCTTGTATCAAGTGAATGGATATTGTATTTGCATAATATTGGGATGAGAACGATCTTGATGAATTGGGTTTGCTAGATATTCTTGTATTAAGTGAATGGATATTATATTTGCTTAATATTGGGATGAGAACAATCTTGATGAATTGGGTTTGCTAGATTTTCTTTTATTAAGTGAATGGATATTGTATTCGTATAATATTGTGATGAGATGATTTAAGTGAAGTAACGCGGTCAGTGAGGATTCATATAGCCGACCCCAACTTATTAAGGACGGAGGAATAGTTGTTATTTATGATGTGGCAACTAAACTGAAAAGTGGAAGCTTGTTAGATTTTCTTGTATTAGGTGAATGAATATCGTATTTGTATAATATTTGGAGAGGTGATTTAAGTGAAGTAACACGGTCGGTGAGGATTCATGTAGCTGACCCTGACTTGTTTGGTACTGAAGCGTAGTTGTTGTCGTTGTAAGAGAATGAGTACTATGGGGAGGATAGGTAGCTACATAGGTAGAGGCGTACGTAGTGTTTCTGGGAACTTAAATCCATTTGGCGGTGCTGTGGATATCATTGTTGTGAGGCAGCCAGATGGGAGTTTGAAATCATCTCCTTGGTATGTTCGATTTGGGAAGATTCAAGGGGTTTTTAAGGCTAGAGAAAATATGGTTAATGTAAGTGTTAATGGCGTTGAAGCTGGTTTCCGTATGAATTTAGATAGTAGAGGGCAAGCATACTTCCTAACGGAGCGGAATATGGAAGATGGATATTCTTTAATTACTCGAACATCTGAACAGCTTGCAACTTTGAATCTGAAGGAGGGAAAGAATGTAGTTGTATTCACGTGCTCGAAACAGCAGGTCTTTTGCTGATGCTTGTTTTCATTACATCTCCTTTGGGTGTGTACGCCAATGAATGCTTATAATTTATCTGAGGTCCGTACTTTGCAGGTTGATGCACGTATATATTTGTGGAGATGGGATACAAATATTGTAATCTCTGATATTGATGGAACAATTACTAGGTAAAATTGATTCATATAGATTGTTGGTTTATTGTCCTTTCTATTTTGACGACAATGAATGTAACAATTATCAATTTTAATTAGTGCAAATGATGCATTTTTTGTTATCATCCGTTATCTAACTGTATAGGTTGATGGAACAATTACTAGGTAAAATTGATTCATATAGATTGTTGGTTTATTGTCCTTTCTATTTTGACGACAATGAATGTAACAATTATCAATTTTAATTAGTGCAAATGATGCATTTTTTGTTATCATCCGTTATCTAACTGTATAGGTTAGAGGTATGAAGTTCTCTCTGTTACATGAACTTGTTGTGCTGACATTAACTTTATGACTTACGGTTCTTTTGTCTCTAAAGATTCATTTCCATTCCCATGGATTGTTGTTTTTAGTAGAAGAGGTATCAAGAAAGAAAATAATAACTTTCCGCTTATGCAGTAGGGTTTAACATATTTTTGCCTTGGATTTTTCTGGTTTAAAATGATTAGAAACTATTTATTCAAATAATCTTTATAAAATATATCCTTCCTTTATTCCATCTATAGCTGTTGCTACTACAATTAACTTTTAGTCCCCTCTCAAAATTTCAAAATAGTATCGCTAAAAATTGCACTGTAGATCAATTATTACCTTTTCAAAAAACTTGCTCCGTTAATATTTTCATTGGGTGTTTTTTCCCAGAGTCTATTTATTCGGATTGACCAAATTGCACTTCTCATATGTAAGTTCACACAAATATACGCAAGCAAACCACACCTTTTTCCATATTAAGATAATCATTATTGTGACGTTTGAGGAAATAAGTATCCTTTTTTCTTTTTTGAAAATTGTTGAGGAAATAAGTATCCTTATCAACTGATTATCAGTATGTTCATTGCATTAATCCATGCAGTTGATGCATCAACGAGACATAATTAACGCCACAAAATATTCAGATGGTTGTATCTATTGTATTCATAGTTCTATTGCTTTGATAATTTTAGCAATAATACTGGTGTTTGAAAAGTAATGAACGGTTGAAGAGAGGATTTCTTATCTAGGACAGGGGATGCTATTTTGGAAAAGACTGTAAGACAATTTTTTTTTTACACCAAGGTGGTAATCACTATGAAAGGTGCCAACTGCCAATCATTTATTTATACATTATTAACACATCCATAATTTATTGTTGAAATATTCTATAGGGAAATAGGGGTTATCGGACAGTGCAACTTGAAATTTGTAGTTATCAGAAAGTAGGAAATGAAGTTGTCAAAAAAAAGAAAAAAAAAAAAAGTAGGAAATGAAGGATCTGTCCCTTTATAATTGGTCTCCGATAGGGATGAAATTTAGCTGAGTCAATGGAACACTTGATGAGTTTAGTTTGGCTCCGGAGTTCTAACTTTTGAAGCAGCTAAATTGAGCAGCAGAACTTCTTGATCGAGTCTAATCCTATGACTCTATGTTGTGTGTTTCCATCAAACATGGAATAGAAACAGATAACAACTCTGATTTCTTGTTATTTTTGCCCCCTTTCTGTTTGTTTCTTGTTCTGCACTTGCTTTAACAATACATGACATGTTCCTTTGAATGGATTGCAACTTTCTTTACCTTTTAGTCATTTCCCAGCAAATATCTAGTATCTGAAACAGTATTTGAAACAAGTGAGCAATTGATTTGTATAGTCCACCTTGTTTGAACTAAGCACTGGGCTCTAAAAATTTCTATGCTGGTTTTCTTTGCTCCTCATTGAACTTCTGTTGGTTTGCCTCTTTGGTCATTGGTTCCTTGTGAACAACTTTGTGAGAAGAATGCTAGACTTCTGTTTGAGTTGGTTGATATAGATAAGAAATGTAGCTTAATCTTTCCTTGTTCCTGCCTGATGTGCAATAGTTTTTCTCAATTTAACAGGTCTGATGTGCTAGGACAGTTCATGCCTCTGGTGGGCAAGGATTGGTCACAGACAGGTGTTGCACATCTCTTATCGGCTATCAAGGTTTGTAGACTTGATTCATTTTCTCTTCTCCCTTTTTTTTGAGGTTTATTTAGACTAACCGTCATTTTGAGCCGAGGGTGTATGGGATACCGCCTCTCTACCTCACAAAGGTTGGGGTAAGGTTTGCTTACATCCTACCCTCCCGTGACTCCACTTTTGGGATTACTCTGGGTAAATTTCTGTATTCCCATGAGAGGTATGTTGCTAATTTCATAGTTCTGGCAACTAAATTGTAACTAGATCCAGGTCTTTAGTACAAGTGTTCTTTGCTAAGGTTCAAAATGTTTTTACCTTGTGGTTCATATATCTTGTGATTTTCCTATTATAAGAGTGCATAATCTTGTCTTCTTGCTGCAGGAGAATGGTTATCAATTGCTTTTCTTAAGTGCACGTGCTATTTCACAGGCCTATCTGACTAGACAATTCCTGTTTAATCTTATGCAGGTATTTTATCTAAAGTATTCAATTCCTTTTTTTCCTCATCCATTAATTTGGCTTCATATTTTGTTTTTTTGATAATTGCAGGATGGAAAGGGATTACCTGAAGGACCAGTTTTCACTTCTCCTGATGGGCTTTTTTTTTCTCTATATAGAGAAGGTTATTCCTTTCTTTATTTTGTGAAGAGTTTTCCGTTTGATCTTTCATTGCTCCAAACTATATCCCTTTGAGTTGATAATATTCTGTTTCTCCATATTTGTGTGAATCATGATAAGTAGAATAAAACAAGATCATCTACAACATCTGGGTAGAATAAATACGTGATATAAAGCTGTTGCCTGGCCAAAAAAGTTCTTTTTTTTAATTTGTACATAGTAGGATGTTGCACTTTCTATCATTATATAATTTTTAATTGGGGATGCAGGCATATCTTTGAAGGAGTAAGTTTTTGCTGATTCTAATTGTTTACTCCCACTCATCTCTGTTGAACATTTTTGCATTATAACCCCAATCTTGCTACCTCAGATTTCAACATCTCCTCGAGCCGAGGGCCCTCCGAAAACAGCCTCTCTATCTCCACAAGGTAGTGGTAAGGTTTGCATACACTCTACCCTCACTAGACCCCATTTGTGGGATTTCACTGGGTATGTTGTTGTTGTTGATAGTGCTGTTACACCCCTTTTTAACCCGAAGATTTATATTTTGACGTTCGAAAGGATTTTTATTATTGAGTGACAAAAGATGAAAATTTGTTTCGAGAAAGGATTATTTACATTTAAACTTAGAGTCACCACTTGGCATAAACCGGTGTGCCAAGTCACCTTTGGAAAATCCTTTTCAAAACGATTTGACTCTTGAAACTGGAATCCCTGATGATGAAGTTGGTGTGGGTCTATGGTGAGAGAATTGTGAGGGGTGAGTGCTAAATTCTGTTAGTGGTGGGGCCTGTGAGTGTGCATGTTGTTGTGGAATTCTTCCCTGGGTCTTATTCTCTTTTTTAGGTGTATATGTGATGTGTGCCATTATCTATAGCAATTTGTGTATATATACATGTAACAGTGAGGTGAGGGTGGGGTAGGATAGGGGTAGGTGAGGTGTCTTGTTTTGGTTGGATGGGTTGTTAGAATAAAAATGAAATTAGTTAGGGGTTGTTATTTTTTGTCATTTTATGGAGGGATAATCACGTGGGTTAGTGTGTATGACAACGCGAGGTAAAAATGGGTGAATTGGGTTTTGGGGAGGGACAAAATTATGTGTCTACAAGTGCCAGTTGTTCAGTTGCTGCTCCGGGTTTTTTATTACCTTGATCTCTGGTCTTTGAACATGAAACTCAAAATCCTGAAGAGGTAACAACTATTTCATAGTTGAAATTATCTACTCTAGCGAAAATGTTAGTGATGCGGGAAGTTTTATAGTATCAAATATTCAAAATTTTCCGATTCTAATGGCACTTTCACATCCATAAGTCCTTTTTTATTCTCAATCATTTTATCAATTTATAACTATCCTGCCACGTAGGGAAGGAAGAATCGTTGCTGCAAACTGCATTAACAGCACTAAGCATTTAGAACACATTAGGCATTATTAGTTCGGTGGACTGCTAATTTCACGCTTTTGGAAATGAGCTAACAATGTGAAAGGTGCTATTTCCTTCAATTTTGCAACTTCAATTTCTGTGCTTGCAGTTGTGATATAGTAGTAGGATATTTGAAGTAGATTCTCCCAGAAGAAGTGCTTCAGATTTTTCTGAGAGCGTGATTGAGAGGTGCATCTAACTCTTTTACCTTTTGCAGTGGTTAAAAGAGCTCCCCAGGAATTCAAAATTGCTTGCTTAGAGGTCACTTTCTTGATCCATAATTGCTTTTGTTTTTTCCTCGGAAGTATTTTCAGCGTATTAAGCAAAGATTTTCTGCATGCCTGCCAAAGCCGTGAGGCTAGGATGGCCTTGGGCTATTGCTTCAACCTAGTAATGACCTGCTTCTGGTAGAGTACTTTTGTCCTTTAAAGGAACAAAGGACTTACACCTACGTTGGCTGTGCAGAAACATCAAGATGTGATTAATGTAATAAATAATCACAAGGTGGATAAATTGTCTAATAAGAGAAAACTCAAAATTGGAATAACTTGGGAGTGAAAGACGTCTTTTCACAATAAACAAACAATGTTCTCTTTTGGTGCTTCATTTCCCCCGCTCCTATTTAGCAGGATTTTTTCTTGGAATAATAATGTTTGCAACTTCTATAGGGTTAAGGAGTATCTTAATTACAGTCTGTATAGACGTTTTAGTGACCAACTTTCAGCCGTTTATCTTGGATCATCTAGCTTTGGCAACCAATATAGATGATTCACATATGGAGTATTGACTTTCAAATTGCAGGAAATCAAGGCGTTGTTCCCTTCTGATAGGAATCCCTTTTATGCTGGTTTTGGAAACCGGGACACTGACGAGCTCTGCTACCTCAAGGCTGAAATACCTCGAGGAAAAATCTTCACCATCGATTCAAAGGTATGTAGAAATCAACGTTAAAGGACCTTTTGCAAGTAGCAGTTTGTTTGCTGATATTATTATGATGATGCACAGGGTCAAATTGTTCTAAATCGTCATATAGATACAAAATCATACGCCGGTCTACATGGTCGTGTCAATGACATGTTTCCACCCATATCCTCGGTGAGAAGGTTGGGTTTCTTAGCTCTTCTTATTTTACATGAATGATAGTTGATCATTTAGCACTTGATAGAGCAAAGAGAAGTCCGTGATATCTCGAGCTTTACTTGTTATCCACGCAGTTAGCCGTCTTAGGGTGGAGCATCAGAGCATTTCACCATTATGTTCATTTTAATGATCGTCCGTCTTGTTTGTTGATATGTGCAGGTTACAAGGCTGACTATCTGGGAATAGCTTCTTGGTCTGCGCATCGCGTGCTAAGAGGAAACACCTCATATTACAGCGCGTTACAATACAGACTTCTGTTGTATTCATCTTCCCGTTCAGTTTATTTGCATGAGAAATTGTAAATACGTATTCTAACTACACACTTTCGCTCAAGCATACACAGCCTCACCGTAACTGTATATTGCACGTGGAATTTACTAGTATGCATCAATAGTTGCTTGCATTTGATCTGGTGTTCATATATATATAAACAATTTTCAGAAATTACAAGTTCATTCTTCGTTGATCGAATGAGTTGGGACTTCGTAAAATGTAGTAGTAGTTCATGAGGAAGTGTAGAGATTTTGGTTTTCTATAGAAGCTTTTGTAGTAAACAGTTTATGATATGGGTAAAAATGTTACTCCCTCCGTTTCACAATACGTGAATTGTTGGAGCAATTTTAGCGTTTCAAAATAAGTGAATGATTCACAATTCAAGGTAAATGTTGGAATTTTTTTTCAAATTTACCCTCCATTAAATGTGCATTGGGAGTGATGTATTATGTGTCTTTGCTTTTTGAAGAGAGTAAAAATAGAAAAACATGATAAATTTATGTCTTTGTTTTTTTTCTTAACATATGTGTCAAAATTCAACAATTAACTTATTGTGGATCAAGGTAGTGCTTCCGCGCTTGATACTTTATAATATTCGCGCTGTGTCAGAACTTTTTTACTGGTAATATATAAGCGAACTTCCGATCAAGTTGCATATACAGATATAATGAAACTAAAAGATGACCAACTTTAGTTGCATAAATTTACTGTGAGTCAATTGTAGTAGGTTAATTAGTTGCACAAATTTATAATCAAGTTGAACATGAAAAGCTTAACACTTGTTTGTACTTTGCGTCAATTGTTGCTATGTATATGATATACATGAATATTATGTACATGTAATTAGATATTTCGATGCAGTAATTCAATATTTATCAAAGTATAAACGTCATTACTTATAAACATGTTCACCATGCAGGAGTGGTAATTTACATGCCTAATTTTTTTTTAAAAAAGTCATTTCGGTGCACTAAAGATACTGCTATGCACGGTGTCCGGGGAAGGATCACACCACAAGGGTGTATTGTACGCAACTTTATCTTGCATTTCTGCCAGAGGCTGTTTCCAATAAAAGGAGGGATGCAACACGAGGACTTCCTAGGGGGTCACCCATCCCAGTACTACTCTCGCCCAAGCACACTTAACTTCGGAGTTCTGATGATGTCTGGCGCGTTAGTGTTGGTATGATCACATCCAATTTACATGTGCAATTATTTATACACATGATGTTTAGATCAACTTAACTTGCATACTCCGAATAATTTCATAAACAGTAATTTTATTCGCCAAGACTTGAACATAAGGAGCCATCATTGTTATTTTGTTATTAACACACCAAGAGCTAACACTTGAAAATTAATAAGATACAATCCTAATACCTAAGTGCTTCAATGCAAACTCCGCCAAGTTCATGATTTCATCCTCATCTATGGTTCCATCGCCATTAGCATCCGCGGATTTGACCGCCCGATGACTCTTTATCCGGCTGAACCAACCTCCATTAGTCGAACGGATCGCCTCTGTGAGATCTTCCTTGCTTATCTTTCCATCCTTGTTTGCATCGAACTTTTTCAACCATTTCTTGAATTCTGCCAAAGTCATTACACGTTTTCCATCGCTAGAGATGTTGCGATATTCGATACTTTTGAATGCCATGACTTAGCTAGCTAGTTTGCGATTGAGACGTAGTAATTTTTTGTTGTTTAAGTTAGGTGATGAAATGACACACATTTATAACAATATCAGATAGAGGCTTCACTTTCACTCAACTGTATAAATTATCATAGTATAAAGTTACAATGCAACTTTCACTGCGTATGGAATATGTTCGAATTAAAAGTTTAACAAGGGGGTATAATTAAATAGTTTAAAATCAAATTTGGATCCAATTTCCAATACTATATTGTTAATTGATTCGGAAAAGACTGAAGCCTAATCCTAATAAACAACAACGTGTCGAAAATGATTTGTAAATAAATAAATAACGTGTTTAGATAGTAGTGTTGAAAGGAATATAGAGTAACAAATAATAAGTGTGTTTGACGAATGTTAATAAATACTTTTTCTTTTAAAATAATGAAATCTATATTTATAAATTTAAAATTATTTTAAATAAAAAAGAACGAATAACAGAAATATAGTATGAAGAGATAATTAAGCTTACATTTTATGAAGAGTATCTAGCAGATTCAAAAAACAAAATTGAGCGTAAAATAGTAAAAGGCTTGATCCCGTCACAAGTTGAGGATAACCAACTTATGTCTTTTAGCTATTTTTGACTTACGAACATTTTCAATTTTTACCAAATGATTATTCACTGGAAAAACATTTCTTATATATTTTAGTCGTTGCATAACTAGATCGTAAACCAAACAAATCCAGCTATGTGAGATAGGAGGTAGTGGAGGACATAAATTAGGATAGAATTAAAGTTTAGTAGGTAGGGGTGCATTGTCTTATTATTCATCCATACTAGTCTTAGTTATTCTTGCTGTTTCTTGTCCTTCAATTTCTGTTACTATCTGTAGTTCCTTGTACTTCGATTATCATATCATTTGGTTCGTATTGTTCTTTTACTATATGATATTTCTTATACTTCAATTACTTTTTTTTTAAAATTATTTCTTCTCGAATCGAGAGTCTATCGGTAATAGTCTCTACACCACTGAGATAGAGGTAAAATCTGCATATATTTTATCCTCTCTGTAGCCAATACTGGTAACTATCCTGAATATGCTGTTGGTGTTGCTTTTCATCAAAATAACTGTTTATTATATAATAGTCAATTTCACTCTAACTTGATAAAAGTTTGAACCAGTTTTTCAAGTTTAAAAAAAGTTCCCTTACAAAACGTCAATACTTTTTACGTCCAAAAACATTTTCAACTTTACATTACCTTTTTTAACCCAACATCAAATATTATTTTTTTCAAGTATCACCCAATTCATATCCAACAACACAGTACCAAAGTTTACAAAATCCACTCTGAAAACTCAAAAGCATCCATATCCACTAGTACAAGACAGTGAACCAACCACAAGAAAAAGAAAACTACGTACCAATCACACTCAATTTTTCCACAAAACACAATTTATTTATTTAACAATCTTGAAGGTCAATTAGAAGTGATCAAAATTCACTTAATAACTCCCTCTACTTATTAGAACAAGCATTTTTTAGCCTATAACCACGTTTTCTTGCATACTCTACAAGTTGATTCAATTCTTTCTTATCAATCATCCCATCACCATTCTTATCAGCCCGGTGGAGGGCACGGGCCGCTCGATATCCCGGGAAAGTGGACCCCAGCTGCCGGAACGCCTCCGTGAGATCCTCCTTAGTAAGGTAGCCATCTCCATTGAGATCACACCTTTTGAAAATATTTGTCAATTGAACTTCAGTCATAGGTACATGAGCGCATGTACAACGTATGATGTCCCTAGGACGGAAAAAATCAAACATATTGTACTATCTTGAGAATAAAACTGTAGAAACAAAAGTTTTTTTTTTTTTTTTTTTGTAATTGAATGCTAATTAATTTGTTGTTTGATCATGGGGAATTAGACAAAATGAAACGTGTTATATATAAGTACTGTTCCAGTGGGAGCAGCATCTTTTCATGCAACTTTATTCTTATTATTCAACTAATTTTATCCATTTGAGTCCTTGATATTATGGAATTTGTGAGATGTGCCCACTCAAGTTTCATAATATGCAAAAACTTCCAGTTTCGCGAGGTTATGAATATCATATTTCTATTTTTAATTATAACCTTTTATAAGTTCTCTCTTACCTTTTTTCCCCCTTATTGCAAATTACTACAAAATTATACTCTTTTCACGTTGCTTTAACAATTAAGATAAATTAATTCTTTTCAAAAGTACTACCCTTATTGTTAAAGAGGTTAAAAAAAAAGGACTCAGGATTACTATTTACTTCGCAATAGGAGTAATAAAGTGAGAGGAAATAAGAAATAACTTTGGCTAACTTAGAAATTACACCTTGTACGTAAATTTGTTTTAATGGACCTGTTAAAATTTTAAATGATATACTGCACTAGTACATAAAATGAAATATAATAATTTAGATAGAGAAACCCAACACATGACCATTCATGTAGAAAGTTTGATTCTACTATATCTGGCTATGGATTATATGTCCTACTTTTTTTTTTTGATACGTGTTAGGTTTTGGTGTAAAACAAAGTTTTAGGAGTTTTTAAATGCTTAATACATCAAAACAATAAAAACAGAAAAGAAAAACAAAAAAAGTAATTAAAATATGTGAAGACAGATAAATTTAGACATAACAAGTGGTTTGAAGATTTTTATAAGAAGAATTATGTATAGTAAATTATTTGTAAAAGAGCCATAAACAGGACAGATTCAGGATTTGAAGGTTGTGGATGCTCACTTTCTTGAAAGAAAAAAAAGTTTATTGATGTTGGAAATCGAATCCATGCCACTTTGTGTCTATAGGCGCTTAACAATAAATTATAAAGAATTTTGCTATATTTTTAGATAAATATATAAAATTTTTATTGGGGTCAATGGGTGCTCAAGCACCCTGCACGGATCACGTGGATCCGCCCTGACCATAAATACCCCTCATACAAATTAATAGTCACTTTAACTAAAAAAAAATGTTCAAAAGATAATTGTCACTTTAATAATATATGTGGGAAAAAAATAATATAATATTAATGTTGAAACTGAAATTATTAATAGCAAGAGAATGGTCATAAATATTGTGTCGTGGTAAGCCACTACCTTGAAAGCGATTTTGGTCGTGCAAATTCTTCTGGTCGGTCGCTTTCTAAGGTTCCACAGCTACTTTCAAACACATGCACTCGTGGCTGGAAGTTTGGAGGTTACCTAAACCAATTGCCCAAAATAATTCAAGAAGAGGAAAGGAAGAAGACTCTTTTTCTTTTCCTTTCTATTTGTTGTATTTCTTCTTTTTTCGGTGTCATTTTTTCTCCAAAGATATATAATTATATAGGGACACCAAAAAGCTGTTTGCAAGATGAGAATTAATGATATTAAAGTAACACTAAATGAAAGTGTAATTAAATCAAGTTTTATAAGAGATTGTTGTTGTTTTAATTTAGAACGTATATCTATGTTCATTTTCATTGTAACGTAGGAGTGTATGTTCAACTCCTTATAAACGTACTTACTTTATTTATTGCATTACACATAATGCTTTAAGAAGCATTAATCCCACAATATATTATATTTATATTTATTATTTGAAATAAATGTAAAAAGTTAAAACAATAATTAAATAGAATGAGAAAAATAGAAAATAGATAAGAACCCGTTCTCAGATTCGGAGTCAGCCAAATTTTTATTTTTGTTAAACAAAGGCAAACATAAATATAATTGTGAGTTTACTTTATAAAAAATGAGCATATATCCTAATTAACCGACCAAGCCACGCAAGCGTAATGACGTCATAATAAATGCATCCGGTATATTGTGTTCATCATCTTTTTTGAAAGTTAAATTATATCGAAGAGATAATATATATTCTTACTTAAATAATTTATATTTAACGTAAAAATTCATTTTCACTTGTCATAACTATATTTAAATAAAAAAGGCCAAATACATGGATTTTCACTGCAATAAATATTTTGATTATTTATTAACTAGATAACTATTTTATCCTAGTTTGGCTCAAAACTTAACGAAATTTTTTGATATGTAATTTATTACAAAAAAGGAAATTTAAATTCTAAATCAAAGAACCTTTACCTTTTAACTCACTTACCTTTAACTCACTTCAAATACAATGATGTGTTTTATCAAAGTTCTATCTTTTTCTCTTCTCAAATCTAATTGTTGGACAATAAAATTTTCGAGATCGAAAAATAAATAAATCGAGACAAGAAAATATTACAACAATCAATTTATTGATTTTAATGTGCGAGTGTTACAATCTCTATGAATCCTCAGATTCGCCTTTTCAAATATAAATTTAAGGGCTTAACTTTTGAGCTTGTTCTTGAATATTACGGTCTTGATCTTGAATCTTGATTTGAATGCTTGAGCTTTTTAGAGAAATTGTGGCGTTTGATCCATGAGCTTTCTTTTGCTTCTTGTTAGAGTTCGGGGGGTTCTTTTCTGAGTTATGAGCCCCCTATTTATAGTTGTGAAAAGGGAAGAGTCATGATGAAAATGTACTTCCTTTGATCAATCAGATTTGAGTGACATGACAGCTTTTATGGTCTTTGATTTCATGGGCCTGCTGCATCATTTTGACATGTGGCATGGTCCTATTGGATTCATCCCTTGACTTGGCATGCCACGTCATTTGACACGTGACGCTTATTTGGGCCTCTAGAATATGATAATACCTTGGACTTAATAAAGTGAGCTTATTATTTGTAGCCCAAATTAATGGACTAACCCAATAAATATTGAAACTTATTTAAATGGGAGAATGCTCACAAAAATACATGAAGTTTGACCGAATTACCAGTTGAGCATACTGAACTTTGCGGGGGTCCTCTTACCCCCAGATTTTTTTTTTCCCGTATTTTAATGGTATATATCTGCCACTTGGCACATTGCGTGTTAGCCATGCACATTGAGCACGTGAACAATGTTAAAACCGTTATAAAACTCCTTTTTTTTTTGGCCAAACAACCCCTTAATTTTATAATTATTTAAAGTTTTATATTTTTATTTATGTTTTCATTCTCTTTCTTCTTTCTTTCTTTTCTTCAACAATGATTGCTCCATTGTTGAATTGAAATTGAATTTGCTCCATTGTTGAATTGAAATTGAATTCTTGAAGATTCCATTTCGAACTCACTAATTGAAACTCAATGGAAGATTCAAACTCGGAAACTCGCTAACTGAATCTTCCAAGTTTCATTAATGGAAATTGAATCTTTCAAGTTTCATTAGCGGAAGATTGAATAGCTTCATACATGTACAGTCCGTATATTTGTCTTCATACATGAAATTAAATTTTTTGAATCTTCCGAGTTCCATTAATGGAAATTGAATCTTCCATTGAGTTTTCAATTAGCGAGTTCCATTCAATTAGGAAGTTTCATTGAATTTTCCATTAATGGAACTTGCTAATTAAATCTTTCGAGTTTCAATAAAAAATTAATGGAAGATTCCATTCAATAATTTGAAAAAACTTTCTTCATAAATTCAATGGAATTCAAAGTTTGAAACTTGAAATTGAATTTGAAAACTTTTGGAGTGATAAGAATGGACTTGAAATTTGAAATTGACTCAATGGAATCATTTGGAATCTTTAATATGGTTGTAATGGTAAAAAAATGTTGAAAACTAATAAAGCGGAGAAGAAGCAGTGCGTGTACTGCACCTCATAGCGTAAAAACTGGGGATAACGTTTCGGGGGGAGGGGGGGGGGGAATTAATTCCACTTTAAAAAAGGCCGGGGGAATTAATTCCACTTAAAAAAGTATAGGGAGGGTAATAGGACCTCCGCAAAGTTCAATATGCTCCACTGAAAATTTAGTTAAAGTTCGGATATTTTCGTGGGTATTATCCCTATTTAAATCCATACATGTTTTGACTTAAATAATTAATCCAACTATATTAATCCGCAATATACGCAATATTTATTTGGGACTAATATATTTTAAATTTAATATGATTTAAATTTTGTACGGATTTAAATTTAATAAAATTTCAGCGCCCACAAATGCCCCCTACTTCAAGACTTGTCGAGACATTTAATATTTTGGAGACTTGCCTTGAAGTGTATGATTATTTAAACATGTTTTCTTCGTGCTTCAACGATTTTCATACATACAAATTTATCATTCAAAAAATTTAAAGCTGAACCATATTGATATTGCCTCTCAAAACTCTCTTATTTTTTTTCACGAATCTTTACACTTAAGACCCATTGGTGAGGTATGCTATCCAATTTCAAACAGATTTTGGAGGGCTTTTTTATCGCCTTACTTAACTAGGAATAAAACTCTTTTGATTTAAACTTAGATTAGAGAAGAAAACAATCTCTAATTTGAATTTGTATGGGAGAAGAAAATCATCCTCCAATTTGAATTTGTATGAAAGAAGGAAATAACCTCCAATTTCAATTTGTACGGGAGAAGAAAACAACCTCGAATTTGAATTTGTATGTGAGAAGGAAACGATCTCCAATTTGAATTTAGAGATGGAAATTATTCCAATCTTAATTTATATTGGAGAAGGAAACATCCATCGTACAACACTATAAAAGAAGGTAGTTTCTCCACTTTTTCAATATCAATTTTGGAGTTTTCAAGCCATCAACAATATTGAGGTAATTTCTTTCCCTCTTACTTTTCTCTTATTTTCGTCACTTTTTTCTGCACAACATACTCGTGGTAGAAAATTCATATCTCATTGTAAAAATATCAAAATTATGAATCGTTTGACGTTCCAGAAATTAGACTTCGAGATCTATAACATATCCAAAATTCAGTTTTAAATTCCTTCAATATAATTCTCGATAATTTTTTGAAGTTAGCTGAATTTTATTATGCTTAAAATTTTAGATTTGCGCGTCTTTACTAAAACTTTCATATCTTGAAGTAGTAACGATGAAATTGAAAGCCGCTTGATTCTTGTGAAACAAGATACAAAGATCTACTTTATATCCCGAATTCATAATTTAATACCTTCGAGATTATTTTAGGTATTATCCCAAAATCAACATTGAGTTTTGATGCATCAACAATTTCAGATTTACACAATATCACCAAAAAAATCATATCTCAATGTGAGAGTATCGAAATTATGATCTACTTGATTCTATAGATGCCGAAACATGCATATATAAAATATCCAAAATATAGATTTTAAAACTTCTTGGATTGTTCTGGATGATTTTTTTTTTAGAGTCAATCTTATATGCTGTCCCGCAGAGGATTTCAGATTTACATCTTCTCACCAAATAATTTATTTCTTGATGTGGGACCATCATCACCAAAGAACGTTTTGATTGCTTTATTCTTGTCAAGGCTTCTTGTCTCAATCCAAGTTGGTGATATACAACTTTTAAGATCAGAACGCTCTGACAAATAACATCCTTTCTACTTGTGTTTTTACTTTCTTTCTTGTTTCCTTTTTTTTTTTTTTTTTTTTTTTTGTTTTTGAAGAGTTGAAATAGATAGAAACATGCAATAATTGGTCGGCTTAAGGTGTGAGAGTTTGACTTTTCCTCCGTCACCTTAATATCGAAAGACAACAATTGACTGGCATAAGGTGCGAAAGTTTAACTTCGCCTCCGTACCTTAAGACCGAAAGACTTTGCTTGAAGATGGTGGACACCGGCTTAAGGTGCGAGAGTTTAACTTAGCCTCCGTCACCTTAAGACCGAAAGATTTTACTTGAAGATGTAATGATTTTCTTTAAGTATGGGCCCTTTCATCGATGCACTTATGCAATGGTATTCTTTAAGTATAGGCCCTTTCATTGATGCACTCATGCAATGGTCTTCTTTAAGTATGACCCTTTTATTGATACACTTATGCAATGGCCTTCTTTTAAGTATGGACACCTTTATTGATGCACTTATGCAATGGTATTCTTTAAGTATGGGCCCTTTCATTGATACACTCATGCAATGGTCTTATTTAAGTATAGGTCTTTCATTGTTGCACTTATGCAATGGTCCTTTTTAAGTATGAGCCCTTTTATTGATGCACTTATGCAATAGTTTTCTTTAAGTGTGGGCCCTTTTCAATGGTCAACTTAAGTTGCAAAGGGACAAATTTTGTTCACCTTAAGGCATGAAAATTTTGATATCCTTTTAAGGATAAACCCGTGAGAGGCCAACCTAAGGTGCAAAGGGACAAATTTTGTCCACCATAAAGCATGAAAATTTTGATATCCTTTAAGGATAACCTCATCAGAGGCCAGCTTAAGGTGCAAAGGGACAAATTTTATCCACCTTAAGGCATGGACATTTTGATATCCTTTAAGAATAAACCTGTTAGAGGCCATCTTAAGGTGCAAAGGTGTAACACCCCGTACTTAATTACGTGCATTAGTCATTGTTATATGTGTTGGGGTATATGTATTGATCCTAAGTTAGGTATATATGAGTTTAAGTATGAGTATTGATTATTTTGAGATGGTTTCAAGTGTATAGTTTGATTATAGGTGTATAGGAATCGACTTTATTTATATCGGAATTTTCCCGTCGATGGTTCCATACGAAGGTTATTGAATAAGATTTCCAACGATATAAAGATTTCCAAAAACGGATAAGTTTCGGATATAAGCGAGCTCGTTCGAAACTTTAAAACGGTGGCCGGGATGTGAACAGTAAAATGTGCAGGAAACTACTGAGGCCTGCCAGTTTTTTTGGGTCAACTTTGAACGATCATAACTCCCTTAATATAATGAACTGGTTGAGCTACCATATATCAAAAGAAATATCTTTGAGTCTTCTTTCCAATGAAATTAGTTTCATCCAAATCCAACATCTGAGTAAGGAGTTATACTCGTTTTACTTCAGCCTCTCAAAACAGATTTTTAGGGTCAACTTCAAACGATCATAACTACTTGTACAGGACGAACTGGGTGGATTAATTTATATTAAATGAAATACCTTTGAATTATCTTTCTAACGATACCAATTTCACCCAAATCCGATATCGGAGCAAAGAGTTATGGCCGATTTACTTTAGCCTATCAAAACAGTCCACCATGGACAGATTCGGATTTACTTAAATTTTTAAGGGCAATATGGTCATTTTCCATCACCTCATGGACGAAAATTGGTCATTATATACATATACTTAGCCTTATATCCACCATTTATCATCCAAATCATTGAAGAATAAGAAACCCTAGCCTAAGTTCAACTCCAATTATCTTGTGATTCAACCGTAGAAAATCCAAATTGATTCCGTAGTTGTGTTCACCGTCTCAAGGGCTTCGAGAAGCACCCCTTATTTGTGCCAACAGGACTTCGAAATCAAAAGGGCCATTTTTTTTGGTAAGGATGTAAATTATGTTGGTGTTATTTATATGGATATGTATATATATATATATATGCATGTGAGCATAAGAAGTATGTTATTTGATTGTTGTTGAAAGATGATTGGAAATGATGTTGGATTATTCTTGTGCATGGTTGGATTATGTTAAATTGTGAAGGAATTTGGGGTGATGATGTGGTATTGATGATGTGGTATTGAGATGATGATTATATACATATACGCACATAAACCTATTGTTCAAGTTGGTTTTTGGAATGTTTTGCAAATATTGGTAGTATGGAATTATGGAAGAGAATTGTGGTGTTGGGTTGCTAATACTAGATGCCAAACATTTCATTGTAGATAAGTGATTTGTAAAGGCGGGAAGTTGTGTTGAATTGGTAGCTGAATCTACAACGAGGTATGTAAAGCATACTCTAACAATGTTCTTTGGCATGAAAACACCAATGTTCCATCAAGTAAGATTCCGAGGTTGTCCAAAAACATGTATTGTTCTACGTTACCAACGAAGTTGTTTCCATCCTATAAAGTGTCAAAATGTTCATTGATATACCAAAAGGCTCTTATTTCATTGTTGTGATATTGATGATTCTGAAACATATTGTTGATGTACCAATGAGTCCTTATTACATCGTTATTGTATAGAAGGTCTATTACTTGGTTCCTATTGATGTATCATTGTTTCAAGGTATCAAAAATGTGGTGACGACCGAAATAACAATCTCAAAGATTAATTGAACTAAGTGATGAAAGTTCTCTCTTATCGGGTGGTATCCCAGGGGCATAAGCCTAGCATGGGTCGATCCCTATTTCATGTGTTTATGGGTGGTATCCCAGGGGCATAAGCCTAGCATGGGTCGATCCCAGTTGATATGTACTGGAGGCATCCTAATGGTCACAGTACAGTACAGTAATGATTACAAAGACGATAAGAACGAAGGTAAAGTGATTGAATAAATACAATGTACAGGTTGTCACAAGTTCTAGTAAGTGTGGTCCACTCCTATTACGACTTATTCACTTGTTTCTGATTTCTATTGAGCTCCTATATCATATGTGATTATTTACAGCTTTACATACTCAGTACATATTTCGTACTGACGTCCCTCACGGGGGACCTGCATTTCATGCTGCAGGCACAGGTACCTCAACTCATACACCGCACAAGTAGGAGCCAGGTCATACAGCTATTGTTGGTGAGCTCCAGTTTGCTTCGGAGCTTTCCGAGTCGGTTCCTTATGTTTTGTTATTGTACATGAGTCACGTGTGGGCGGGGGTTTGTCCCGACCCTAGTTATGTCATGTATATCCTAGAGGCTTTGTAGACATAAGGAAGGGTAAAGTCATGGAAGTTTATATAGTAACGTTATATTTGTATATGTGGTGGCCCCGACGGCCAAGTATTATATATATATATTTGTGCGTGTTGTGCTGATACAGGTAATTAGACCTTTCTATATGCAACGAAGTGCTGTCCAATTTTTTTGGTGACATGTAAGTGAAAGTACAGGTATTTGAACGGGTTCTCCCGGGCCTTCTCGGCTTCGGGTGCCAGTCCGGCCCGATGGGATTTTGGGGCGTGACAAAAGGGACAAATCTTGTCCACCTTAAGGCATGAAATTTTGAGATCCTTTTAGTTATAGGCTTGGAGAACTTTAGCATTCTAAATCCCATTGAAGGAACTATTTTTATTTTCGATTGGTTTCCCCCATTGAATCACAAATAGTTGGAGTAAGTCCAAAATTTAATTAGAATAGTTTCATACTTGGAATTCGTATGGCGGATACTGTAGGAACATATTTTTTTTTGACACTCATGCAACTGAACTAGGAATGAGATTCCAAGCGCCTATGTACCTCAGTAAAGAGGATCAAATCACAGCATAGTTCTGAGTAAGTGATCAAGTCACAGCGTAGTTCTGAGTAAGTATTTTTTTTATGTCCTAACTTTTGCCTACGCTGCCTCTTTCGAGGTTTTCAACCTAGCGGACTTTTATTTTTTTAGCCGTACACAGTTTATACTCTTGCGGGTCATGAGTGGACATGCAGTTTATACTCGTGCCTTAATGAGTGTCATCTTCCTTCAAGGATAGTACTTCTTCAAGAACTTGATGTTGATAGGACCAATTTCACTCCATCTACATCGACAAGCTTGTAAGCACCATTTAAATATGCCTCTTGTACGACATATGGTCCATCCCACTTTGGGGTAAATTTGCCCCTAGACTTACGAGAAGTTATAATGGGCCTTCTTACTGTAAGGACTTGATCTCCAACTTGAAAATACCTCAAGCGAACCCTTTTATTGAAAGAACGAGATAGCCGATCTTGATATCATTCAAGATTTTGTTGAGCCTCCAACCTCTTCTCATCAAGATCTTCTAATCCCGCAAGATGCAACTTACCATTTTCTTCATTGGTGAGCCCTTCTTGAATAACCAGTCTCAAAGAGGGTATTTGATGCTAAGTGGCAGGACTGCTTCAACTCTAAAGGCAAGTGAGTATGGGGTTGTTTGTGTCGGTGTACGGTAAGTTGTCCTATATGCCCATAAAGCTTCTTCTATTTTCTCATGCCAGTCTCGTTTGGATTTAGAGACAACTTTCTTCAATAAGTTGCACAAAGTCTTATTGAAGGCTTCAGCTAGACCGTTAGTGGCAGCATGATACATAGAAGACTTGTGCTGCTTAAAGCCAAAAAGATTACAAATCTTATTCATCAGTTTGTTATCAAACGGCTTGCCTTTGTCAGTTATTATATATTGAGGGATTCCAAAACGGTAGACAATATTCACTCGAATGAAGTTTGCAATATTTTCTTTCTTTACTTAAGAGAAACAACTTCGGCCCACTTTGAGAAGTAATCTGTCCCGGCCAAGATGTATAAGTGTCCACCAAAAGATTTTGATAGTGGAACAACAACATCCATTCCCCAAACATTGAATGGCCAAGATGCTACAGTTGGATGTAGTACCTCTGGAGGTTGATGTATGAAATTTGCATGGAATTGACAAGCTTTGCATCTTCTAGCATAGTCCAAGCAATCTTTCACCATTATTGGCCAATAATATCCCATTCTTTTAATGTGAAAATGGAGCTTCGGTTCAGACTGATGTGATCCATAAACTCCCGAGTGCGCTTTTTGCAAAGCTTGAATTGCTTCTTCCTCTCCCAAACACCATAAAAGTACTCCTTTAAATGATATTCTATACAGTGTTCACTTATAATAAAGGAATCGAGGTGCACGACGATGGATATCAGTCCTTCTTCTTGGATCTTCTAGAATTATCCCATAACATAAATAGTCAACTATGAGTTGTCTCCAATCTTCCTTTACAGCTTCAGACACGGAAATGAGGTATTCAACTTTATTTTCTACATCCCATCCTTATTCGATGGTGGTACTACCCATTCTTAGCGGATAGTAACTCACGTCTGATTTTAAAGAGTTAGGGTTGAGGCCAAAGCAGCTTAAGGCATCAACTTGCTTATTTTCTCTCCTTGGAATATGTTGGAGGGTTACCTCTCTAAGCCACCCTATCAACTTCTGTGCATAATCATGATATGGTCGTAGCTCAGGCTGTCTGACTTTATAGCTTCCCAAAATCTGCTTGATCACTAGTTGGGAGTCACCAAAAACTTGTAATTACAGTCTTTTCATGTCAACTACCATCTCAAGTCCAAGTATTAAAGCTTGATATTCAGCAACATTATTAGGGAAATAATTTGTTAAGGTAAAAGAGTATGGGATGACCTATTCTTGTGGAGTGACGAACACCACACCGACACCAACTCTATCTCGATGTGCGGCAACATCAAAGTACATCTTCCATGGGGGTATAGCTTCAATAACCATTGTATTTTCATTAGGAAGTTCATCGCTCAGTTCCCAATCATCAGGTATTGGGTGGTCTACCAAGAAGTCAACCAATGCTTGTCCCTTTACAGATTTTGGGGAACGTACACAATCTCAAACTGCTGAAATTAAAGGTACTATCTTGCAAGTCGATCACTAAGGACTGTTTTCGACATTACAAACTTGATGGGATTTGACCTAGACACGAAACGGAGAAAATGAGATTGAAAGTAGTGTTTCATCTTTTGAATTAAGAAGGCCAATGCCAAACATAACTTTTCTATTGGAGAATACTTTAGTTCATTCGGCGCCATCGTTCTGCTTAAATAGTAAAGAGAGTTTTCTTTGCCTTTACTATTTTCTTGAGCCAATAGTGCTCCAACTGACCTCCTTTATACCGAGATGTAGAGTATCAATAGTTTCCCAAGTATGGGTACCGCAAGAACTGGTGGCTTCATTAAGTATGATTTAATACTCTCAAAGACATTACTACAAGCTTGGTCCCATTCGAAGGGAATGTCCTTCTTCATGAGATGACTAATTGGTTGCCACTTTCCAGTCAGGTTTGAGATGAACCTTCTTAAATATGCTAACCTTTTTGAAGGCTTTTTAACTCATAAATATTTTTAGGCTTGGGTATCTTCAAAATTGCATTGACCTTGGTCTGATCAATTTTAATTCCTCGGTGTCACACAATGAAGCCAAGAAATTTTCCCGACGTAACTCCAAGGGCACACTTCAATGGATTCATCCTAAGTTGATATCTTCAAAGTAACTCGAATACCATTCTTAGGTCTTTTAAGTGGTAGTCTCTCTTTCTTGACTTCACCACTAGATCATCCACGTAGCATTCAATATTTTTATGGAGCAGGCCGTCAAAGATATTTTGCATAGCCCTTTGATAAGTGGCACCAACGTTCTTCAAACAAAAAGGCATTACCTTATAGTAATAAATACCTTTGGGCGTGCAAAATGCAGTGAGTTCTTTATCCTTTGGCGCCATGCGAATCTGATTATAGCCGGATGAACCATCCATGAAGGGCATTTCCTCATAACTAGTGGTGGCATCAATCATCAACTCTGGTATGGGGATCGAAAAGTCATTCTTAGGGCAGGCATTATTGAGATCTCGAAAGTAGACACAAACTCGAATTTGATCATTCTTCTTTCGTACTGGAACAATACTTGAAATCCACGTGGGATATTTGACTTCACAAATAAAGCCAGTTTCAATGAGTTTGTTAACTTCATTTTCAATCAATGGACCCAACTCCGGTCTAAAGCATCTTTGGGCTTACTTAACAGGACGAGCGCCATTCTTGACCGCCAACTGATGTACTGCTACTTTTTAATCTAATTAAGCCAGGAATTTAGTTATATCTCCAAGTGAAGACATCCATATATTCTTTGGGTATGTCCATATAAGCGATTTTCTTCTCCACTTCTAGAAACACACTCAGGTAAGTTGGTCTGGGGTCTTCATCGGTTCCAAGATTAACTTTCTTCAAAGGATCTATTGTAGTCTTTACTCCTTCTTCAAATTGTAACAGAGAATCTCCAACATCTTCCTCCTATTGAGGATCATCTTCGTTGATGAATATATATGATAGCGCCAAAAGGCATTTTCTATCTCTTTATCAACCTTTATTTGAGATGAGACATCTTTCTCATTTTAGGTCATAACATGATCTGAGGAACTAACACTCTCTTTATCTTTTTTGAGTTGATTGGTATAAACCACAGTATGAGCCTTTAATTTTAGCACCTCATTGCATGAAACTACTAGTTCGTCTACTGCATCATTCTAGAAGGAATCAAACTTTAGAAATCCTTATGGATCTTAGGCGAAGAGTGCATTGTTGTACTTTGACAACTTTTTCGACACTTGTTATTTTTCTTCTAATTTAGAGGACCCAACCTTTCGAACACAGAAGTTTTTGCGGTTGATTCTCCAAGTCAATTAAATACAGAAGGTTTTTTATTAGCAGTAGTGGATTCTTCTTCTATGGTGATGTAATTACTGACTTCCCTTCTTATAGAGATGCGAATTGGAGGTGGCTGTATGTATCCTAGGCCTTCACGTGCCTGCCTGGTTGTACCCTCCGACGGAAGTTGCCCAACCTTGATGACTCATTAGGATTGTATCCAACCTTTATAAATAGTTTGTATGCATTTGGGTCGAAGCCTTCTTTCGTATGCTTTATAAGGAGTGTCATATTTTATGTTGGATTCTGAGCCACAGTCTTTTCAAGTAGTCTTGAGGATAGATTTATTGCATCAATCTTCCTGATAGGTAAAGTTAGCCCCTCTGGCACATTATCTTTGGCATCCGATGGGTGATCGTTCTCTTTTTTTACCTTTGGTACGTAGCGAAGAGCAGAAGTTGCCTTCCTTTTTATAGGTGTGACACTTTCTTTATTCGGAGTGAAGAGGGTATTTTTGGTAGCGACCTTTTCGAGAGTTACCGCAACCTTTTTAGATACAAGATCATCAAACTTGGTCTTGATGACATCTTTAACCCTTCTCTCATTCACGACGTAGTTCTTCACGTAGAATTTTGCATCGGCAAAGTGTGACAAACTTTGATGCCAAAACTTCATACAATATATTGCTTGGTAGGCCTTGGCTTATCACACTTTGCATCTGCTTATCATCAACGATGATCTTTACACTTTGCTTCTTGCTCACTTTTGTGGTGACCTTTAAAGGAGACACATCAACATTCATGGACTCCTTTTTGTCATTTTTAGGGACAAACTTTCCCCATATTTTGTGTTCCTACTTATCCTTTCCCTTTCGAGGGTCGTGGATAGGCGCTGATTCCTTTTCAGCAGAAGACATGCTCAACTTCATATCATGAGCATAGGTAGCTAGCTCTTCAAAGAATTTAGGATTAATGCCTTACAAGATGAAGAGAAGTTCCCAGTGTATTCCTTGGACGCACATCTCTATTGTAGAAGCTTCGCTGAGCCTATCTTTGTAGTTTAGGCTAGCATTTCTCCATAGATTGATGAAGTCAATGAGTGGTTCGTACTTTTTTTGCTGAGTATTTATGAGCTCTACCATGCTCACTGTACGCCTTGTGCTATAAAAATAATTTAGGAACTCGTACTCCAATTGCTCTCAACTATCGATGGAATTAGGCTCAAGGTTCGTATACCAATCAAAGACATTTCCCTTTAGGAAACGAACAAACTGTTTGACAAGATAGTCACCGTAACTTCCAGCATTTTGAGGCTATTTATCCTCACAGTGTAGGGCTTGGCATACATAAGGGAAGATTTGGTGACAACATCATACTTTTATTTGAGGGTCCCTTCAATGAATTTCCTCAATTTCCCAATCAGGATCATTCCCTCAGAAGAAACTTGAACCTCTTTAGTTGGTGGTGTTTGTTTCACAGGATTTTCTGTCTCATGAACCTCTGGAGATTTTTTAGGTGCATGGCTAGACTCTCCGTCTATCAGACCTTCTACCTTATCTACTATCTTATTAATTTGAGCATCTTGATTTTGAATATATTTGTCAGGCCCTCAATTGCCTTTTTTAAATTCGCAAGCTGCTCCTCCATAGACGAGATATCAGTCACCATTGCTCGCATAATCACTGGAGATGTTAGAGAGTAGCACGAATTATCGTACATGATGACCTTTGAAGTGCTCAACTTATGCGGTGTAGTCGGAGATGATGAGTTGCTTGAACAATCATCGCTCTTTACGCTAGAGTTTTTGGAACCAGAATGCTCAAATAGAGCTAGAGTCTTATTAAGCAATTTCGTCACACTGCTTCCTCCTTCCGAAGCACTTGCATTGGACTTCATTTCTTTTGGGGTTAAAGATCCAAAAACTGGAGTTGGCGCGGATGACACTGGATGTGTTTGTTGTCCTAGCAAGCCTGTCTTGCTCCTTGTGATAGCTCCTAAGCTTTCGAAAATAACACCAAGGATGTTCTCTACTTTAGCAGAGAACTTTGAGTCAGCATCCTTGGAAGTAGTTGATTGAGAGTTGACCTTCTTGAAAGTCATTTCAGTGTTGTTGAACTTTGCAGTTGGAAAAGTTGAGATGAGAGGTAGAGATTGTTCCACTGGGCGTGCCAGAATTTGTTGGACAATAAAATTTTCGAGATCGAAAAATAAATAAATCGAGACAAGAAAATATTGCAACAATCAATTTATTGATTTCAATGTGCGAGTGTTACAATCTCTATGAATCTTCTGATTCGCCTTTTCAAATATAAATTCAAGGGCTTAAAGCTTGATCTTGAATTTGAACTTGATTTGTTGATTTGAGGGGCTTGATCTTGACTTGTGCTTGAATTCAAGGGTTTTTGAGCTTGTTTTTTAATATTGTGATCTTGATCTTGAATCTTGATTTGAATGCTTGAGCTTTTTAGAGAAATTATGGCGTTTGATCCACGAGCTTTCTCTTGCTTTTTGTTAGAGTTCTGGGGGGTTCTTTTCCGAATTATGAGCCCCTATTTATAGTTGTGGAAAGGGAGGAGTAATGATGAAAATGAACTTCCTTTGACCAATCAGATTTGACTGACATGACAGCTTTTATGGGCTTTGATTTCATGGGCCTGCTGCATCATTTTGACATGTGGCATGGTCCTATTGGATTCATCCCTTGACTTGGCATGCCACGTCATGTGACACGTGGTGCTTATTTGGACCTCTAGAATATGACAATATCTTGGGCTTAATAAAGTGGGCTCATCATTTGTAGCCCAAATTAATGGACTAACCCAATAAATATTGGACCTTATATAAATCCATACATGCTTTGACTTAAATAATTAATCCAATTATATTAATCCGCAATATACGCAATATTTATTTGGGACTAATATAAGTTAAATTTAATATAATCTGAATTTTGTACGAATTTAAATTTAATAAAATTTCAGCGCCCACTCTAATATTCATAAAACGTAAACTACAAATCGAACATCCAAGTCTCATGAATTGCAAATTGCATTGTCAAATCATGTTTGTGTTGTTCATATTTGTATTCTCTTACTTCACTTCCAATTTATCTCTCAATTTGATAATAAATAGGATCATTAAAAATTTGAAACAATAAAAGAAATTTTAATAAAATTAGTGGCTAAAAGTTAAATTTTAATTTGAAGCTTTTAAGTATATATATACACACGAAGAATTCTATTTTAATTTTTCATATTTGTTGTTTTAGTGTTATATTTTTAAAAGATATAAAACTCTTTTACTTCACATAGTATTAGTTATAATAGTAAAGATTAATTTAAGCCAATAAGATATTAGCCATGTATTTCAATACACTATTTTGAATGTTATTTTAAAAAAATATATATTTTATTATATGATGATTTTGATAGTGTAGTTCATATTTCTAAAATATTTTTATTAAAATGTATGTAGTTTTTCCTTTTTACTTAAAAAATCTCCAATATTGACTAATAAGAAAATAACATCATAAAATTCTCGATCTTACTAGTCTCACCTTTTAATCGCTCTCGTACAAAAACTATCATCCATTTCTCAGTTGTCTCTTGTGAGCAACAACTATTTCAATCTCTCAGCTATCTCTTTCTAAGAGTTTAATTTATTCCTTGATGTTAATTACATGTTCGTTATAGTGATTTTTATAAAAGATAAACTAAAAAAATATGATTTGTATGTTAATTTGACTCCTTAGAATATTTCGTTATTTATGACATTAATCAAATAAAACGTAGACCTCCCTACTGGAGTTATTTGCCTTAGCGTATAAGACATCATTGGAAGTTCAAAGATAAAACATGCAAAATTAAAGACAAGCACAATACAAAGTTACAAACCATAAGGGATAACTGATAAGTTGCAAAGAAGATACAACAATTGACAACACTTGCTAAATAGTAAATAGTACTAGTGATAACACATGAAAAGGATTAATTTAGATATTGTTGGAAAGTCGAGGATTGATTAATTATAATTAACTAATTATAGGACATAATTCTAATACCTAAGTGCTTTTGTACAGTAAACTCACACGTGGTTGTTGATTTCGTTCTCCTTTTTATGAATCCGTGCCACAATCGCTGGTGTCTGTGGACTTAACAACTTTACTCCTCTTGAGTCCGCAGAACACCAGTGGCACGAATTACATCTCAGAGCTCTCTTTTCTTATTTTGCGATGGAAATACTGCAATAATATATTTGATGAACACCATATATAGTTGTTAATTAGAACTATAGTAGTGAAATGAATAAATAATTCAACTTTGTCGTACTTGTGTAATAATTTATCAGAAATTATAACTTGCATTTTCTTATGGGGCAAGTAAGAATCGAATCAAAATAGTGGTCTAAAACGTGTATCACGAAGAATATAATGCTAGGTCCAGGCCTCAACACTCAACTGGATAAGAGTGACAGTGAATTAATAAAGAAAAATATCAACCACAAGGGTTGACGTGATGGTTCAGCACCTTACCCCTTAAGCAAGAAGTTGGGGGTTCGATCTCCACCTCTGGTGAACAGAGAAAACTTTGTGACCAGTTCCCGGCCGAGGGGATACCTTGGGAAACCAAAAAAATAAAATAAAGAGAAATATCTTACTAGTATATATTTTTTATGGCATAATTATTTCAAGATCTTCCCTAATATTTCATTTTGTAACGCTCATCTGCGTTGTGGTTTACCATATAAGTTGTTGCCTAGAGAACTTACCTAAATGTTCTCCTTCCTACTTTCTCGATTTCAATTTTTTTGTCTGATTTTGAGAGTTTAAGAAAGTAATAAGTTTTTTGAATATGTTGATCTTAAATTAATTAAGATACGTAGAATATACCAAAATATCATTTAATCTCTTGTGGATTTTAACATGTCATGTGTGAAGCTGACTTTACAAAGTTGCACGCCAAAAAGATAAATATAATTCATTTTTAAAATGATTAAAAATGAAAGTAAGACAAACAAATTGAGAAGAAAAGATTAGTATTTATTTTATTAAAAATATTAGTCCTTTTGTTTCATTTGATGTGACCGGATCTCATTAATTTGTTAGTATGTTTACAAAATAATATATACTTTCTTTCTGCATTTAAAAATAATTTAATTTTTAGCTTAGTCAAAGTTCATGCTTTTTTTTTTTCAATAGGCGAGAAGTGATAAGCATATATTTTGGAACAGAGGAGTAATAACTTGACGAAAAGGCTAAGCTATTGATGGAGTAAAGTTAAAACTACATCCCATCCATTAGTACATGTTGTAATGCTAGTAGCTCCAACAAAACTAGAGCAGCCCGGTGCACTAAAGCTTCTGCTATTTACAGGGTTCGGAGAAGGGATTCATCAGAAGGGTGTATTATACGCAGCCTTATCTTGCATTTCTGCTGGAGGCTGTTTCCAAGGATTGAACCCGTAAGCTCCTGATCACATGACAACAATTTTACTAGTTACTCCCCTTCAGCTAAAGCAAAACTCACACGGAGAAAACTACAGACATTATCAACCATAGACACGAGTAATATTTTTATATCATATTCTATCAAATTATTCACGTATTTACTTCTTGCAACAAGAGGAAGCTAGTGTATTATAACCATGTTTTTTAGCATACTTGACAAGTTGATCCAACTCCGCCCCCATATCGATATATCCATCACCATTTTTATCGGCATGGTGCAGCGCTCGAGCTGCTCGCCATCGCGGGGAGGTGGACCCCAGCTGCTTGAACAAATCTTTCAAATCTTCTTTGTTGAGGCAACGATCGCCATTGGAATCATATTTCATTATAACTTTGGCTAGTTGTTCATCGGTCAAAGTTACATGATTGCATGGACATTTCATGTTGTTCTTACTAGGCCTAACAAAGTCCAACATATTTATATATTAGATGTGTAATATTATGTGATTTGTGTGCTGAAGAAAAAAGAAGATACAAAATTATGTAGAGATTAATATAGGAAGATATATGAGGATATATACTTCTCAAATGATGAGAGTATTTGCAAATTTTGGACAAGCAAGGGATATATATAACAAGTTCCTCACAATTAGGAGCAAAACTTTTTCATTTTCCATCACAGGCCCACTCTTTTTGCACGGTCTTTAAAAGGAATAACTACATACCACCACAATTTATTTTTACTAAACTACATAAAATTTCTACTATTTTTATTAATTACTTGAATCTTTTTTCTACTTAAAAAAAATCAGATACATCCATAAATTCATGAATTTTTTAATACAGAAATTTTAATTATGTATCTCCATTTGATCTAATTAATGTATTATGTATCTCACCCAAATAGTTTCAAAAATGGATATATCTCAGTAATCAAAATTATGTATTTCTACTTCAAAATTATGTATCTGAATACTAATAATGCATCTGAAAATTGCAAAATAAGGGATTATTTGTACTTTAGCAAAGAGTAGAAATACAGAATAATTAGGGATAAACTTATTGGGATAATTTATGTAAGTTTTATTTTTTAAAATTAAAAAAATATTTCATAAGCTACAAGGTTCTAATCTATCCGGAAATGAATATTAGTTTGTTACCATCACGGAAAAAAGAAATCAAGATTTTATCCAATTTTAATACTCCCTCCGTTTCGAAATAAGTGAATTGTTGGGGTATTTATTGGTGTTTCAAAATAAGTGAATCATTGAATTTTTTTTCCAAATTTGCCCTAATGATTTGACAATCAATTAACTTTTGAAAAGGTATTACAAGGTCAACTTTTTTTTTTTGGGTAAAAATGAAAAGTTATGTTAAATTTATGTCTTTAATCCTTTTTCCTTAATATGTGTGCCAAAATCCAACAATTTATTTATTATGAAACGAAGGGAGTATCTTATTATTGACTGACACGATAAGGACTGAAACCTAACGTTGAATTGGAAAGAAGGTAAAGAAACCTCGGGAAGTGTGCCAAAAAGGCTCTTTTGAAAACTATTTTGTGGTTTATTAAAAAGTTATGAAAAATTTATCAAATACCCTATTTAATCCACATCACCACAAATTTATCCAACTCAACAAATTAATCCAACTCAACAAATTTATCCACAAGTTTTTTAATACTACACTTTAACCCAATATTTCTAACTTAACAAATTCATCCCCAAGTTTTTAATAATACATTTCAATCCACTCCATTGTCCATCATTATAAAATTTCTAGGTTTCCAAAAATATAAAAAAAATTTTCCAAAAGCTAAAAATAGAAGGTGGTTCTTTCCCTCCAAAAAATGCTCCGATTCCGACGTCCTTTCAGGCATTATTTTTCGGCGATCAGCTCTAAATCAGTCCACAAACCTCATAAGCTCGTCCATTGCATCCATTTTACCCCATTAGTTTGTTATCTTCTCAAACACACTTTCCTCCATTTTTAAAAAGCTTTAAATCAGTTACATTAGTTAAAAACTCTTTAGAAGTACATTACAATAACTGAGGCGACTCCAAGTTCATTTCTCTATTTCATAAAACCAACAACCATTGATTAGAAGCAGTATTTGCAATTTCAAGTTTCTGTATAGATATCTGCGCAGTCATCGACCCGTCATCGTAATTCATCGACCGTGCATACATCCCGACATAGACCCTAAGCTTAATCTACCGTCGACCAAAGGTTAATTCTAGGATGTCTGTTGCAGAATTTGTTCTGGTTGCAGGTGATTTTATGGGAGAATGGTTGAATACTCCCAGAGGTTGGAAATAGAGATCTTTTACCAAGGTGACACTGCCCATTGCTGTTTGCCGAAACAGTTCATACGGCGAATTGGTTGCAAGCATAATGCAGAGCGGGGATCTAGATTGCGCGTCGAGCAACGTGGTGATTAGTTATCTAATGCATTCGAGGGAAAAAGGTGAATCCTACGATCATAGATAATGATGCACGTGTGTCCCTTTACATGATGGATGTTGATGCAGATGGCTTTAGGCCTATTTTAAGGATAAATGTAGTCGACAGGTCCTTTGAAGGACCGATGAATTCATTACCGTCCCCACCTCGGTGCCGGACAGTCGACAACGATTTGAATGATTATGAGAGAGATGGCGATCATCCCATGAATATGGAAGATTACTGTGTGCATATGGAAGATGTTTCATCGGACTCACAAGATGCGAAAGAAAACTGTAGAATGGGATCCCAACCAGTACATTCCTTCTCCGAAGGAACCAATTTCTATCGTGATCAAACATTTGCCAACAAAAAATAGTTGAAAATGCTACTAGATGGAGCAGCGGTGAGACAGTCTTTTGATTATCATATAGAGAAAAGCTGTACCAAATTGTTGAAGGCGAAATGTCTATCTCCTAGTTGTGGCTGGTTGTTGTGGGCAAGGAAGTACGAAACCTCAGACAAATTTCACATATATAAGTATTTCGGGGTGCACACGTGCGGTGTTGAACACGCCACCCGCAAGCACAAGAAAATGTCATCCGAATTGATTGCTTCACTATGCATAAATTATTTTCGGGATGGAAAGGGTCTAAGCATGAGTAAAATTCAAAGGATTGTGTTCAAGGAGTTGCATTTCTATGCAAGCTACTGGATATGTTGGAAAGAAAGTGTAATTGCAAAGAACATCATTCGCAGGACACCAGAGCACAGATATGCTTGCTTGCCTGTTTTTTCCCACATGGTGGAGTTGTTGAATCCAGGGTCTTCCTACTCAATCATGGTAAGCTAGATTGATGGATCGTTCGTTTACTACTTCTTAGCATTTGGAGCTTGCATACGGGGATATACCTATATGAGAAAGGTAATTACTGTCGATGGCACACATTTGTATGGAAAGTAGGGGGCGTGTTGCTGAGTGCAGTAGCACAAGACACTAAAAATCACATCTTTCCAATTGCCTTTTGTGTCATCGATAAAGAGAACGATGTTTCTTGGACTTTCTTCTTTCAGAAATTAAAGTCTATCGTAGAAGATGAACCAGATCTATGTATCATCTCCGGCAGGCACATTAGTATCGCTAATGCCTTCTCCCGTGTATACAGTCATGCACATCATGGACTTTGCATGAGGCACCTTGCTGAAAATCTCCGTGTAAATTAATACCGTAGAGAACATCTTTATCTATTCTACACCGCGGAAAAGGTGTATTCCCTTGATGAGTTTAGCGAGAATTTTGAGGAATTAAAGTATAATTGCCCCGAGGTAGCACATGTCCTTGAAAATGTGCTTGGTTTTGAAAAATGGAGTAGAGTACACTTCCCGAGCAATAGGTACAATGTGATGACCACAAACATCGCCGAGTCGCTCAACTCGGTTTTGATGGATGAACGGGAGTACCCTGTGTCGTACATATTCAATTCAATTTTTAAAAAATTTGATGAAAGGTATAGGGAGCGGTATGCCTATGTCCATGGTAAAAATAACATATTTATGCCTTGTGCAGAAAAAATCCTAAGGGATAACAAGAGTGCGAGCGATTCCTTGTATGTGACTAATCCAAACGGGGTTTTCGACTAGTACACGGTGTTCGGCAGTGGTGTTACTGCCAAGGTCAATCTCTTGGAGAGGGGTTGTTCTTGTCGGAAATTTGACTTAGTGAAAATGTCGTGCGAACATGAGATGGCAGCTTTGTGAGAAAAGTATAGCGATGGTGTAGTTTATGGAAACTCCATCTACGAGTACTCTTTGTCAATTTATAAAGCTGTAAGTTACCTCCTCGCATACTTGGAAACAATTAATGTTGTCCCTCCAGAGGTCGAATGGAATGTGCCACAGGAATTTCTAGGCACTAAAATTTCTCCACCTCCTACGATCCCAAACTCGAAAGGAAAAAAGTCAAATGCACTAAGGGCGTCGGTGAGACGTTCAAGTCCAAAAGGAGGAATAGGTGTTCAATATGCAAGAAATATGGGCACAAAAGAACCACGTGTAGCATGGCCAACAAATCATAGATAGGCTTTATTTTGCTTCAGTTGTAAAGCTGCTATTTTGGTGTATAAATGTGCATTTCAGTAGAATTTAACATTCAGTTGTTATCGACTTAAATCTTTGTATACGATAGACTACATACCTTCTATGATATATATTTAATGCGGTCTATTAAATAATATATATTTGTTATATGATTAATCATCAAACATGCTATGTAGGTATTTATACCGCCATATCTTTCTAGTAGATACTTTGAATCATTATTTCCTGTTCCCAATTAATTAAAAGCTGCAAACACGTCTGTTCTCAAGAAAAATTACTGGTATACGCTAGCCAAACATTTTCTATTCCCACACGCGTCTACTGACCATTGGTTCGATCTATGAAAAGTCGTCATCTATAGGTCTATAAGTACATGCCCTATTTCTACGTAACCCTTCACTTGTCCCTAAACTCAAAACATCAGAAACCCTCTTCTTCTTCCTCAAAACACCGAAAATCATGCCTGGTCGGAGAATTGCCCTTTGCCCAATCAGACGAGTTCCCCCTCGTCTCTACGATTTGCTTCTACTTCGAAATGATTTTGATCGGCTATTCTACGGCCTGGGAGAAGACCGCCGTTATTTGAAGCGTGAGCTTCGACGAATTGCTCGTTTCCTCTAAGCAATTTTGGAGTGTCTTGGAATGGACGGCAACACTACATCACCCCCATCATCCCCATAATTTTGTTTACTATTTTTTTTTATGTTGTTAAGTTTTTGTTGGTTTGTTCATTGTTGAAGAAGCTTTCGCAGTAGGACTTTGTTAGAAGGAAACTTCTTCCATTTTTCTCCTTTTGCTGTAAATTTTATCAAGTAATATAATGAAAAAGTTTAATGTAAGTTTTAGTTTCTGTTTAATGAATAATTTCAGTTTGAACGTTATGTTTACCACATTTGTTATGATTCATTTTTTTTCTTGTGGCGGTTATTCTTCTATATAAACACAAATTTCAAATATGTATGTCTCGTTCAATTAACAGTAATGTAGTTTGACTTGATTAATTTCAAGTTTTTGTAAAAAGTGATATATAGTCTATCATGAATCACATACTTCATATTTCATCAACCTTGTATAATAGTCGATCGTAGATAATGTGAGTCGATGTGTCACCGATTAAATTAAAACAGACAATAACATATTTGGGGCTAGTGGAACAAAATAATTAAATTAAAAATAATTTAAACAAACAATAAAATATTTTAGGACTGGTGGAACAAAATAATTAAATTAAAAATGATTTAAATAGACAATAACTTATTTTGGGACTGGTGGAACAAAATAATTAAATTAAAAATAATTTAAACAGACAATAACATATTTTGGGGCTGATGGAACAAAATAATTAAAATAAAATGATTTAAACAGAGAATAACATATTTTGAGGCTGGTGGAACAAAATAATTAAATTAAAAATGATTTAAACAGATAATAACATATTTGGGGCTGATGAAACAAAATAATTAAAATAAATAGATAATCTTGAGGGTCCATCGATTAGTCTGGTCTATAGACTTGTGGTGACAGTTAATAGACCGTAGTAGATCATGGTTTATGTCAGCCATATCAATTAGACTGATCTACCGTAGACTTACAACTTTAGATGTGCATCGATTGATATCATAAGTAGGCGTAGACCACGTTGATCGATGTGCACTGCCATAGACCGTCACTTGGATATAGTTAAAAAATGAATACATAAATTAAAAATAAATGTAGTGTTGATTTCTACACATGTGAGTGAGTGTAAACAAGACACAAAATTATATTAGAGCTTGTACAAAGTGAATTAAGGAGTGTGTGAATGTGTAGTGGTTGAATGTTCAATATGCTAAGAGTAATGTGTGCCAAAGCACAAGTATTTATTAAAGATATATATTGTATTTGATGACTACACATTCCACATACTCTTTCCATCGCCACCCTTAAATCAAAATAGTGTGCGGAATGGATAGTGATTGAACAATCATCATCCTCAATACAATATATATCCTTAATACATACTTGTGCTTTGACAAACAATACTCTTAGCATATTGAACATTCAGCCACTACCCATCCACTCACTCCTTAATTCACTTTGTACAAGCTCTAATATGATTGTGTGTCTTGTTTACACTCACTCACATGTGTAGAAATCAACACTACATTTATTTTAAATTTATATATTCATTTTTTAACTACATCCAAGTGACGGTCTATGACAGTGCGCATCGATCAACGTGGTCTATGTATACTTATGATATCAATCTATGCATATCTAAAGGTATAAGTCTATGGTAGACCAGTCTAATCGATAGACCCTAAAACCACAAATATATTCTTTACATGATTACGCATACTTATGTAATCAGAAGATCAATCGATGCACTATAGAAGGTATAAGTCTACGGTAGACTAGACAAATCGATGGATAACATAGGTCATGATCTACGACGGTCTATTAAGTGCCTCCACCAGTTCAAAAAATAAAATTACTGCTCCAACGGTAATAAACGGCTACTTTTATAATCCATCAGTGTCAACACTTCATTTTTACTTCATATATAAGCTTGGTCATCCCTCATTATTTTATTTCATTCGCTTTGTTTTGTTTTTAAAAATTCTACAATGTCTCAAGCCTCTCAAACATCTAATTCTAAAAATATTCTACTTTGTCATTGTTGGAATGCGGATGTCCTGAGGACGTCACGCACGGACTCAAATCCAGGTCGCAAATTTTATAATTGTACAATTGCGAAGGTGAGCTGTGTGTGTCTTTTTTATGAATTTAAGTTAGTTGTTATGTAATTATTATTTTTCTAGGATAATGGCGCGTGCTCATTTTTTAAATGGATTGATGAGATATCACCTCCAACCAGTCCATCAACGTTGAGTCCGGGATCTGAGACATCAAATTTTCAAGGCTTGACAAAATTTAATCTACTACAAAGGTTCCAACAATGCGAAGAAAATAAAGATTTTCTCATGAGTTTGTTCAAAGAAGCCGAAGAATAGAGGGATCACTTTAAAGTGTTGCTACATGATACCAAAATAGAGAGGGATCAACTAAAACAAAAATTGATTTTGATCGAAGAAAGGGAGAATGACCTAAAAATGATGTTATGTGCTATAATGCTAGTATTTGTTCTTTGGAAAGGTTTAACATGGATGTAGTGATATTGAATAAATAATAATACTTCTATTTTTCTATAATGTTAATACTATTTTTGATAGAATCATGGTCGATCAAAAAATACGTCGACTTAAAATTGACCAGCAAGGTAATAATAGACCATACATGCAGTATACGAAAGATTAAGTATGTATTCTACGACACAACCATGCACTGTACCAACTATGACAACACCCTGCATATTCAAATGGCCATGCCACTAATCAGTTTGATAAAGAAAGATTCAGTGCAGAATCATAACCACTATCATTAAATAAAAGAATGTTTCTAATATCCTTCCAATAGATCCTTAAACTTTCATACTTGTCAAATAAAAAAAATATTTGTTCGATCCTAACTATTGATCATTCAACAACATATTAACAATATTAGCATTCAAATGTCTTTTTCCCTGTGTTCCTCATCAACACAAATGTTACTGTTGATTTCACTTACGATATTCATGACCACATATTTTTGGTCAGCATTAGCTCTTTTTTTCTTAGCAGCTGTAGCTGTTTCTTCATGCTCGCCTTCTCTCCTTCTATTTCAGCATCTGCAGTAGCTAGTGCTTCTTCACCTTCTTCTCCTTTTTTCTTAACATTTGTTGCTGCTTCTTTTTCAGCTTCTTCTTCTGTTTCTGCAACTGTTTCTTTTGGACTTTTTTTAGCTAGTGCTTCTTCACCTTCTTTTTTTTTTCTCAACATCTGCTGCTGCTTTTTTTTTTTTTCAGCTTCTTCTACTTCTGCAGCTGCTTCTTTTGAACTTTCTTCTTGACACATATATTCATTCATTTCTTCTTCTTCATCCTTCTTTTCTTCTTCTTTTTTCTCTCCCGCCACAACAGAGGCCAACTCATCCATTTTGCTCTTTTTTTCTCCTTCTTCATTCCTCTTCGATTCACGAAGGTCCACATTCATTGTATCATCATATTACAAAGTGTTACTGATATTTAAAGCTGAAAATTCATTAATAATATCAATTATTGATTGAATGAAGTTACCTTGCTCGTGTTGTCGCTCATCTTGTTCCTTTTTCTTCAGTCTTTTCTCTCTAATATAGGCAACAATATCCAACACCGCTTCCTCGATCGCAGCAACACACTTATGAAGATCCTCGGGGGATGAGGTACCCGCTGCATCTTTAGAGGTGCTCGGAGTATCATCATCACCAATGCGTACTTCAACGGGGTTACCACCCAAATTCCCATCATCATCACTATCCTCATTTCAAATAAGTACAGTCCTTCTAACTCTTTCTTTAATCCATCGAGGACGTTATTCTTCACCTCGTCCGTATATGGCTCAAAGGAAATCATGTAATCCATCTTCGTCTCACGAAGAGTGGGGATGATGTACGGGTGCACATTCTACAAAATATCAATTAAAAATTACATAACATTCGATACAACCGTAGTATTATTATTGCATAATAAAAAATAAGTTCATACCTCAGTAACTTTTCCTTTGTACTTGAATGGGTCATCTTCGATTATCTGGTCACTTTTTGTAGTGTGCCATCTGAGGATGCGGGGAATGGAAAAGGTCTTATCCGTTGATTTTTCAGCAAATTTTTCAAGATGAGGAAAGACCTCGTAGATCCAAACCTGTAAGTAGTACATCAGTGAAAAAAGAACTCAGAGTCTATGCTATAGTAAAACTAAAACAAGAATCTACAATAAACTCACTAAAGAGTTTATGCTAGATACCATGAATGCCCAGGGAAATTCGAATAGAGCATAGGATGCCTTTTGCTTCTCATCAAATACTTCCCTCTGCTTCTTCAGGTCGCTTTTCTTTTTTAGATAGTCCAGGGTTAGTTGAAATATCTCTTTCCCGCACGGATAATTCTCGAAGAAACTCAAAGAATCGACCATTTGAATCAGTTTCGTGTCGACAACCTTCGTCGAATCCTTTGCAAGCAACATGGTGTGCAAGAACCACAGTAAACAACACTTCAATTTCTGGTCCTCGTTCAGCTTATTCCGTCTGATCAAGTGTAGCAAGTTGGCCTCCGTAATGTTTTTATTTTTTGTCACCTTAAAGCAAAAATTCTCCCCCTTTGCTAGCACCTTCTTCATTTTTTATTCATTGGGGTATGATGAGCAATTCGGCCCCGTGATCAAACAAAACTCTTTCAAGACAAAACTGCCAGGCTTGTTGTTAACGCAGAACCACATCTCGTGATGCATCTTATCGTTCTTGACGTGTTGCAACAATAAATAATGGACCAACTGCCCATTAAATTTGAGATGTTCTAGCAGGTTTCTCAGGTGTCCAAAATAGGACCGCTTGAATCTTTTTCTTCAACTCTTGGTCGAAAAGAACTTGCTGGAATTCTCGATAAGCAGCCATTCTTTATCTGACCAATATCTTTGCCGAAAAAGATCTGACCTCGTCCATTATCGTTCGAAGGTCATACCGCTCCACGAAAATGAACCTCGAAGGATATGGCACGGACAAGGGATCATTATCCCCATCATCATTGTGTCTTTCACTATATTCGCTCTCTTCACTGTCACTACTAGCACTGTGCTTGGCAATATCGTCACCGAAATCGACATAGTCGCTTATCTCCTTTAAGTTTGAATCCGATTCGGACACCAACTCTTTATTTTTCTTCCTTTTTGAGATATTTCCAACTGCCTCAGCTTTTTTTTTCTACTGTTACCAGCAGAATCAGAAACGGTACTGGCTTTGCGTTTAGAAAGGATGTATTTTTTTTATCCATTTTCAACACAATCTACACCTGCAGAAAAAATCTCTCATTTTCAGTTCATAAACCACAAGTCTATCAACAAAAATAACTTAATGCTCAAATGAAACAATCCCCCCTCCCAAAAAAATAATAACTAAGAAATACCCCACCAAAATCCAATATGCAGTATCAAAATCAAACTAGTGCACTTAATCAAACTAATTAGCTATTAATCTTTTAATTTTTACTATTTCAGCCATCATATTTTAAATGAATTTCATACGTCTAAAAATTGATTTCAATTTAGGGCATTCTCATTTCATAGACCACAAGTCGATTTCATAGACCACGGGTCTACGGACAGAAGTAGGTCACTGTTTGAATCCAAAATAACTCTTCCACCATTAATCAGTTCACTACACACATCAATAACTGAAACCAAAATCCAACATGCAATATCAAAACACAGCAATTTCTAAAAATCAATCTAATGCACCTAATCAAAGTAATTAGCTATTAAATTTTCAATTTCCATTATTTCAGCAACCATATTTTAAAAGAATTTCATACGCCTAAAAATTGATTTCAATCTAGGACATTCTGATTTCATAGACCACAGGTTGATTTCATAGACCACGGGTCTACAACAGAAACAGATCGTTGTTCGAATCAAAATGCCAAAATAACTCTTCAAATAACTATTATCTCACCATTCAACACTGTTTTGCTAAACAAAATCAGAACTAAACAAAAACTCCTTAATCAACCAAATTCAAAAAAAAATTACATTTCCTACATCACTACGAATCGATTAGCGAAGAAACCCGTTTAAATGGATCTAGAAATGATCGCAACTTGATTTTAACTAACCTTACGAAGCAATAACGACCCTTTAGCTGCTGGAGAAGAAGAAGAAACGAAAATGACAATTTTGGGATGAAGGTTTCTTAAGCGGGAGTTGAGAGAATGAAGAGGAGAGAGAGAAAGAGGATTTTTTGGATATTGAAATAAGTGGAGGGTGCTAGTGTATTATATTAAATTTGCAAAGTTCTAAAAATGATGAAATGGTCCCTTAGACCACCTGTGGTCCCCACTTTTTAAAATTTTTCCAACTTTTTATACTCTAACCCTAAAAATTAAATAAAAAATAATTTTAGTGGGTAAATGGTGCCATTTTTTCCCAAGAAACCTCGAATCTTAGTAAGTTTAGAAGTCTCATTTTAATTAGGCAGTTAATTAAGCTTCACACTTCTGCACATAGCACTATACTATTTTTTTCTCTCTTAGCCTCTAAAAAATTTTCATAATATCCGGTGGGGTGGCATCGATGGAGGATAAAATACGGAAAGTAAGATTGATGATCGAGGAGATGTACAAAGGTGTGCGAGGTTGATTGTGAATGGTTTAGGAGGGGCGGATGTAGAATAAGTATTGGGGAGGTGATTAAACAAAAGACATGCAAGAGTTTCAGCTTATCAATTGTGGACATGACCATAGATGAAAGGGTCATGTGGAGGACATCTATTAGGATAGAAGTTAGGAGGTATCAGTGTGTTGTTTGACTATCCGTTCATAACATAGTCATAGTATTGCTCGATCATATAGTTCTTGTCCTTGGATTTCTATTACTATTTGTTAATTCCTATATATATATATATATATATATCGATTGTCGTATTGTTTTGTTGTAGTTTTTGCTCTGTAACTATCTGCTATTTTTGTTGTTATTTTGTTTTTTCTGGTATTTCCTTATTTTTTTGAGCTGTTTATTCTTGAGTCAAGGGTCTATTTTGAAAAACAACCTCTCTATCCTTTAATAGAAATAAAATAATAACCACAGACTAGTAACGAATTAAAATAATAAACATGCCTTATCTCTATCTTTATAAAATAAAAAAACCGTTTTCATATATTCTCATTAAAAAAGAAAGAACAGTAGTGACTAGCTAAAGAAAAAATATTCGTTGCAATGTGTAATCCTAATGTTATATATGTTCATGAATATATGACCCTGTTAGACCAGAAAAAGGAACACAATAGATGAGGGATATACAAAAGCAGAATAATAATTAGGAATTCTCTTTACAAAAAAAGTGATGATAATGGGTATATTTTTGTTTTCGCCGGCCAAAATACGTAAGCCTGATGATGTCATCATACATGACACCAAAATTATCAGAACAAACCCAAAGAATAACTAAGATACAAATTATATTGACAGTATATCATCTATATAATTTAATTTTGCCAACAACTTAATTATCATTTATTTTACCTTTTCAACCTATGCTATTAAATATAGTTATACATTTCAATATCATATTCATTCAAATTCAATATTTTTGACAGAAAAACCTATTCATAAGTAAAAAAATCCTTAAATTACGATAAATATTGTATTTTGATTCATAATTTTAAAAGTATAATCACCTCAATAGTTTTAAAATCTTAAATATTATATCTATTAAATTTAAAATTTTGAATTTGTCTTTGATAAAAGATAGGTAATTATATGAAAATCCACCGTGGGGGTGGGGGGGGGGGGGGGGGGGGGGGGGGGGTCAGGGGCAGAGCCACCTTTAGTTCAGAAGTTCATCCGAGCATCCTTCGACAGAAAATTATACTATTTATATATGGTTAAAATTATTTTTTTTATATCTATAGTTGATGTTGAACTCTCTTCAACTAGTTTGTATGTTTATTTCTGAACTTCCTTAATAAAAATTCTAACTCCACCATCGATGGGTTAGGGAGAAAAAGAGAACTTACGCCTTTTCTATATACTTTTGGTGTTTGAAGATAAGTGGGAACAAGGATTCACAAGCTTGTGGAGGGCATGCTTAAGAATCTACACCTAGTTAGCCCACAATGATTCTCAGCATATAATAGTTTTTTCGGTTCACTTTTATTTGTCTATAATGTATAATTTTGCACAGAAAATTTAAGATAAAGAGAATACTTGTTAATATTCTCAATGTTTCTAACTTTTGAAAATCCTCAAATTTCAACATTGCTTATGATTTTGATGAGTCTTTTTAGGGTCACACCAATATAATCCTATTTGGACGGTTTCCAAACAAATACATTTTCTTTTTTAAAGAGTCAAGAGAATGTTTTGAATAGAAAAGAGATGCGGGAGAGAGAAATAAATTGAGATAAGGGAAGGTAAGACTGTGTCACGATCTGACCCGAGACTCTGGCCGCAACGGGTATTCCGAACCATAAAGGTCCGAGACATCCCTGTAACTCCCCAATCCACTAGTGATATTGTCCGCTCTGGGCCCAGGCCCGCACGACTTTAAAATGCGTCACTAGGGAGTAAGGCTTTCTCACTTATATACCCAACATCCCTCCTGTGTTTTGCCGATGTGGTACTCCTTCCTAAGTTGGGGTGTTACATACACCCCCTTATGGACTCAGCGTCCTCGCTGAGGTTTGCCCTACCGAATAGGATTTGCCTACACTCAGGACCGAGGTTTGCCCCGCTTTACCGGGATTTGCCTACACTCAGTTTGAACTTTGGCCCATATCGACAGGGCTGACACAGGAGCGGCTCTGATACCATTTTGTCACGACCCAATCCGAGGCTCTGGCAGCGACGGGCATCCCGAACCATAAAGACCCGAGACACCCCTGTAACTCCCCAATCCACTAGTGATATTGTCTGCTCTGGGCCCAGGCCAGCACGGCTTTAAAATACGTTACTAAGGAGTAAAGCTTTCTTACTTATATACCCAACATCCCTCCCGTATTTTGCCGATGTGGGACTCCTTCCTAAGTTGGAGTGTTACAGACTGTTTAATAGAATGAGATATCCCCTACCCTCCACTTATATTGTTAAGAAATTGTCTCGTAGCTGGGTTAGTAAGCCTAGGACTGTGTCCTTAGGTATCTTTGGTACGTGAGTGTATGTTACTACTAGATGGGTGTCCTATTTTTTAATTTCTTAGTTCCTATTTTTTTTTTAATTTCGTGTTGCCCTTATTTCTCATAATTCGTATTTCTCTGGTTTCTATTTTTATTATTTCCTATTCGTATTTCTAGTATGTCATCCATCCTGCTTCATGTGTCTTTATGACCTTGTGTACTATTCTTTATCTTGAGCTGGGAGTCTATCGGAAACAGCCTCTCTACTTCTTCGAAAGTAGCGGTATGGACTGAGTACATCTTATCCTCCCAGACCCCACTTTGTGGGAATACACTGAGTTTGTTGTTGTTGTATTATATTCTAATCATGTCCTTATTTTTTATTTTTGCATTTAATTAATAGCACTATAAAGATCACAATTTACCAAAAACACCATTTAATAATTCAAATTTGATTTATCAAAATAAAATTAATGTGTATCTTTTACATAAACTTGACTAAACTTCCTTTGGGAAGCGTAACAAGTTTAAATGAACTTCCTCATCAGTTTTTTTGTTCTTTGTAGTTTGTACGTTTCAAAAGATCCTTTTTAATACAAATACAAAGTTTGAGTCAAATTATTGAGTTCTGTCAACCGCAATTCATGGTAGCTAATCTTATATATAGAAAACATGGAACATATATAGACGATACGTCACATATATTGTGATATACACAGTATATAACAATTACTTACACAGTAATAGAACATATTATAAGTGTATAACACCCCCCAAAACCCTTTTCTTCCAAATATTACAAGGAACTTTAGTTTGGTTCTATAATAAACCACCACATTAGAAAAACAAGATAAAAAGACACATAGATCAACCCAGACAAGTTAACAAATCCTAAAACCCCATTTGGAAGCATATTGAACAAACTCATTCATTTCATCTTCATTGATATATCCATCATTGTCTGATTCAATTACCGTATTTTCATTATTTATGAACCAAAAATCGACATGCTTTACTACTTTTAGCATATCCTATGGGCACACAATCCACCGTTTTAGGTCCTATCTTAACCCTTTTACGTATAGGAACTTGAACCTTCGCTAGACACCCCCACACTTTGAAATATTTCAAGTTGGGTTTCCTTCTTTTACATTTTTCGTAAGGAATTGATTGTGTCTTACTATGGGAAACTCTATTGAGTATACGATTGGCCGTAAGGATAGCCTCTCCCCATAAGTTTTGTGGTACACCAGAACTTATAAGTAAGGCATTCATCATTTCCTTCAAAGTTCGATTTTTCCTTTTCGCAATTCCATTAGATTGAGGTGAATATGGGGCCGTAGTGTTATGGATTATTCCATTCTCTACACATATTTGCGCAAAGGGAGATTCATATTCTCCGCCCCTATCACTTCTTATCATTTTGATCTTTTCATCTAATTAATTTTCAACTTCAGTTTTATATTGTCTGAACGCATCTATTGCTTCATCCATACTCTTTAGCAAGTAGACATAATAATATCTAGTGCAATCGTCAATAAAAGTTATTAAATACTTTTTCCCACCATGTGTTGGTGTTGACTTCATATCACAAATGTCAGTGTGTATTAAGTCTAAGAGATTGGAATTCCTTTCAACGGACTTATAAGGATGCTTTGCATACTTCGATTCGACACACATTTGGCACTTTGATTTATTGCACTCAAAGTTTGGCAAAACTTCTAAGTTAATTAGTTTTCGTAACGTTTTGTAATTAACATGGCCTAAACGTTCATGCCATAAATAATACGACTCAAGCAAATAAGAAATTCAAACTTTTATTTATTTCAATAGTCATTACATTCATCTTATAAAAGCCTTCGGTCAGATAGCCTTTTCCTACATATATTTCTCCTTTGCTAATTACAATTTTTCCAGAAATGATTACACATTTGAATCCGTTCTTGTCTAGAAGTGAAACAGAAATTAAATTCCTACATAACTCCAAAACATACAAGACATTGTTAAGTGTCAAGACCTTTCTGGAAGTCATATTTAAGCAAATTTTTTCTGTTCCTTCTACCTTAGCCATAGCAGAGTTAGCCATATAGATCATGTCTTCTACTTGAGCCGGAGCAAATGACGAAAAAAACTCCTTGTTGGTACATACATGGCGGGTGGTACCAGAATCCATCCACCATTCGCGAGGATTCCTCGTCTAGTTTCATTTTGAGAATATAGCACACAGATCATCGCATATTTGTTGGATTCAATCATATTTGCTTGATCCTTCTTCTTGCCTTTCTTTGGGGCACAACAATCTGTGGACTTATGTCTAATCTTGCCATAGTTGAAGCATTTTCCCTTGAACTTTTTCTTGGGTTGATTGATTCCTTGTTCAGCTTTCTTCTATTTCTTGGAATTGTTTTGGTCATCTTCTACAATATGTGCTCCATTAATTGTAGAATTCCCCTTTGACCTTATTTCGGCAGCATTATTATCCTCTTCAATACGAAGTCAGACAAAAAGATCTTCTACAGTCATCTCCTTGCGTTTATGCTTTAAGTAGTTTTTGAAGTATTTCCACAAAGGTGGTAGCTTCTCAACTATCGCTGCTACTTGGAAAACATCACTTACAATTAAACCTTCTGCTAGGAGATAATGTATGATGACTTGCAACTCCTGTACTTGAGAGACAAGAGATTTGCTATCTATCATTTTGAAGTCCAAGAACCGTGCAACAAGGAATTTCTTAATTCCCACATCCTCCGTCTTATATTTTTGTTCAAGTACCCCCCACAGTTCCTTTGATGTCTTGGTTCCATTATAAACATTGTAGAAGTCGTCTTGGAGACCACTCAGAATATAGTTCCTGCAAAGAAAGTCCGAATGTTTCTAAGCCTCTACAATAACGAGGCGGTCTTTGTCCGAGGTTCCCTCGGGCACCTTAGGAGCATCTTCGCAAGTGAACCATTGTAGACATAAAGTTATAAGGTAAAAGAACATCTTTTGCTACCACCGCTTGAAGTCAATGCCCAAAAATTTTTCGGGCTTCTCCGTCAGTGCCATTGTTGGCGGAGCATTTGTGCGACTTGATGTGGCAATATTAGTTGCCCCTACAGACGTTGTCGCATCCATCATTTGACTTTCATTAGTCATCTTTCCTGTCAACACTAGACAGAAAAATTTAGTATTTTCAGAATACTACTTATAAAGTTAAATAACTTTTCAACTTTTCTTCTTGTTTTAAATTAACGATGAAGTTTTTATAACTTCAAATCGTCAGCCGAGTGAACTTTAACTTGTGATGAAGATTTTATGTCTTCTAATCACTAGTTAAATTCAAGCGGAGTAGAAAGCTTAAAGCTTTAATCTCCAAAAATAAGTTATACAGATTCTGTAAAATTAATTATTCCTTAAGATTGTTATTTTCCTTTTACGGGTACACAGAATTTGTATAGTAGAAACAACAACTTCAACTAAAGTTCAAGTATATAAACAAGAACACAATGAAGTATATCAAATACCCTCAACACAAGATCAAAATGACCTTTTCAAGAGGTGTATTTTTTTTTTTTTTTCAGAAAGTAGATGAAATAGAAATGAATAAGACCAAGTCGTCCGAATTCACGGACTTTTCTTAAAGAATAATTCCCCTCACTGTACCCGAGGTTATGAAGTCTTCCTCCCAGGATAAAATAGCCTTCAATCCGACTATAGCGGTACCTCAAATAGGCGGATTCTTCGAACGGATAGAATATTTTTATTGATCACATAGAATATTTGTAAAGAAAAGAAGAGAGTTTTTATTCTGAAAATTTCATATCAAAACCTGTGAAGGAAAGCTGGTTTATATAGCCTAGCAGATGCCTCTTCGAAAAAGTGGCATTGGTTCACTTAAATGGTGTGATGTTTCTGAAAATCAATGTCTGCAGCATTTTTGCTGAAGCAGTATACCATTTCACCAAACAGTGCATCACTTCACTGAAGAATTGCATCTGTTCAGTCGAAACAGAAACAGTATATTAATTCAGTCGAAAAGAAACAGTGCTCAGTTCTGTCGAAACATTGCATTTGTTACTGCATGCATATAAATGCAGTAACAATAAAGTTTGTTCAAAAAGATAGATCTCATCGATCAATTTTCCAAAGCCAAAGCCAAATCCAAAGCCAAGCAAGCAATGACGACAACGCGAGGCATCTCTTATTTCTTGCCTCACTTATCATGTAGAGTAAGTATTCATCATTATAAACACTCCAAAGTTCCCTTCTCCCACCAATGTGGGAGAATTAGTGAACTTTTCAATTTTGGGAGTACACTTTCCAAATTGATGTCTCCTCTTCTCCACCATTTTTTCTCCATTTTCCATTCACACTTCTATGAACCCAACATGTTTTTCATATAATTATTGAATATCTAAATTTTAGTTATAAAATTAATCTAATTTATTTTAACTTTAAAAATTAGTCAACTTGATTTCTCAAAAAATGAAAAATATCACACAAATTAAAAAGAATTAACTGGGATCACTTAGAGGAAGAAATTAAAATTCGAAAGAAAATGTGATGATAGCTTATATTAGTATTGACCACTAGAACAAAATTTACATAGAAATTAGAAAACATGGAACATATATATATATATATACCACATGTCCACCATGACATTTACATAGCACAAGTATATATTACAACCCCCAAAAGACCCCTTTCTTCCAAATATTACAAGAAACACAACACAAAAAAACACCAACCAAAAAAACAAAACACAAGGACACATAGAACTCAACCTATTTTTTTTCTTCCACCTAATGTTCGATACCTGTTAAGAAATCCTAAAGCCCCATCTCGAAGCATATTGAACGAGCTCAATCATTTCATCTTCGTTAATATATCCATCTCCATTTTTATCTGCAAAACGAAGGGCTTTTCCAGTTTTCCAACGACACAAATGCAACCCCATTTCTTTGAATGCTAATCTTATTTCTTGTTTGCTAAGTTTACCATCTCTATTTTTATCATATTTCATGAGCATACCTTTCACTTGCTCATCACTTAGTGGATAACTTACTCTTCTAGGAATGAACCAAGGCATTTTTTATAAAAAAAATTTGCTATACTTTTCCTTTGTGTGAACTATTAGGATAAGTATTATAGTGGTGGATGAAATTTTTAACAAGGGGTTTTCCTATATATATAATATAAGGGTCATCTTATAATTCATGATGATCAATCACTTTCTATTTCAAAGTATATATTTTTTTCGTGGATATAGATTAATAAGAATTTATTCCTTCTTCAACTACTTTTTTTTTTACTTGCTAGGATGAGGTAGACATATATGGGGTAATTATTATTAGGCTGACGTAAATGCAGAATTTAAACTTTATCAATTCAACCTTATTTAGTAGGATGTTCATAATGCTGAACTTATAGTAATTTTTTCGATTATGGCGCATGGAGTAATTATAGCTTGGCAGAATTAGATGTAGAATTTAAACTTTATTAGTTCAACTTTATTTACGGACATCCTAAACGTTGAACTTACTGTATTTTTAGATTATGCATGAGTTTAAAAGTTAATACTTATTTGTTAGCAATATTTTAAAGTATTGGGTTCGAAAGGCTGCATATCTACCTTCTGATATGTAGGTGTATTTAACAAAAAGAATACCAGTTAAAAAGGGACAAATATATTGTCTTAAAGGAGTATATAATAATTCTCTTTTGCTTTTGTTTATGGATATTTTAAAAAATTTGAAGATCTTTCAGTATCTTTGAACACTTAAATATGCTTTGATCAAATTAAAGTGGAAGTAATTAAGAAGGGGAAAACAATAGTGACCTATGTAAAAACATTAAAATATTAATTAAAAAAAGTACCTGCATAAAAATTAAGGGAGGGATTGTGCGTATGGGTTAGCTAGGTGTAGGTTTCATTGGTTTCACATTATGAAATTAAAATTTTGATTATTCGATTTAGTGTGTTTATCTATATTTATAGATAATTTTAATTATTAACTGCAGTTATTTATTTATTATTTTTACAATCGCTTAAGTATGATTCAAGAGTTGATTTGAATAATTTAGTTACATGACAAAGTTTTAATATAATTAAGATATTATCGATCATTCAAAAAATTCTGCAAAAGATGGCATTTCATCCCTCCTCAATCTACTGTCACGTGTCGTTTATCGTTATCAACTTTCACCACCCGCAATTACTATTCTCAAGCATAAACATCATCACTATCAATTGTAGGATAACTTTGTTAAATTAAATTATTAATTATAAGTATTTTTTAATATCGTTATGTATTGAGTTATTCTCATTCAATAGAAAAAGTGTTAAATAAATTTAGTCATTTAAATATTTAAGAGGTCAATACCATGTTTGATTCTAAATTGAATTAATTAATTATGATGAAAGAATTATAGCTTAACTTGTGTAAGCAAGCACTATTGAGAGGGCCATTAGGTACTACAGTATTTTATAAGAATATATCGATTCAAGTTGGTATCATGTATGTACAAAAAAAATTGCCACATGACTGATGTTTATCTTGAAAGGAGGTGCAATTTCTTGAAACCAAGAAACAAACTTGAATTAATAGAAGCAAGCAAATTAAAGGAGTTCAGTGATTGAGGGATTCTATCTTTTTAAGTGAATATATTGATTTTGCAACATATGAGCGAAATTTGTAATAATCGAGCCGCTTTAGCTCGAGTAAATAAAGAATATATGATAGGAAGTAAAAAAACGCATGAGTTCTTGATGACATGATTGTGTGAGAAAGTTAATTCAACATGAAATAACTTTTATCACACCGATGAAGTTAAACGAATTTGACTAACCTATTTATTAAACTCATTAAAAAAGAAATTATTGAATACAACTTCAAGTTTAATTATACTAAAACTCCTTAATTAGGTACATAATAATGACAACCTATCCGACACTGTGCAATGAATAGTTGTGGGTACAAAGGGTAACAACAAGTCATTGATACGTGGATGTTTCAGTACCTAAGAAAGAAATTACTAGTACTAGTTATCATAAATTAGAGGGTTGAGTTCTAATATTCTTAATGAGGTTCAGTTAAAGGGACAAGTGTCTCAAATATTACAAAGACATTGAAAGAATTTCACCTATATGAACATAAAAGTGGTATCATTTCTATTGAGAGTGGGAGTTGCTCTCATAAATGTTCATGAATTTTGAATAGCACACCGCCGTAAAAATGCTAAGCATGTTTGAGTGGAAAGCCGAAATAAAATATTTATGCTTGTAGTGTTACAAATGTTATCACAAGGAATTATAACACGTTCAAGGCTATTATGCTACGTGAAACTTCGATTTCTGACATTGCACTAAGGTACTGTTCAAAATTGAAAGATACATCACACTTGCGTAAATATAACTTGATCTTTATGTCCAAATTTATATTTAGATGAGTGAGGAATTGTTGATTTTTGTCTAAATGACATTATTAATTATAAGTATTTTTATAAGAGGTGTCTTTTAGTGAAAAGTTGTGTCTTCTTAGTCTTTACTTTTCACCATTTCTATTTAAATCCAACTATCAACGTAGGGTTTACAAAGAAACAACATTTACAACTTTTCCTCAAAGAATTGATCTTTTCTTCTACAAAAAGATTAAGTTTAAGTTCTTGCTTTCCAGAAGAATTTCTTCACTATTTGCTTATTGCAGAATTTAATAGGCTTGTCATATTCACTAAAACTATTTACGTATAATTCCATAGCAATCTCGCAAATGAGAAGAAGCAAATATCATTTTTAAAAAGCATTCTGCACGTATTTCAGCCCTCAAATCTTATATTCGATGTTCATATTATTAACCTTTCATCTTATATTCTTAATTTTTCGTATATTTTACGTTCATAAAACATAATTTCAAAATTCAAATATTAATTATCACATAATAGCGTCAACTATTACCATACTAGCTACTCCCTCTGTCCCAAATTATCCGTCCCGAATTGAAATGACACATTGATTAAGAAAAATAATTAATAATATAGTTAGTTTACCATAATGCCCCTATTAAATGGTGTCTACATTTTAATTTGAAGAAAAAGTAATTAATGCAAACTTGCAAAGGATAAAACATGAAATTTTTTTTTTATCTCTTCTTGATTAATGAAAAAAGAATAAGTAAATAGGAAATTAAATTAAAAAATTTGAGACGAATAATTTGGGACGGAGGAAATAACATCATTTATAATCATCACTACCTATTACCATTTAGCGTGGAAATTTTAACAGATTATGGATCGTAAATCGTAATATCTTGAAATTGGTGTATTAATTAGTGCTCAAGATTCGGAAGAAACGTGATACTTAATAATTGAAATTAAATATATTAGACTACTAGAATAATTTCTAGCCTACTTGTCGAAGCATAATTTAGTTAATTATTAATAAACCACATTCACCAAATATTGAGCTATTCGATATCTCTTTTGAAACCTTTTTTGTGGGAAATATTGCTCTTTAGGAATATCTTTTTTACTCTTTTTGCGTTGTAATTATTAGGTTTCTCTACTTTATATTTGTTTAATTATTAAGCTTGGTCGTAAAGCACTAAAGAATTAACAGACTAAAGCATTATATATGTGTAAAACTCATAAACGCTAAAAGATTTTACTTTTTATCCACTTACTAGTATGTTATTTTAGCCTATGTACAGGTAAAGATTTCTAGATTTTCATCCAGATTTTGATTAATTTCATGATAGAGCATATCACATTCTTACTCTGGAATATATAATTATAAACATCTATTACCCCTTGAACTAAAGCTAAAATTATTATGACTAATTACTTCAACTTTACGAGGAACCTATTACTCCTAAACTATTTTTAATTGGAATAAATATCACCTTAATGCTAATGGGGCATGGATAACCAAATGAGTATCCTATTCATGTGCGCTTCACATACTGTTTAACATTAATAAATCTTTGTTTTTCATTAAAAACCTTTTTTCTTTTCCTTAATTTCTGAATCATTTCTTCTCTTTATTTATTTTTAATCCTTTCCTTCATTTAAATGGAAAATAGTCTCTGCCACGTCATCATTAGGATGATATTTATTTTAATTAAAAATAGTTCAGAAAGGGTAATAGGACATCTGAAATTGAAGTTTATCGTAATAACTTCGATATTAGTTCGAGGGTAACATATGCTTATCTCAATATAATATTCTACAACATAAACTCTTTATTAGTAGTGTACTATTTTAATTTAGTCATAAAATCAATATTTCAAATACCATATCATCACGCACGCATTCTACTCCATAAGGATATAACATGCACATCAACTTGTTACTCGAATGCGGATTCAAAATTTTAATATAATAAATTTAACTTCCAAATTCTACTAAAATTTATTTGACTTATTGGAATCAAAATTTATCATCCATATATTATACGTAGCACATTACTTAGGTTTTTATATGAAGCAGAATAAGTTCCTCCTTAATATTATTCAAGATTCATTTGGCTAATCATATAGATTAATTTATAGAAAGATGCTAAGACAGGCAGACACTAGAAATTATAAAGTTTCAGATTTCAGAATATACAACAGAAAGCTAGCTAGGAGCCAACATTAATTATAAATTCCATGTTCAAGATTCGGAAGAAACGTAATATATAATAACTGAGATTGAGTTAATTAGACTATATAGAATAATTTTTAGATTGTCCAAAGCATAATTTAATTAATTATTAATAAACCAGATCAACTCGATAATTATTGAATTTTTCTGAATCTGTGGACAAAATCGATAAATTCTACCCAATTAAAGTGGTTCCTTGTTAAGAATTTTATAATGTATGAATTGACAACTCGATTAATCCATTTTATTGTAATTGCCCTTTAAAAATACTTTTTGGACTCTTTTCATTGTAACTAACAACTTTCTCTACTTTATACTAATTATTTTTGTTCTTAGTAGATTGGTGACAACGCACTAATTTAGTAAAACAAACTTTGCTTCGAGTAGTTTTATGTATGTAAAACTCAATTAACCACTAAAAGCTAATTAATAAAGCATAGTAACTTTTAAATTACTTCTTATCCATGTTTACTCTTTAATTTCTAGGTGTTTAACACAGAACATTTGATCAATCCCATAATAGAGAAAAGTAATTTTTTTAATTAAATTTGTTATGCTCCAGAATAGTATCAAATCCTTACTTTGGAATATAATATCCTACAACATAAAGTATAAACTCTTTATTAATCAGAACTCAAATTTCCAATACTGGATCATCACGCATTCCATATTACAAAAGGACAACATGCACGTCAACTTGTTGGTTACATATAATATTGATTCACAATTTAAATATTATGTGTTCAAGTTTAAGATTCTATCATTCTTAATTATTTGATTTATTGAGTTTGAAACTTATTATTTATGATAATTTAGTGTGTTTTTATAACATATAGAAAAAATCCTAATCAAATTACTGAGATCAAATCAAGCCGTAAGTGATACTCCACGTCTGCCTTTGTTTCCTACAATAAACTATCTCGACATCAATGGCGTAGTCACATGTAGTGAAGGGTGGCTGGTTGAACACCATGGCTAAAAAATTATACTACATATATATTGTTGGAATGTGATGATTTTGAAGATGACAAATCTGACGATACTGCAGAGAGAGAAGTATTAAAGATTAAACAGTGCCATAATACAGTGGAACAGATGCAAAAAAACAGATTTGACTCACATGGTCCATCAACACTAGTTTAACCTGCAGTTGAAGAGGCGATGTCCGTAGACTTTGATGACACTAGTAACACAAATTGAGGAGATCATGATGCTGAATCAGGACATGGATTCATTCATACAAAAGGATGTCAAAATTAGGTAAATCCATGCAAGGGAAAGGAATTAAAAAGGAAGGCGGCAAAGGTATCCAAGTAGGAACGGAATTCTTTTTAGAGAGTGAAAAATTATTGCGTTCCTTTTAGATATTTATCGCTTGTTGCATGAGCCGAGGTTTTCTTGGAAACAATCATTTTACCTCAATGGGGTAGGGTTTAAGGTCTGCTTGCACTTACTCTTTCTAAATTCTACTTAAGAGATTACACTGATTATGTTTGACTACTCTTTCTAAATTCTACTTAAGAGATTACACTGATTATGTTTAACTAAAGTTGATAGACAGTTGTAGACCTATATATATATATATATATATATATATATATATATATATCATCTTTTGTAGAATAAATATGTGCAATGGTCAGCATATCTGGCAATGTGGTACAACAATGCACAAGTTGAAAGAAGATTTTTCATCTACTAAAAGAATAAATTATAATTTTATTGTATTGAATATGATACAATATCTTAGTTTATTTTGTAAGAGAAGTCATACTTTTTTTTTTTGTAATTTAATTTCCAGGTATGGAAACCTGGTGATGTATATTAATTATTAAAGAGGGGGGGACTAGGCCTTACCCTCAATATACATCAAAGATCGCAAAACAATCTGGGCAAAAAGAATGTGACAAAACAGTGAACCTGTTGCACATTCACACTATCTTCAAAACACTACACTTAGCTAACAAAGAAATTGGCCTTATCATATCTAATCCTAAGACTTAGAAGCTGTGATTTATCCAAGAAATATGCGCCTTTAGCTCCTGCTGGTAGTTGGCCCAAGTCGGTGTAGAGCATAGATTCTCCGCTGCTTCCTGCCAACTTTGCAAGGAAATCTGAGACCATGTTTGCTTCTCTGTAGCAATGGGAGAATGTTATCTCATTTGAAACAATCAATCTTGTGGTGTCTTTCACAATGGGTCTTAAATTCATATTGTGGGAGGTCCTATTTTGCATCATATTTACAATCAATAGAGAGTCCATTTCGACAACACAAGACTTGTATCCTCTGGCTTTTAGCGACTTTACTGTAAAATGTGCCGCCATGGCTTCAGCGTCATTATGATCCCTGCACTATATCGGTAGAACAAAAGCAAAAAGAAAACTTCCAACACTATCCTGTGCTAGTCCTCCTATGCCGGCTTTTTCATTGTGGTCAAAATAACTTCCATTGGTGTTGAATTTAACCTGTCCCTGTTGAGGATTGATCCAAGAGATTGCTTTAACAATGGTTCTTGGCCTAAATTTCTCAACCATCTCACATAACTGGTTCCATTGTAAGTCCATTTTTTGCATTGAAAAGGCTTTATCCATAACAGACTTTATGTACCACAAGATTTGTTGCTCCATTCCCCTAATATAAAACTTTTTTTGGGTTCCATATCAGCATGAAGTCCTCCATATTTGCCAACATATCACAATTGGCATCACCTGGATCATCATTCTCTGAATTGTATTTCTTCCATTATTTTCCCACCAATCATTTAAGAAACTTCTTACTGGTTTGCTTTGGTATTTGATACCCATAGGATATCCAAAAGCTTTTCATAAGTAGCGAGGACGCTGAGTTCATAAGGGGGTGTCACATCCTTTTTACGCCCGAAGGGCCGAGTCGAAGGGTTTTTCTAATTAAAGTGGCGGTATTGAATAGGGATTAGTTTAATTTAACAGAGTCGCCACTTGCAATTGAGTTATGGTGTTCCAAGTCACCTTATTGAATCCCTAATCAAAAGGAAATGACTCTTTTATATGGTCTGCGAAAACAGAAGATCGGGTAAGGAATTCTGTTGACCGAGGTGAAGGTGTGAATCACCCCTCGAGTCTCGTGGTTCTAGCACGGTCGCTTTCATTGCCTTATCTTGACTTAAACTATTTTGATAATTATGTTGGGGCCTAGGTTTGTTCATTTTTATTATACCCAAAACTGATCTATTATCTTATATTTAGTAAATCGATGAAAATTAAATATAAAAATATTTGTCAAGGTACATTATTGCATCCTTAAATTTTAAATGTCTCAGAAAGTTGCGTACACCGCATTCTTAATTGAGACGAATATTTTAAATATGCCTCAAATTCGTTTAATACTAAAGGTATTAGTATACTATTTATAAATTCATAACAATTTTTATTTATTCAAAATACTTTTGAACTTTAACAATAAAATTGTATAAAATTCATTTAATAGAATAAAAAATTTCATAAATAATTGATAAATTTTATCATTAACAATTATAATAAGAAAAATAAAATAATACACCATTTTGACTTTTGAAATAAGATTAAGATTATCTAATTTTAAACAAAAGATAATCACAATTATTAAGTTTAAGTAATTTATACAGAATTTTTTATCTTTAAAATAAATAAATAAATAAAAACACTAATTTTATCCATCATACGTGTACTACTGTAATACCCCGAAAAATTTTTCGTTGAAATTTTGTGCGTAAACGTGTTGGGTTCTATCTTCTAGAATGAATTATAAATTTTCCATGTGTATTGTCTTAGATTATGACCCACCATTGCGTAGAGTATCGAATAAGCTTTCCAACGATATGTGGATCATCCCAAACGGACACCTGAGCGACGAGTTATGAACATTTCGAGCCTATCAAAAGTGAATTTTTGGGTCAACTTCAAACGATCGTAACTCCTCGTACACAATGATCTAGGTGAGATACTATATATCAATGAAAATATATGAGAGTCCTCTTTCTAGTGAAATTGGTTTCATCTAATTTGCATATCGGAGTAAAATGTTATGGTTGATCTACTTCAGACTATCAAAACAGTCCACCAAAGGACAGATGCGAGAATTATTTGATTTTTACGGGCGTTTTGGTCATTCCCCCTTACCCAAAATCCGTCTAAACCCTATATTATAGCCTATTAGAAGCATTATATATTATATTTCATCAAATTCCCTCAAAAAGAAAACCCTAAGCTCCTACATCCAACTTTAAGAACCTCCAAAGTTCACCATTAATTCTGCAAATTTATTCAAGATTCCAAGTTCCTAGTTCAAGATCTCCAACAACCATCATTCAAAGACACGATTAACATCTCAAAAACGAGTATCGATCTAAAGTTCATCATTCAAGGTATGTGGGGTTTTTCAACAAGAACTCTCTTTCGTTCTTGTGCCCAAAAGTAATTTTCCTTACAAAGGCATGATTTTTATTTGATTTTTTTTAATGAATTTGAAGTATGAACCCATATCTTATGAGGATTATTATGAAATCTTGATGTTTATGATTTTGAAAGATGAATTTACATGTGTGGTGATATAAAGCATGAATCTTTAATGTTGTTTATCATGATTTTGATATTTTGGTCGCGAACCCCATTTGAAATTGTGTTCTTAAGAAAATGCGTGTTATAAGCACGCTATGTTGAATATTTGAGATATTTTGAATGATTTGACCTTTTGGTCGTGAATGATTCATTTTGAACTCAACTGTGAAAGAAATCCACGTTTTTATTGATTATGATAAAGGGGTAGTAAATTGGCTCCCAATGAAAATTGTTGAAGTGTTTATTGTGGATTTTCTTTAATGTGAGCATTAGGCTGATTTAAATTTCTGAGCTAAGTCCGAGAGTAATCTTTAGCACCGAGTGGGAGGTATAAAGTGACCTTACTTCCCTAGAACTACGTGCCCCCGTAGGGTGTGAGCCTGAGGCTGATTTATATAGTGATCACTAGTGTTTTTGGATTGATACTGGAAGTCCTACTCCGATGGCAAGGATAGGATGGCTCTCCCCAATGTGGGTTGTACGTTGGACTCCATGTAGCTCACATGGTTTATGTCGGTTATAGGATCTCCCAAAGTGTGTGTGTGTTTCCTTGTGTCTATGGTGAACGGTGAAGTGATTTGAAAGTGGAATTGGGAAACTTATTCTTTCGAAAGATTTAAATGATATTTACATTATGAGAATTGATATTCTTGATGAACTGAAAGTGATTGACAAATTATATGATGACTCACATGTGTTATTATACTTATTTCATCCTCTCATGATTATGATGATTTTCTTCGGGCTATGTGAGTCTTTCATACATCCTGCATATTTCTTATAAATATTTATGATGATGATGTTTATACAACTGCATACACCCCATAGGCTCCGTATTTTTCCATGGTACTGACCCACATATTCGTATGTGGGCTACATTTTCTCAGAATGTAGGTACAAGGTATAGTTGCACCTTCGGATCCAGTCAGTTCGTGGTATCCATTCAACAGGTGATGAGTCCTTTTGATTCAAGGGCTTGGGTTAGTTATGCAGAGTTTATAGTGTTGTATTTTCTTTATTCAGTCATATTGAGTTGGGGTAGTCGGGAGTCATGACCTGGCTACCTACAATTAGTACTAGTAGAGGCTTCATAAGCAGTCAGTAGAAGTTGATGTATTTTGTTTCAATTCTGGTTGTAAAGGCAGAATTGTAAAAGGCAGAATTGTAATCCTGTAAAATTCCACTTTTGTATCGATCAGATTCAGAAAAGAGTTAATTTCTGCTGATTTGTATGGATTTGTATTTTTATTTAGTTGCTTATGAGTTATGCCAGTAGAAGGGTTAGTTTGGGGTCACTTGTGACCCTAAGCACCGTGTGACGTCTCGGGACCCGATTTTGGGGCGTTACAACTACTTACTAGTATATAATTCTACCTACTAATATATAATGTAACGCCTAAATCTCCGTAAGTTGTAATGCCATATTACTATTGGTTAATTGAGAATCTTGCTTCTTAAATTTTGACATAAAAATCCTTATTAAAAAAAACAAACAAATAAATAAATAAATAAAAAACATCTCATTTATTATATCAAATCTACGCCCAAACAGTATATGTACGCTTTTCATATTGTTAACCGGAGAGGGGCGGCAACCATAGGCTTCGTCGATGTTGTTGTTGGCACGTCGATGTCGGGGAAGGGGGAGAGACACCGGCGCGGGGGTGACAGGAAAAGGGAAGTCGGAACGGTGCGGGGTTGGTTTGAGGTTTTCCGGTGGATTCATGTCGAGATCCTGCCGGATCTAACCCAAAAATGAGTTGGTTCTTTAGATTTTCCGACGGTTTTTAACGGTTTTCGTTGCCGGAACAGTAATACGCTGCTAGATGGATTTTTCTGGCAAAATTTGCCCTCGTTTTGGGATTTCCGGCGAGTTTCTCGTTGGAAAAATCTGAAAATACCAATTCTTTTCATCTCATTCAATTATCGGTTTTTGTTCTCTATTTTTTCTCTTTATTCTCTTGTTGTTTTCTACTGGTTTTTCCTATTCTCCATGTTCTATATTTAGTGTGTGTATGGCTATTAGTAGAACAATAAAGAAACTGTGTGTATATGTGAAAACAATGGTGTGTATTTGTGTTTATACAAGTGAATACACGCACATAATAGTGTATATTACTACATTCGTTTTTCCTTTTCTTTTCCTTTTATATGATATTAAAACATTGCATTTTTCTGCCTAAACACATTTACAAAAATAACACATAGACGTTCGATAAATCAATAGTATAACGTATGATAATAAAGATTCTCATAATCAAACATACATAATACATAGTGCATTGAAATCATTCAAACATTTTTCATTCATGATTTTTCAATAAAATTTATAGAATAAATGATACATAATTGAATAGAACCTGGGATAAAGCAAGAAACTGTCACCGAAACTCGAACGAAAAACTCAAAATTCGACTTCTGACTCTTTCTCCTCTTTATTTTTCTTTTACTTCACTAGTTTTTCTCTTTTCCTTTTTTGACTTTCTCTTTTTCTTTTATGATTTTTTTTACTCTCTATTTTTTTGATGTACCTCAGTATCTGGTTCTGATAATGAATGTATAGAATCCTTAAATAAAGGATTAGGGGTGGGAACAGTTATTCTTTTAGGAGGGAATTCCATCAACAGATAAGGGAGATAGTATTTAAAATTCAAATTATTATTATTATTGTTTATATAAAATAATAATAATAAATAAAGATAATAATAATAATAATAAATAAATAAACATAAATAAATGAAATAATAACAATAATAAATATAATAAAAATTAATTAGTTTTATATTTAATAAAATATAATAATAATTTATAAATATAAAAATATAAATACATTAAAATAGTATTAAAACTACTAATTTATTTATTAAAATTTATAGAAGAAAAATATTTTTTTTAACTTTTGTATTATTTTTTAAAATTAGAATAAAAATAAAATATCTCAAAGTTAACTTTATTTAATTATTTATTTTTAACTAAAATTTTAATAAAATAAAAAATAAAAATAAAAATCAATATAATATATGATTAAATATATAAATATAAAATATTTAATATCGATAAACCAATTAAAATTTAGGGAGGATAAAAAATCATGTGTATAGACATTTTTGTCCCTCTTTGTGTGAAATCTTGAAGAGTTTTCATACAAAGAAGTAGACAAGATATGATTTTTAATCCTCCGATTGTTCGAAAACTAAGAATAAAATAACCTTAAAATTAAAATAAAAGGAAAATGTAACCGAGTCCTTGTTTTAGACATCCTACCTATCCCGGATTATAAGAGAATTAGGTCACGAGTAGGTCAAAGGTAGTATGGAGAGAGAAAGAGTTAAAGTCGAGTGAGATTCCGTCGAGTTTTCTGTTAACAACTTCTGCCTTTTACATTCAAATGACTAACAAAAATAAAATAAAAAATGAAATGAAAATTGCAATCTCTAGAATCTTGATTCAAATCTTCATGACTTGAACTCTAAAATTATCCCTATTCTTCAGGCGGGCTTCTGACTTTTGATTTCTTTACCTTGTTCTTCAGGCGGACTCCTAGACATCATTTTTCTTCACCCTGTTCTTCAGGCGGGCTCCTAGAGTTACAATTTCTTCACCCTATTCTTTAGGTGGGCTCCTGAACTTACAATTTCTTCACCCTGTTCTTCAGGCGGGCTCTTGGACTCAAAGTAAATAGTGAAACAGAAGAATAACATCCCATTCTTCAGGAGGGTCCTGGATATAAAATAAATTTCCATTCTTCAGGAGGGTCCTGAGCAAAAAGTAAATTCGCATTCTTCAGGAGGGTCCTATCCCATTCTTCAGGAGGGTCCTAAGCATAAAATAAATTTCCATTCTTCAGGAGGGTCCTGTCCCATTTTTCAGGAGGGTCCTGAGCATAAAATAAATTCCTATTCTTTAGGAGGGTCCTGTCGTATTCTTCAGGAGGGTCCTGCGCATAAAATAAATTTTCATTCTTTAAGAGGGTCCTGTCGCATTTTTCAGGAGGATCCTAAACATAAAATAAATTTTTATTTTTCAGGAGGGTCCTGAGCATAAAATAAATTTCCATTCTTCAGGAGGGTCCTGCCCCATTCTTCAGGAGGGTCCTGTCCCATTCTTCAGGAGGGTCCTGAACATAAAATAAATTCTCATTCTTCAGGAGTGTCTTGAGCATAAAATAATTCCCATTCTTCATGAGGGTCCTGAGCATAAAATAAATTTCCATTCTTCAGGAGGGTCCTGTCCCATTTTTCACGAGGGTCCTGAGCATAAAAATAAATTCTCATTCTTCAGGAGGGTCCTGCCCCATTCTTCACTAGGGTCCTGAGCATAAAAATAAGTTCTCATTCTTCAGGAGGGTCCTGAACATAAAATAAATTTCCATTCTTCAGGAGGGTCCTGTCCCATTCTTTAGGAGGGTCATGAACAAAAAATAAATTCTCATACAACGCACATAAAATTTTTACCCCAGTTTGTACTGAAAAAATTTATGTGTCACTGGATCTTAATATATCTCACAAAGAATAGAGTTTACCATGAATGAGATCCATCATCGGATGTTGTAACCATGCTTCTTGCATTGAGAGAAGTGTGAAATCGCATCCTTTATTTGAAAACAATTATTTCATCTCTGTTTCAAACAAAGAAAAATTCTGAGTTTTTTTTTTAAATATATGGTGGTTGGTTTGGGTCATTTGGCTTTTGAAGTGGCCGCTCTCGCACTTGCCATGCTCAACTCTTTTCCAATCCATGATAATATTCATTGAATTATCATACTTCTGACTCTGAATTCTGACTATTGAGATCCTCAACTCAAATCATATTTCTATTATACGATACTTCTTAGTTTAGCTTCCAATACATCCCTTAGATTTTCACGTATTTAAAATGGTCAAATCACAATCATCTTGAGTACTTACTTTTACTTCGAAATGTTATCTCTGTGCATCGACCCTTTGTCTTGCTTTGTACCCTTAAAGGAGTTGGTAGCGAGTTTGAAATCCTTTCTCACTCGACCTGACGTGAATTTGACTCAAAAGACAACAAAAATTTTTCGTTTGATGAAAAGGACACAAAAAATTAAAAATTAAAAATTAAAATAAAACAAAAAGAAAAAGACAATAAGCATCTCTTTTTCAAAACAAAGAGAAAACTTATCTGAATGTGGAAACCGATTCTGGTGATTATGACATGCATTTTGAATCAAAAAACCAGATCTACCCACACTAATCATTACAAATTTTGTCCACTTATTGAGCTTGAAATTAAGCCAATCTTGAACTTGTTCCTTCTTGATAACAACCTTTCTTCGGCTAGTGGCACCTCAATGAGTTTTTGCCAACGAGCCTATCTCCTTTTCATTTCTGTCTCAGCTCACAATCGTCTTATGGTGCCCGAAAGGGTTTTCACCAATAAGACTCTCTCATTTTCATTTTTTTTATTTTTTTTAAAATAAACACCCAAAATATGAAATATCATGCACTCATAACATGTTTAGCCTTGACATTCTCAAAGATTGATCTGAAGGTCTTTCTTTGGTTGTAACTTGGCCTTTGGATAGAGTTAGAAAGAAAGGTCGGCATGAGGCTCAAAAATTTATATAACATTGGGTGAAACATACAACTTTTGGAATCGATTCTTTTAAGCAAATAAATTTTTTCCCCAGTTCCATTTCATTCTGGGTAATTTGAATTTTCTTCTGGTTAGACCGAACTCTAAAGTAGGGCTGCCTACGTATCTTGTCATAGCAAGAATCAGGTCAAACGTAGTTCAGGAAACATCATTCTTTTGTTTAATTTTGAATTTTTGATTGATTTCTTCTTCTTCTTCTTCTTCTTCTTCTTCTTCTTTTTTAAAAATATTTTTTTTTCAACTTTTTTTTTTCAATTTTCTGACTTTAGTTTGATTCCAAAATAGGGGTACGAAGAAAAATAAAAGCTCAAAGGGGTAAGCAAAGGTTGATATATTATTCAGATAGTAGAACAAAACGTCTTCATCATTTCAAATCTTTTTAAATGTAAGTACAAAGCATACATAACATAATTGTACATGAATATCATGCATAATATCTTTTAACTGCATCAGCATTGACTGACATTCCTTTCATTTTTCCTTCTACATCAGTCAGATATAACGCGCCATTAGGTAACACTTTCTTCACCATGAATGACCCATGCCAATTGGGAGAAAATTTGCCTTTGGCTTCAATTTGATGAGGTAGAATGCGTCTTAGTACCAACTGACCAACTTCAAAATGTTTGTGACGCACCTTTTTGTTATATGCTCGCGCCATTCTCTTTTGGTATAATTGTCCATGACATACTGACGTCAATCTTTTTTCATCAATCAAGCTTAGTTACTCTAAACGAGTCTAGGCCCATTGGTCTTCATCAATTTCAGCTTCTACAACTACCCGAAGAGATGGAATTTCAATCTCCGCAGGTATAACTGCTTCAATTTTGTACACCAATAAGTAAGGAGTTGCACCAATTGAAGTCCGAACTGTAGTACGATAACCCAACAAAGTAAAAGGTAACTTTTTATGCCATTGTCGGGAACCCTGCACCATCTTACGGAGTATTTTCTTTAAGTTCTTGTTGGCAGCTTCTACAACTTCATTCGCCTTTGAATGATAAGGGGTTGAATTCTGATGCATAATCTTAAATTGCTGGCACACTTTTTGCATCAGATCGCTATGGAGATTCACAGCGTTATCCGTGAAAATTATCTTTGGAATGCTGAACCGAGAAATGATGTTGGAGTGAATAAAATCAACCACCACTTCCTTGGTCATTGACTTGAAAGTCGCTGCTTTCACCTACTTCATGAAATGATCAATGGCTACAAAGATGAACCTATGTCCATTCGATTCCTTTAGTTCAATTGGTCCAATTATGTTCATTCCCCAAGCCACAAAAGGCCATGGAGCAGTCATTGTATGCAACTCAGATAGAGAGGAATGTATCAAGTCTCCGTGTACCTGGCATTCATGACATTTAAGAACAAAATTGATGGAATCTCACTCCATGGTGAGCCAATAATAATCTGCTCGGAGTATTTTCTTTGCCAAAACATACCCACTCATGTGTGGTCCACAAATCCCAGAATGTACTTCAGTCATGATTTTTGAAGCCTCTTTAACATCTATACACCTCAAAAGTCCCAAACTAGGAGTCCTCTTATACAAGATTCCTGCACTTAAGAAAAATCCACTAGACAAACATCGAATGGTTCTTTTTTTTATTACCATCGACATGTACAGGATATTTCTCAGTCTGAATATATTTTTTGATATCATAGAACCACGGCTCCCCATCAAGTTCTTCTTCAACCACATTGCAATATGCATGTTGATCATGAATCTGTATATGCAAAGGGTCATATAAGTTTTGTTGGGATGTTAAAGCATCAAAGATAAGGTTGCCAAAGCATCAGCAATCTCATTATGAGCTCTAAGAATATGTTTGAACTTTACTGATACAAATTGTTGACATAGATCTTGCAAACAACCTCGACATGGTAGGATCTTTGAATCATGAGTCTTCTAATCTCCTTGGATTTGATGGACAAACAAATATAAGTTTCCTAACACTAAAAGTTCTTGGATTCCTATGTCAATAGATAATCTCAAACCCAGAATACAAGCTTCGTATTCTGCCATATTGTTGGTACAATAGAATCAAAGTTGGGCTATTATAGGATAATATTATCCTAATTTAGAAATAAGAACTGATCCTATCCCTACTTCTTTTACATTAGCATCTCCATCAAAGAACAACTTCCAGCCTGAATGATAATCATCAGAAATAACTTCATCAACATACAATTCCTCTTCATCTGGAAAATAAGTCTTCAATGGCTCATACTCCTCATCAATAGGATTTTCAGCCAAATGATCCGCCAAGGCTTGAGTTTTTATTATAGTTCGTGTCACATAAATAATATCAAACTCTGTAAGCAATATTTGCCATTTCGCGAGTCTGCCTGTGGCCATAGGCTTCTGAAAAATGTACTTTAAAGGATCCATACGAGAGATGAGGTAAGTAGTATAAGATGAAAAGTAATGTTTCAGCTTTTGAGCTACCCAAGTTAAGGCACAGCATGTCTTCTCAAGAAGAGTGTACTTAGCCTCATAAGTGGTAAGTTTTTTGCTGAGGAGTATATGGCTTGTTCTTTTTTGCCCGTGACATCATGTTGACCCAATACACAGCCAAAAGAATAATCTAACACAGAAATGTACAATATCAAGGGTCTGCCTGGCTCTGGAGGAATCAAAATAGGCGGATTCAACAAGTACCTCTTAATTCTATCAAATGCCTCTTGACATTCTTTAGTCCATTCAACTTTAGCATTCTTATTCAATAACCTAAATACTGGCTCACAGGTTGTTGTAAGCTGAGCAATGAATCTACTGATATAATTCAACCTTCCAAGTAAGCTCATTACTTCTGTTTTATTTTTTGGTGGAGGCAGATCTTGAATAACTTTTATTTTTGAGGGATCTAACTCAATGCCATATTGACTGACTATAAAACCCAAGAGTTTTCCTGATGGAACTCCAAATAAACAGTTTTTTGGGTTAAGTTTGAGATCATACCTCCGAAGCCTTTCAAAGAATTTTCTCAAATCTTTGACATGATCAGATTGCTCTCTCGACTTAATGATCACGTCGTTCACATAAACTTCAATCTCTTTGTGCATCATGTCATGAAACATTGTGGTCATTTCCCTCATGTAAATTTCCCCAACATTCTTTAGTCCAAAAGGCATGACTCGATAACAATATGTCCCCCATGGCATAATAAATGATGTATTTTCCGCATCTTCTGGATCCATAATGATCTGGTGATACCCCGCATAACAATCCACAAAAGTCGCAAGATCATGTTTGGAACAATTTTCCAACAAACTATGAATATTGGCAAGTGGAAAGTTATCTTTTGGACTTGCTTTATTTATATCACGATAATCAACACACATCCAAACTTTGTCGTTCTTCTTTGAAATAGGGACAATATTTGCCAATCGAGTAGGATATTGGGCCACTCGAATGACTTTAGCCTCAAGTTACTTACTAATTTTATCTTTGATTTTTACACTCATATCCGTTTTGATCTTTCTTAGCTTTTGCTTAACAGGAGGAAAAGCAGGATCAATTGAAAACTTGTGAACTACCAAATCAGTGCTCAAACTGGGAATATCATCGTAAGACCACGCAAAGGTGTCTTTATACTCATTCAAATCTTCAATTATAGCTTTCTTTTGTTGTGGTTGAACATGTACACTTATCTTAGTCTCCCTAATATTTTCATGATCTCCTAAATTGATCGCCTCAGTTTCTTCCAAATTGGGATTTGTCTTATTCTCAAATTGTTTGAAATCTTTCCTTATATCCTCAAATGCTTCTCCTTCATCGTATTCAACTTCTTTATTCATTATTTCATAATTAGATTGGGTTTTTAAATCTGGTTGACAATTATTTATGCATGTCATATCATTAGAATCGGCATAGAAATAATTGTATGATAGAAAGTAAATAAATAAAAATCAGACTCTAAATAAAATGAAGGGAAACTACACTTTATTAAAAACAATATAGAAAGAGTTTTAACCTAAAATACCAAGTTTAAAGTTCTGAATTACAATTCTAGAATGATTCAAATTATAGGATTAAAAACAAATAAACTACTAAGACTATAAGAAAAACAAACAAACTACCAAGACTCCTTTATAATAGGGAGATGAGTGGCCTCCCAATTGTTAAGCTGGACATCAAGGACAACAAACTGCATATCTGCATTACTGGTACCTTCCCCAATTTCAACCATATCAGCTTCAATGAACATATTTTGAAAAAAGCCAATCAACTCTATATCATCATCATTCATTGATTCTGTAACAGGTAACTTGAAGGATCCAACAACACTGAATTTGATAAAAGACTCGTGAAGTGGCGGTATCAGCTTGGTAAGTGATCATGACTCTTTCTTACGCTTTTTAGCCTTCTTTATATCTTCAGCAGTAGGCTCATATCCTAAACCAAAAGTACCAAAGTTCTCATAGAGGTTTACCGGATGAACTATGCCTTGCAAAATATCCCTAGACCTTTTCCTGGTTAGAAACCATGCTTCAACATTTTATTCACTACCATAACAGATATAGAGGACAATTGTGGTCTTGCGATGAGATTCCCCTCGAGGATATGCTCAACAGCCACTACCTCAGAAGCTTGATAAATTAACACATTATCTGTAGTATCTTCTTCGATGGAGGAAATGAAGTAGTATTTATACATGGATAAGTTTCCTTCACCATGAACAATTATTTCTTACCCGTCGTGTTCAAATTTGACCATTTGATGCAATGTTGATGCGACTGCTTTAGCCCTATGAATCCATGGCCTTTCCAATAACATATTATATAAAGTTTCAACATTCAGCACTTGGAAATCCATAGCAAACTCCACAGGTTCAATTGTCAATATGAACTCTATTTCACCAATGGCATCAGTTTTGGATCCATCAAAACCTTTGACGCATACATTATTAGGTCGGATCCTTTCCACATTAATATTCAACTTTTGAAAAGTTCACATAGGACAAATGTTAGCACCTTATCCTCTATCAATTAACACTGGAGTGACGATGGAATGTTCATATTTCACAGAAATGTACAGACCATTGTTATGCTCAGTAGTTTGTAACGCCTTGATTTTCTGAACCAAAATGCTACACGGTGCTTATGACCCTGAAGGACTACAAGCTAACCCATGACTAATATCTATACCTGTACACTGCATAATATACTTGTAAATGCAGAAAATATAAACAATAGGCCATAAGGTTCAACTAAATAAAGAAACTGTCAAAATGTGACATCCATGTAGGTAGCAAATACCCAAAACAACTGATTTGAACTGAATCTAAATACTAAATCTGAAAACATCTAAGTACTTTCTGAATAAGGAGTTAAAGGAACATGTCTTCAACTAACTCTGTAGACTGAAAACTAACTGAATTAATAAATGAATAAATCAAGTAATATCGTCCTCAAATGAAGAGAACTCACTGCAACTCTGTGTGCTGAATGTGATTGCTACTGCTGGTCTGGAACTCGTGTCTCTAAACCTATAGTGTAATATGAAGAGAAAGCACCATAGCGCAAATGCATCTGTACAACTGAAGTATTGAGTATACGAGTGAGGTAGGCTAATGCGAAGGGTTTACATAAATGAATAATGCTGACTGAATAATATGAACGTAAGAGTACAAACATACATACATAGTAACTGAGGTCATGAGTACGTGATAGCTAAATTTGTAAGCTAATACATGGATGAAAATATAGTTCTGATAGCATGAGGGACTGTATCTGACAGTCCTAAATATGATGGAACTGTCTGAGTTCCATACTATAACTGAGATTTGACTGTATCTAACAGGCCTGGTATACGAATATCTGAAGAACTGTCTGAGTTTTTTTACTGAGACTGAGTCTGAAACTATGGGAGGTAGTTGTTTAATCGACATGCCCCATGTATGCTAAAGTAGCTGAACTGGGGCCCAATCGCTGCCCTGATTAGAAGGGTGTCAATACCATACCACGGGTAAAGACATGTTGTGAGTGACCCTCAAATCTGGTAGTGTCCCTAAGAGAGAATTGCGGATGTCCACCCCATCAACCCTCTAGCTGGCAGTGTTGATGTCTCAACCTATGTAGGCTACATAGTTCTGGAATTCAAGGATTGCTTCTAAGAATCACACCTACATCTGAAGCAGGTGAGTTCCCATCCTTGGGTTCGCTCGGTGCTAACTCCTACTCCCATCTGAAGAGACTGAGCATGACTTAACTGACTATACATGAACTGGGTTTACTGAATTTCCATTGACTGACGAAATAATACTGATAACTGATTGAGATCATGAGGTTTCCTGAGTCACATGACTGACTGAATTCTATGGAATGTGGCTTGACTGAAGATACCGTGACAACATGACATGGCTCTAGGCACACAACTATAGTTTTGGGTACGAATACCCCCAGGACTCGATAGAAGGAAATTGACACATATGACATGACTTGATCACAAGATTTGAGTCCACAATTCATAATATCATAAGTAAGGTATAGTGTACTTCATGAGTCTATTCAACATCTCAAACATGGTAGGGAAAGCATGGATACATTTCGTGGACATGTTCTATAATTCCATTATCACACCTGTTTCACACCACAACAATAGCAACACATAAATAGCATGGAATTCATATTGAGCGTATAACTAATATGGATTTGTCATTTAGGTATCATAAAATCATGTAAATATGGACTTCTAACATCTTAGGGATTTTAACAAATACCTTGCATGCACACCTTGGGCATAGGTTTTCTCAACAAATGTTAATCATCTTAAACCACCCAATTTCATGGATTTTAACCACAAACATACATGCTTCATGGAAATCATCTTAAAATAATAGTCTGATGTTTAAACAATGGTCATTAACATGAACAACATCACATAGCAACAAGGAAATTAAAGTTTCTCATTTAAAATCATAGCTCTTGAACTCTATGAATGAAAGAGGTTCATAGATGAACACTACGCATACCTGACTCAAGGTTCTTGATGTTTTTAAACTGAAAGGATTTGAAATCCCCTGATTATTGAAGAAGATTAAGTCTTGGTTTTGAAGATTTAATTTAGGGAGAAAACCTAGTTGTTTGTAGTGAAAGAATGATAAAAAGTGGTTGAAATCGGGTGTAATTGGGTTTATATAGACGAGTGGTAAGTTACCAAAATACCTTTGTTAAAACCACTTGTAAATAAACTAAACGTGCCATATGACGGTCTGACTGACGATCCATCAGACTCTTGGTGGACCGTCATTTAGCCCATCAGACGTAGACCAGGAATGGGCTTCACTGGATAAGGGTTGACGGTATGAGTGATGATCCTTCAAATATCTGGTGGTCCGTCAACTCGTCCGTCACACCTTATCCAGAATATGGCTCAACTGGCATGGCTTTGACGGTCCAAGTAATGGTGCATCACTAAGTTATGGTCCATCAACTTGGCCGTCAGGCCTTAACCATAATGGGGCCCTTCTGCCTTGGAAGTGATGGTCCAAGTGGTGGTCCGTCACTAGTTTGACGGTCCGCCAACTGGGCCATCATACCTAGATAATTCTGAAAGTTCTGAGTAAAACGTCCATAACTCCTTCGTCTGATGTCGAACTTGGATGAAATTGCTATCGTTGGAAAGACAACTCAATTTTCCACGTAATATAAAGTAAAAATCTTAAAAATACTGCATGTACAAAAGCATATTTGCATTTCAAAGTAAGTCCTAGCATTCTTGAGATGATTTCTAGCTAGGAAAAGGCACGGGTATTTCAATATCTCCTCCTTGAGAACATTCGTCCTCAAATGAAACTGACTGGGAGGGGAAATAATGATCTGAACAGGAATAGCTGGAACATGATCTCATGACTGACAAACTGTACATAGCATACTGATCATGCATAGTTGATGCATGGATAACTGATACATGAATACGTAACTGAGTAATCTGATAAACGGAATTTCTCAAGGTGAGAATGCATAGCTGATGCGTAATTAAATACTGTACCGACACATGAACGCAAGTCTGAGTATGCAATGGCAATAGATACCAAGTTTATACTGAATACTGAATGTGAAACTGAATAAGCTTAAGAAGGAATGTTACCTTGAGCTTGATCCAAATTGGCGGAGAAAAGGTGAGGGTACTTGGTACGCATATCTGCTTTTGTTTCCCAAGTAGCTTCCTAATGAGACTTATTTTGCCACAGAACTTTGACTAGGGGGACTTCTTTGTTCCTCAATCAATGAGTTTGATAGTCTAAGATTTCAACTGGAATCTCTTCATAAGAGAGGTTGTTCTGAATGTCAATGCTCTGATTAGGGACTACAACTATTGGGTCACCTATGCACTTCTTGAGCAAAGAAACATGGAAGACTGGATGGACTGAGGCTATATTTAAAGGCAATTCAAGCTCATAAGATACCTTGCTGGAGCGACTGAGAATTCTGAAGGGACCGACATAGTAAGGACTGAGTTTCCCTTTCTTACCGAACCTCTTCACTCCCTTTATGGGAGATATCTTAAGATAGACATAGTCGTTGACCTTGAACTCGAGATCATTTCTATGAACATCTGTATAAGATTTCTATCGGCTCTGAGCAGCCCAAAGTCTCTCCCTGATCAACTGAATTTTCTCTAAGGTGTCGAATACCAAGTCAGGACCTATGACTGAGGCCTCACTAACTTTAAACCAACCGATTGGAGATCTACACCTCCTACCATTGAGAGCATCGAATAAAGCCATCTGAATACTGGAATGATAGTTATTATTGTATGTAAATTCAAACAAAGTCAAGTGGTCATCCCAACTTCCTTTGAAATCAACTGCACACGCCCTTAGCATATCTTTGAGAGTCTGAATGGTCCTTTCTGCTTGACCATCTGTCTGAGGATGAAATGCTGTATTGAGATGGACTTGGGTACCAAGACCTTTTTGGAATGCTTTCCAGAAGTGAGAGGTAAACTGGGTACCTTTGTCTGAGATAATAGATGAGTGAGCACCGTGTAATCTGACCAACTCCCTGATGTAGAGTTTGGCATAATCCTCGGCTGAGTAAGAAGTACTAACTGGAAGAAAATGATCTGACTTAGTCATTCTATCTAAAATGACCCAAACTGAATCATGTTGATGATGAGTGCGAGGCAAACCCATCAGGAAGTCCATGTTGACTTCTTCCCACTTCTAAGTAGGAATGGTGAACTCCTGCATGGAACCACTAGGTTTCTGATGCTCTATCTTAACCTGCTGACATGTAGAGTACTTAGCCACAAACTCTGCAACATCTCTCTTCATTCCACTCCACCAATAGATCTCCCACAAGTCGCGGTACATCTTAGTGGCCCTTGGATGAATAGAGTATCATGCACCATGCGCTTCTGCAAGAATTCATTGCCTCAAGTCATCTACACCTGGAACACACAAATGACCTGACAATAAAGAACACCATCTCCCCCTTGGGAGAAAACCTCAACTTTCTGATTCTAAACTGACTCTTTTATCTTGACAAGGCTAGAATCCCTGTCTTGCTTTTCTTTTACCTCGGAAACTAGAGATGACTTTGAACTACTCTAAACATATACACCACCCTCTGAAGAGTTGACTAAGCAAATGCCTAGTCCGGTAAGCTGATGGATTTCCTGAGTTATTTTATTCTTGCTATCCTCAACGTGAGAAATACTACACATGGAGAGTCTACTGAGAGCATTGGCCACACGTTGGCCTTGCCCGGATGGTAGAGGACACTCATATCATAATCCTTCAAGAGCTCTAACCACCTTCTCTGATGAAGATTGAGATCTTTATGAGAAATGACGTAATGGAGACTCTTATGATCTGTGAAGACGTCTATATGAACTCCGTAAAAATAATGCCTCTAAATCTTTAAGGAAAACACTACGGCTACTAACTCAAGATCATGAGTAGGATAATTCTTCTTATGTGGCTTTAACTTTCTGGAGGCGTAGTCTATGACCTTACCATACTGCATGAGGACACAACCTAAACCTACTCTGGATGCATCATAATATACCACAAAATCGTCTGAACCATCTGGAAGGGTTAGAATTAGAGCTGAGGTGAGTCGAGTCTTTAATTTCTTAAAACTCTTCTTTCATGAATCTGACCACTAAAACTTGACCTTCTTCTGAGTCAATCTGAACATAGAAGATGCAATACAAGAAAATCCCTCGACAAACCGTCTGTAATAGCCAGCCAAACCCAAGAAACTCCTGATATATGATGGAGAGACAGGGCGAGGCCAATTCCTTACTGCTTTGGTTTTCAGAGGATCTACTTTAATGCCATCATCGGAGAAAATGTGGCCAAGGAATACTACTGATCTTAGCCAAAATTCACACTTGCTGAACTTGGCAAATAGCTGATGATCTCTGAGAGTCTGAAGAACAATTCTGAGATAGTCCAAATAATCACGCTCTGTGCGATAGTAGACCAAAATATCATCAATGAAGACTATAACGAACATTTCCAAGTACTGTTTGAACACCCGGTTCATCAAGTCAATGAAAGCTGAAGTGCATTGGTAAGACCGAAGGACATGACTAGAAATTCGAAGTGACCATACTAAGTATGGAAAGCTATCTTCGGAATGTCACATTCTCTAACTCTGAGCTGATGATAGCCTGATTTGAGGTCTATCTTAGAGAAGTAACTGGCGCCCTAAAGTTGGTCGAACAGATCATCTATTCTAGGAAGTGGATACCTGTTTTTGACCATAACTTTATTGAGCTAACGGTAATCGATACACATTCTGAGAGAACCTTCTTTCTTGCACACGAATAAGACTGGTGCACCCCATGGGGATACACTTCGCCTGATGAATCCCTTATCTAAGAGATCCTTCAACTGATCTTTTAGTTCCTTAAGCTCTGCTGGTGCTATTTTGTATGGCAAAATAGAGATAGGTTGAGTATCTGGGAGAAGGTCTATGTCAAAACTATTTCCCTTTTAGGAGGAATGCCTGGAAGATCTTCGGGAAAGACATCAGAATATTTATTAACCACTGGGACTGATTTGAGACTGGGACATTTGGAGCTGGAATCCTTAATTTGCATAAGATGATAAACACATTCCTTAGATATCATTCTCTTTGCCTGAAGGTAGGAAATAAGTTGACCCCTGAAAGATGAAGTACTACCCTGCCACTCTAAGAAAGGTTCATTCAGAAACTGGAACTGAACTATTCTGTTTTTGCAGTAGACTGTGGCATAGCAAGAATGAAGCCAAACAATGCCAAGAATGACATTGAAATCAGTCATCTCTAATTCAACTAAGTTTGCTGAGGTAACTTTCTGAAATATCATAACCGAGCAGTTCCTGTATACCCACCGGGCTATGATGGTTTTACCCACTAGGGTAGAGACTAAAAAAGGCTCTGCTATAATTTCAGTACTGATTCCAAAATCTCCTGCTATAAAGGGAGTAACAAAAGACAAGGATGCACCTGGATCTAGCAAAGCATAAAAATGAACGTGGAAACTATGTAACGTACCAGTAACGACATCAAGAGAATTTTCCTAATCCTGTCGGGTCTGAAGAGCATATAGTCTGTTTGGGCGTTGCCCACTATTAGTACTGGAAGTGGCACCCTGCTGATTCGACCGATCGAACTGAGCTGGGGAATGGAGATGTTTCTGCTGACCTGACTGAGGAAAATCCTTGATCCTGTGGCCTGGCTTGCCACATCAGAAATAAACATCACTACCGGCTCTACAAATACCCATGTGGTTCTTACCATAAGTTTGACATAGGGGATTAGTTCGGGCACTGCTAACACTGCCCTGAGACTTAGAGCCTGGGGCTCTATCTTGGTTACCCCCTCTGAACTTAGGAACTAAAGCACTGGGTGTAGAATGAGCTGGAGCTGATGACTTGAGATGAAACTGTGAATGGTTTCCTCCCTCAGATTTGAGTGGAGCAGAACTGAAACTGCTTGATCTTGCTCTCTTATTCTACCTCTCTCTAGTCTTAACTTTTTGCTCCTCTATCTACTGAGCATAGGTCATGAGTCGAGCTAAGGTCATATCACTATTCAGCATCGTAGACCTACACTCATTTACCACACTGTCGTTTACCCCTGACATAAACTTACTCATCTTAGACCTATTGTCTGTAACCACATGAGGGGCATATCTGGCTAGCTGAGTAAATATGAGAGAATATTCCCTAACCGTCATGTTTCCCTGCCTGAGATTGATACATTCAAGAACTTTGGCTTCCCTCAGCTTTTGGGGAAAGAATCTGTCTAAGAAAGCCATGAAAAATTCCTCGCACTCAATAGGACCTGCACCATCTACCCTCTTGGATTTCCACTATTTGTACTAAGTGTGAGCCACATCTTGTAACTGATATGCGGCTAATTCAGCACTTTGAACAAAAGTAACACCCATGATGTCAATGACCTTCTGGACTTGGTTAATGAACTTCTGAGGGTCTTCATCAGACTTAGACCCGAATAAAGATGGAGGGTTCATTCGGGTGAAGTCCCGAATCCTAGCTACTACAGAATTTGTCATTGGATTGGCCGAAATAGCTGGTGGCCGTTCATTGTGGGCAGCCACAGACTGAGCAAGTGTGGTGAATGTGGCCCTAAACTCCGCATGGGAAACATGTTCGCCCAAAGGATGTTCGGGCTGGGGAGCTAGCTGGTTTCCTCTCTTTGAAGGCATATACCAAAATGAAAGAAGGATGGATTAGACTGAGAGTTTAACTTGAGATTATGCTCACTAGCATGACATGAGTACTGAAAGAAGGGAAACTATTCCTAAAACATCTTATAGCCTCCTGCGTATAAATGTGGTGCGCAACACACCCATTTACAAGACTCTACTAGATGCGGCTTTCAGACTTCCTAGGACTCTATTGAACCTTAGGCTCTAATACCAAGTTTGTAAAGCCCCAATTTTCTAAACCGGAATGCTACATGGTGCTTATGACCACGAAGGACCATAAGCTAATCCATGACTGATATCTGTACCTGTACATTACATAATATACTTGTAAAATGTAGAAACATAAACAATAGGCCATAAGGTTCAACTGAATAAAGAAACTATCAAAACATGACATCCATGTGGGTAGCAAATACCCAAAACAACTAAATTTGAATACTAAATCTGAAAACCTCTAAGTACTTTCTGAATAAAGCGTTGAAGGAACATATCTCCAACTAACTTCGTAAACTGAAAACTAACTGAATTAATAAATGAATAAATCAAGTAATATCATCCTCAAATGAAGAGGACTCACTGCAACTCTATGTGTTGAATGTGAATGCTACTATTGGTCTGGAACTCGTGTCTCTGAATCTATGGTGTAACATGAAGAGAAAGCACCATAGCGCAAATGCGTCAGTACAACTGGAGTACTGAGTATACGAGTGAGGTAGGATAATGCGAAGGGTTTACATAAATGAATAATGCTAACTGACTGATATGAACGTAAGAGTGCAAACACACATACATAGTAACTAAGGTCGTGAGTACGTGATAGCTAAATCTGTAAGCTAATACATAGCTGAAAATATAGTTCTGATAGCATGAGGGACTGTATCTGGCAGTCCTAAATCTGATGGAACTGTCTAAGTTCCATACTATGACTGAGATTTGACTGTATCTAACAGTTCTAGTATACGGATATCTGAAGAACTATCTGAGTTCTTTTATTGAGACTGAGTCTGAAACTGTGGGAGGTAGTTGTTTAATCGACATGCCCCATGTATGCTAAAGTAGCTGAACTGGGGACCAATTACTGCCCTTATTGGAAGGGTGTCAATACCATACCACGGGTAAAGACATGTTGTGAGTGACCCTCAAATCTGGTAGTGTCCCCAAGAGAGAACGGCGGATGTCCACCCCATCAACCCTCAAGCTGGCAGTGTTGATGTTTCAACCAATGCTGGCTACATAGTTCTGGAATGCAAGGATTGCTTCTAAGAATCACATCTTCATCTGAAGCAGGTGAGTTCCCATCCTTGGGTTCGCTCAGTGCTAACTCCTACTTCCATCTGAAGAGACTGAGCATGACTTAACTGACTATACATGAACTGGGTTTACTGAATTTCCATTAACTGATGAAATAACACTGATAACTGACTGAGATTATGAGGTTTCCTGAGTCACATGACTGATTGAATTCTATGGAACGTGGCTTGACTGAACATATTGTGACAACATGACATGGATCTAGGCACACAGTTATAGTTTTGGGTATGAATACCCCCAGGACTCGATAGAAGAAAACTGACACACATGACATGACTTGATCACCAGATTTAAGTCCACAATTCATAATATCATAAGTAAGGGATAGTGTACTTCATAAGTCTATTCAACATCTCAAATATGGTAGGGAAAGCATGGATACATTTCGTGTCCATGTTCTATAATTCCATTATCACACATGTTTCACACCACAACAATAGCAACACATAAATAACATGGAATTTATATTGAGTGTATAGCTAATATGGACTTTTCATTTAGGTATCATAAAATCATGTAAATATGGACTTCTAACATCTTAGGCATTTTAACAAACACCTTGCATGCACACCTTGGGCATAGGTTTTCTCAACAAATGTTAATTATCTTGAACCACTCAATTTCATGGGTTTTAACCACAAACATACATACTTCATGGAAATCATCTTAAAATAATAGTCTGACCTTTAAACAATGGTCATTGACATGAACAACATCACATAGCAACAAGGAAATCAAAGTTTCTCATTTAAAATCATGGCTCTTGAACTCTATGAACAAAAGGGTCCATAGATGAACACTATGCATACCTGACTCAAGTTTCTTGATGTTTTTGAACTAGAAGGATTTGAAATCCCCTGATTCTTGAAGAAGATCGAGTCTTGGTCTTGAAGATTTAATTTAGGGAGAAACCCTAATTGTTTGTAGTGAAAGAATGATGAAAAGTGGCTAAAATCGGGTGTAATTGGTTTTATATAGACAAGTGGTAAGTTACCAAAATACCCCTATTAAAACAACCTAGAAATAAACTGAATGTGGCGTGTGACGGTCTGACTGACGGTCCGTCAGACTCTTGGTGGACCGTCATTTAGCCCGTCAAACGTGGACCAGAAATGGCCTTCACTGGATAAGGGTTGACAGTATGAGTGACAGTCCATCAAATATCTGGTGGTCCGTCAACTCGTCTATCACACCTTATCCAGAATGTGCCTCAACCAGCATGGCTTTGACGGTCTAAGTGGTGGTCCATCACTAAGTTGACGGTCTGTCAACTTGGTCGTCAGGCCTTAACCAGAATGGGGCTCTTCTTCCTTGGAATTGACGGTTCAAGTGGTGGTCCATCACTAGTTTGACGGTCCGCCAACTGGGCCGCCGCACTTGGGCGATTCTGATAGTTTCGAGTAAAACGTCCATAACTCCTTCATCTGATGTCGGATTTAGACGAAATTGGTATCGTTGGAAAGCCCACTCAATTTCCCACATAATAGAAAGTGAAAATCTCAAAAATACTGCATGTACAAAAGCATATTTGCATTTCAAAGTAAGTCCTAGCATTCTTGAGATGATTTCTAGCTAGGAAAAGGCACGGGTATTACACTTCTATAGGCAATTCATCGTCTGAGAAAGTAATTTTATTTTCTTCAAGGATTCTTACAACAACTTTTTCCAGCTTATTTACTCTAATCTCAATGGGAACACATGCTTCATTAAGAATCTTCATTATAGCCTAGCGGTGTTCCTCTAAATGTATCAATAATGACAACAAAAAATCTGTGCTGGTGTCTTCTTCAACTGTTCTACAACAGAATGTTCTGGCAATTTCATTTTCTTTAAGAATTCTTCCGTTTCTTCATCAGTGACTGTAGACACGTAATTTTGTCCTTTCCCGAAAATATTTTAATTATTTTTATTTTATTTTTTTAATTTTTATTTTTATTTTATTTTATTCACCTTACCATACTTTTGTTTAATTGATAACTTCTCCCCCTCCAAAAAAAAAATTGAAAATAATTAAATACATAACATCTTTGCCACCTCACTATGCCACCTTAACACCTCACTTTCCATTTTTCATTGGATACATGCAAAAGGCATACGTCCTACTCATTTTTCCGCACGCCACCCTTATCTTTCCACATGCCACACTAACTTTTCCATATTCCACACACTTATTCCCACAAGCCACCAATTATGTGCTTCCACATAGGATAATAAATAAAGAAAAAGAAAAATCAAATAAAAAATATAAAAATAAAATTCTAAAAGAGGAAAAGGGAGGCTCATTCTTTCATCATCATTTTCTCCACAATAACAACAATCACCAAATCATCTTCCTTACAAGAAGAACAAAAAAAATAAGGGAGAGAAGAGAGAATCACGCGAGAGAGAAAAAAATCGAGAAAGAAATAGTATCGTGAACAGTGTCATGAACAGTGCCGTGAAAGTGTTGTGAACAGTATGTGAACAATGTCGATTTTCGGGTTTGATTGAATTTATGGAGCTTCAATTTTGGGTCTCAAATTTTTCAATATGGAGTTGGAGTTCATCATTGTTGAGGTCCTATTAGTAATTCTATAGTTCAAGCTTTCTTGATTTTATTATCAATGAAATCGATTCTTCAAAGGTACATCTCTCAACTCTACTTTTTTATTATATTGAAGTTAGTTAATATCATAATTTTGTGGTGCAATTTTGAATATTTCAAGCAAAATGTTAATTTTTATTATGGATATGAAAGATTGATATGCTTAAATGTTTGAATCTTCGTTGGGGTATGCAGTGTTGGTTTCGGATTTTAAAAAGTGATTTGGTAGTCGAACTGGTTTAATAATGTGGTTAAAAATGGATTTGGGGTATGAAATTGAGAAATTGATAGAAAAGTTGAATTTAGATTAGCTTTGGTTTATTGTTGTTTGGTTTAATTCGTAATGAGCATGAATATTGTTGGAATGTGATAAAATTATGATATGTTGAAATGGATAGGCGAATGTTGGTTCGGGTAGACAAAAATTTAGGAATAAGTTTTCTTGTTGAATCTTTGAATGTGGAATTTGAGTTGAACGGTTTGGTTTTAGTTATTTCATTTGGAAATGTATTCATTTAATCGGGAAATGACCTACGATCACTTGTATTTATTCTCCGGGGAATGCCCCGAAGTATTTTGTATTTAGAGGACGTCCGTGATGAAGGACCAAGGCATCAGGTAGCGTGGGAGCGTAGTATAAAATTAGTATAGGGTAGAATAGGATTTACATTTTTGCACTCTTTTTCTATTTTTGACTGTATAATTGGTCTGGACATTGTTTTGAATTTGTTTGTTTGATTGATCATTTTATTTGTGTTTGGTATGGTTTATACATTCATAGTGTCCAAATTAGCCGATATACTCTACCAAGCGACCGTGGTCGAACCATGGGATCGAGGGGTGCCTAACACCTTCCCCTCGGTCAACAAATCTGTTCGCGGATCAATTTTATAGAGTCAAAACCATTTTGAAAAAGGATATCCACGGATGACTTGGCACACCTGATTTATGCCAAGTGGAGACTCTGAGTTTTGAAACTAATGAATCCTTTTTCGAAACAATTTTCCTTTTTTGTCACTTTAATAATAAAACCCTTTCGAAACTATAAAATCAATTCTTTTTGGGAGTTAAAAAAAAGGGGTGTGACAGGCTTTTTGACCGCCACTCGTTCTTCACCACCTTGTTTATTCTTTCTTAACTCTACTGGAGCATAACATCTTCAAGATCGAGTTAATCCTCCTACTTCATCTACATCTTCAATCACTTCTTTTCCCTTGTGCATCACCACAACGCGATCATAATTCTAAGGGACTGCCTAGGTATCAACCATAGGCAGCTGTGACACTGGTTTAATAATAGTAGGAGCTATGGGAGCTCCTTTTATGATTAAAAGAGGCTTATTGGATCTTCCGGGAATAATGTGTTTCGGCTTTATTTGACTTGACCCAATATTTTCTGAAATCTCTTTCCCCACCATCAAGGGAACATTCGATGATTTAGGTTTTATTATCACCACCCCCGCTTCTGCATGCTTTTCTTTTGTCAAATTCACAGCATTTGCTGATTTTTCTGAATCAGTTTTAATTTTAATGATCGGCTTAAAAAAATTATAGCATCTTCACCACTAAGTATCACTTCGAGCATGTTTGTTTCATTATGATCTGGCAGCGGATTTTGATTGACATTTGGAGCGTCTGGACTTTCTACCATGATCTGTTGGGTATTAATAAACTCTTGAATAGCTCTTTTTAGATACCAATATTTCTCTATGTCATGTCCTGGGGCATCAGAACAGTATTCACATACTCTAGAATAGTCCAAGTTCTTCGGATGAGGATTCGGGATCCTTCTCTCAATTGGATTTAGAACACTCATTTTTTTCAGCCTACGAAATAAACTGGTGTAAGATATTCCAATAGGAGTGAAATTATCTTTTACCATGTTATCCCTTTTGAAGTCTACTCTAGGCCAAAAATTAGACTTGGAGGCCCTCTTTGAACTTGCGGGATGGGTAGATGATTTTGGATGGCTGGTGCACGCTATTGCGAGTAAGAAGGAGCATGAGCATATGGTTGTGCATTGTAAATAGGATATTGAGGTGAAGGAACAAAACATAAAGGATTTTCTGCGTATGGTTGATGTGCACCCCTCCAATTTTATCGTGGACTTAGCACGACAGTTGCTACATCCTCTTTTCTTTTCTTTCCACCGAAACTTCTTATACCACTTTGAATTGCCTGTATTGTTGCTTTCAAAGTGGCCTAGCTGATAATCATGATTATACTTGATTCCGATTTCTACTATCTCTCCAACTTTGATAACTTTGGTAAATGTGCTTCCGATAGTAGAGAGCAAATGATAGAAATAATCAGGTTCTTGTGCGTACAGAAAAATATCAATCATTTCAGATTCTTTTATCGATGGTCTGACTCTTGAAGCCTGCTCTCTCCATCTGATGGCATATTCTCAAAAACTTTCGGTCATTTTTTTTTCTCATGTTGGCAAGCGTAGTGCGATCTGGCACTATCTCAATGTTATATTGAAATTGTTAAATGAAATCCCGATCCATGTCATCCCATACGTGCCAACGGAAAATGTCTTGATCAATAAACCATTCATAAGTTATTCTTGCTAGGCTTTCTCTGAAGTAAGCCATCAATAATCCCTCTTTTTCTCCTGTGCCCCTTAATTGATTACAGAACTTCTTCAAGTGAGCCACAGGATCTCCATGACCTTCAAATTTATCAAACTTTGGCAATTTGAATCCCAAAGGTAGATGGACGTCAGTAAACATACATAAATCCTTATATGAAACACTCTTTGGTCCTCCTAATCCTTGCATATTTCTCATACTCTGCTCCAAGCTTCTAACTTTTCTGGTCATCTCCTCCTGTTCTTCATTCTTAGCAATCTTCTTAATCACGATAGGAGTATCGTGTTGATGAGCATGATAATGTGGATTTTGCAATTTGAAAGTCATTTCAGGAGGATACAACATATCATGACTTGGTTTCCCCATATTCTTTGGTACTATCGGTTAAGTACCCACAATAGCTGGTGCTACAGAAGTAAAAAGTGGGTTATTTATGACAGACAAATTCGGTGGGTGCATGGTAGAAGTACCAGCAACTCCAGACATATTAGAAAATGGGCCAAATCCTGGTGGGTAAAATGGATCACTAGTTTGAGCTGGGTCAGAATTTGGATCATTTGAAGTCGAAAGTCCAGGGATTAAAGAAGGCGGGGCTTGTCCATTCAATGAAGCTTGGTACATCTCCGCTATCTGTTGTTTCAATGACTTTATTTCTTCCATTGATGCTACTTCCTGCGAAATCAACTGATTCTGCTCTTCTTCATTATCAGACCCTATACCTTCTCTGCGGCTCATTCTTTTTTTACCCTTGTATCTGGTGTTAAACGGATGTGATGCCAGTTTAAACAACAAAACAACCACCAATTACTTTATCTTTTTGTGACTAAGTATCAAATGGGTGAGTGTTATATACTTAACACATTATAATGCCATGTTATATGTCATGCTTCTATATGCATTTTCCAACCTATCACGGAAGGCTTTGGGTTTCATCCTGGCTTTTCTAGGTATACTTTTCCAAAAGTTATGATCAAACCCTTTGGAGGGTTGCCTACGTATCATGCCAGGACATGAATCAGATCTTGCGAAGTTCGGGAGGAATTTAATAAAAATGATTGTTTTATCTTTTTTTTTATTGAAGAAAATAAAGTAAGTGAAGTAAAACATATATAATATATATAGAAATAAACAGTCAACTTCATTACATTCTATAGTATAAATACGACAAAACAACTAACCCAACTCCTAAAATAAAACCTACTAACTAACATATGAAAATTAAAAGACATAACATCTAAACAAGAAGTTTTAAAATAGAAAATAAAAAACCATGACAAAGAAAATAACTATCCATTCAAGAAAACTTCGGCTTAATATGTCCTCCCAAGCTCAAGTATATGTCCTACAATGAAGTAGTGAGACGCTATGCGAAAGCTGGTACTTGTGCCAAAAAGTCCTCACGATCTAACTGCTGATAATCCAAACCCATTATGGTAGTATCCTGTGCTACACGGAGGGCCTTCCCTCAAAGGAAACTGAAGGCATGATCCAATTCATGGTCCTGTCGATCTCAGAAATCAACTATCTCTTTTGCACATTGTTCACGAGCAGAAGAAACCTCTAACTGTTCTCGCAAAATTCCTCTTTCACGGATCCATTGAGATCTCTCTCGATCAAATTCTTCTTGCATGTTCTTTTCAACTTCTTGTAGTTGTTGTCGGCAAAATGCGGCAAGTTCTGCAATGTGTTCCCTCTAGTGGTAGCGAGTTTGATTTGTCACCGAAGTGCAACCTCAATATCTGCTGATTTAGCTTTCTCTTCAGCAAATTCCCTTTGTTGTTCGTCTATTTTTGCCCTGGCATGCTCTAATTCTGTTGTCAAAGCTTGGTTGGCCTCATGATGTCCTCGAATGGCTCTCTCAATCCCTATCCTGATTGCGGCTTCCTGATCTATAGGTCCCCTAACCGATCTTTCTCGTCTGACTAGAGGACTCGACTGTTCTTTAACTCATTCATGGTAATCTGGGTGCACTTCTCCTTTCTCATGCTTTATGACCATCGTTTCAATACCCATGATACGGCAACCCTCCCAAATCTGTTGGGCCAATTTCTCCAGAAGTGGGATCTCTGGTTTGACCTCAAATACAAACTCGGTCATATTTTCTGTAATGCGAATTATTTGACGTCTTCCAAGTTGACGTAAAACTCTCAATGGAACATACAGTTGAACACCCCTAATACCCATTAATAATAAGAATGGCCGAATGACAGAACTGTGTATGACTTGCCTCCAAGGGAACCAAGGGAGATTCCAAGTGATTTAATCTGTTGTCAGAGAACAAAAAAGCTTATCCCAATCTCTAACACCTTCTGGGCATTTACATGTCTCTAACCTCTCTTCGTAATCTTTGATGCGATTGAACCTTTCAGGATTAAATCTTGCAATTGTAGGACGTCGGTATAGATGCTCCACAATCCACATCTGTAACAAGATATTACATCCCTTGAAAAAACTTTTTCCTTCTTGACAAATGGTTCAAGCATGGTAGATATCTGCTAGGATCATTGGTACCATAGTGTAATCTTTCTTAATCAGTATCTTTACCACACTTGCTAAACGAATGTTAATTTTTTGTTCTCTCCTTGGGAAGACCATAGTGCCTAAAAAGGCTACTATGAATGCAAATCATCTACGAACCTTCCAGGACTCAAAATTCCCCTTATTACAGAGATGCTTACCGTACTTTTTGAACCCCTCTTGCCTTCCGTATCTATCGTACAAAAACTGCAAGGAAACCCAACCTTTTTTCATTGATTCTTCTTTTGAGTTTCGTATGTTCATGAGCTTGCAGAATCTTTTTATCGAAATGAGTCTTGGGGCTATAAGTTTCTTCTTATACATATCCCCATATTCAACATACGTCGCTATCTCCTCTACAGTAGGAGTCAACTCAAAATTCGAAAAATGAAACACATTGTTCTTCGGGTCCCAGAAGGTTAGTAACGCATCAATCACCTCCCTATTAGGCTTGATTGTCATAATCCTCGTCAAAAAATCTAAATACTTATGTATATCGTCATAATCGAATGTATCCATTTCGTTCCACCACAACCAAAGTTGCAAAGAGGTACAATCCATAACCTAAAGCGATACACTCCTATCTCTCTTTCTTTTTGGACTTTTTCCACGAACAGGGGTGGAAATTTTATACCTATTGACAAAGACATGAAATTAATAAATGTCTTGACTTAGGCTGAAATTAATTTATTACTTTTTGAAAAGAATTTTTTAACTTGACTTGAGAACTATGACTGATAATATATTTAGGAAATATATTTATTTAAGTTGACTCTTATCAAAAAATTTTGCAATAATAGACCTCTAGACAATTTTAAATATATATTTAGAGACAATACCTCCTAAATACACTTAACAGAACGAAAATAAAATAAAATGACTCAGAAATAAAGAAAAATAGAATGATCGTTTTATGTATGAAGTTGTATAAAAATTTCAGTCTCACGACCCCTAAAGGTTCAGGACTGTTAAAATATATGTTTACATATTTTATTAATTTATAAAAATTTAGCTCACGACCCCTAAAGGTTCAGGCTATTATGATTTTATGTTAAAATTAATTTTGAAAAATAAAAAGGAAAAGTAAAATAAAGATAATAATATTCATGAAAATAATCATTTCTTCTTCTTCTTCTTATTTTTTCAAAAATATCCTTCAATAAATTTGTGAATAAATATATTATTTTATTTTTTCCAAAACCAGGGTCGTATTCTGGATAGGACTTCCTACGTATCCCATAAAAAGTGAAAATCAGACCCTAGTAGTTCATGAAGATTGTAAAAACTATGTTGCTGTAAATTTAAAAATTTTCTTTATTTTAAAAGAAAATAAAATTTTTCTTTCAAAAATGATTAACTAAATTTGAGGATAAATTAATCTCTCGCATTTTAAAATTGCCTAAAGCCGGTCAACAAATAAATAGCCTTCCAAGCAAATGTCAAAGAGCACGTAGGATGCACATGTTGGTCTTTATAAATTAGGTCATCTGTTCTAGACAGACCCAGCCCCTATGCCGAGTCCCGCTATGTCAAATGCATATGATCCAAATAAAGCGGCACCTAATAGGGATAACCAGATTCTGAGTTTTCAGTTCTTCTAAATTTTAAGCCTAATAGAGATAGGTGTCTAGACTGGCTTACCCGAGTGGACACTTAAGCCGGGGAGGGCCAACTTGGTCGGTAGCACGGCAACACCGCCTTCGTTGTCGATCCAAACCCCGCCTAACATGTGTGACTATATTCTTCACCAGGTGCCTTGACCCTCCGGCTATCTCAAAAAAGAAGGTGGGATGCATATGCTGCATTCCCTTTATCCTATTTCAGAGACTCAGAGGGGGTACGCGAGAGAAGATAATATATAATACAATTCAAATAATATCAAAGCAATAAATGAGCAACAAGTAGCACATAAGGCCAATAAACACATTATAAAATAATTAAAGCAAGTAAAGTCAATATCAAAAGCTCGAATTCTTATTTATTCCCCAACAGAGTCGCCAGAGATGTCATACCCCTTTTTCGCCCGAAGGGCCGAGTCGAAGGGTTTTTTCAATTAAAGTGACGGTATTGAATAAGGATTAGTTTAATTTAACAGAGTCGCCACTTGGAATTGAGTTATGGTGTTCCAAGTCACCTTATTGAATCCCTAATCAAAAGGAAATGACTCTTTTGTATGGTCTGCGAAAACAGAAGACCGGGTAAGGAATTCTGTTGATAGAGGGGAAGATGTGAAGCACCCCTCGAGTCTCGTGGTTCTAGCATGGTCGCTTTCATTGACTTATCTTGACTTAAACTATTTTGATAATTATGTCGGGGTCTAGGTTTGCTCATTTTTATTATACCCAGAACTGATCTATTATCTTATAGTTAGTAAATCGATGAAAATTAAATATAAAAATATTTGACAAGGTGCATTATTGCATCCTTAAATTTTAAATGTCTCAGAAAGATGCTTACGCCGCATTCTTAACTAAGACGAATATTTTAAATATGCCTCAAATTCGTTTAATACTAAAGGCATTAGTATACAATTTATTAATTCATAACAATTTTTATTTATTCAAAATGCTTTTTACCTTTAACAATAAAATTATATAAAATTCATTTAATAGAATAAATAATTTCATAAATAATTGATAAATTTTATTAATAACAATTATAATAAGAAAAATAAAATAATACACCATTTTGACTTTTGAAATAAGATTAAGATTATCTGATTTTAAACAAAAGATAATGACAATTATTAAGTTTAAGTAATTTATACAGAATTTTTTATCTTTAAAATAAAGAAATAAAAACACTAATTTTAGCCATCATATGTGTACTACTTACTAATATATAATTCTACCTACTAATATATAATGTAACGCCTAAATCTCCGTAAGAATCTTTACTTTGTAAGGCCATATTACTATTGGTTAATTGAGAATCTTGCTTCTTAAATTTTGGCATAAAAATCCTCATAAAAAAAAATAAAAAATAAAAAACATCTCATTTATTATATCAAATCTACGCCCAAACAGTATATGTACGCTTTTCATATTGTTGACCGGAGAGGGGCGGCAACCATAGGCTTCGTCGAAGTTATTGTTGGCACGTTGATGTCGGGGAAGAGAGAGAGACACCAGCGCGGAGGGTGTCGGGAAAAGGAAAGTCGGAACGGTGCGGGGCCGGTTTGAGGTTTTTCGGCGGATTCATGTCGAGATCCTGCCGGATCTAACCCAAAAATGAGTCGGTTCTTAAGATTTTTCGACGGTTTTTAACGATTTTTGTCGCCGGAACAGTAATATGTTGCTGGATGGATTTTTCTGGCAAAATTTGCCCTTGTTTTGGAATTTCCGGCGAGTTTCTCGCCGAAAAAATCAGAAAAATACCAATTCTTTTCATCTCATTCAATTATCAATTTTCGTTCTCTATTTTTTCTCTTTATTCTCTTGTTGTTTTCTAGTGGTTTGTCCCATTCTCCATGTTCTATATTTAGTGCGTGTATGGCTATCAGTAGAACAATAGAGAAACTGTGTGTATATGTGAAAACAATGGTGTGTATTTGTGTTTATACAAGTGAATACACACACATAACAGTGTATATTACTATATTCGTTTTTCCTTTTCTTTTCCTTTTTTATGATATTAAAACACTACATTTTTATGCCTAAACACATTTACAAAACTAACACATAGATGTTCGATAAATCAATAGTATAACGTATGATAATAAAGATTCTCATAATCAAACATACATAATACATAGTGCATTGAAATCATTCAAACATTTTTCATTCATGATTTTTCAATAAAATTTATAGAATAAATGATACATAATTGAATAGAACCTGGGATAAAGCAAGAAACTGTCACCGAAACTCGAACGGAAAACTCGAAATTCGACTTCTGACTCTTTCTCCTCTTTATTTTTCTTTTACTTCACTGGTTTTCCTCTTTTCCTTTTCTGATTTTCTCTTTTCCTTTTATGATTTTTTTTTACTCTCTGATTTTTTGATGTACCTCAGTATCTGGTTCTGATAATGAATGTATAGAATCCTTAAATAAAGGATTAGGGGTGGGAATAGTTATTCTTTTAGGAGGGAATTCCATCAACAGATAAGGGAGATAGTATTTAAAATTCAACTTATTATTATTATTTTTTATATAAAATAATAATAATAATAATAATAATAATAATAAATAAAGATAATAATAATAAATAAATAAATAAATAAAATAAATTAAATAATAACAATAATAAATATAATAATAATTAATTAGTTTTATATTTAATAAAATATAATAATAATTTATATATAGAAAAATATAAATACATTAAACTAGTATTAAAACTACTAATTTATTTATTAAAATTTATAAAAGAAAAATATTTTTTAAATTTTGTATTATTTTTTAAAATTAGAATAAAAATAAAATATCTCAAAGTTAACTTTATTTAATTATTTATTTTTAACTAAAATTTAATAAAATAAAAAATAAAAATAAGAATCAAAATAATATATGATTAAATATATAAATATAAAATATTTAATATCGATAAACCAGTTAAAATTTAGGTAGGATCAAAAATCACGTGTCTACATTTTTTCCCCTCTTTGTGTGAAATCTTGAAGAGTTTTCATACAAAGAAGTAGATAAGATATGATTTTTAATCCTCCGATTGTTCGAAAACTACGAGTAAAATAAACTTAAAATTAAAATAAAAGGAAAATGTAACCGAGTCCTTGTTTTAGACATCCTACCTATCCCGGGTTATAAGGGAATAAGGTCACAAGTAGTTTAAAGGTAGTATGGAGAGAGAAAGAGTTAAAGTCGAGTGAGATTCCGTCGAGTTTCCGGTTAACAACTTCTGTCTTTTACATTCAAATGACTAACAAAAATAAAATAAAATAAAAAATGAAATGAAAATTGCAATCTCTAGAATCTTGATTCAAATCTTCATGACTTGAACTCGAAAATTAACTCTATTCTTCGGCGGGCTTCTGACTTTTGATTTCTTCACCCTGTTCTTCAAGCGGACTCCTGGACTTCATTTTTCTTCACCCTGTTCTTCAGGCGGGCTCCTGGAGTTACAATTTCTTCACCCTGTTCTTCAGGCAGGCTCCTAAACTTACAATTTCTTCACCCTGTTCTTTAGGTGGGCTCCTGAACTTATAATTTCTTCATCCTATTCTTCAGGCGGTCTCCTGGACTTCCTTTTTCTTCACGCTGTTCTTCAGGCGGGCTCCTGGACTCAAAGTAGATAGTGAAACAGAAGAATAACATCCTATTCTTCAGGAGGGTCCTGGATATAAAATATATTCCCATTCTTCAGGAGGGTCCTGAGCAAAAAGTAAATTCCCATTCTTCAGGAGGGTCCTAAGCATAAAACAAATTTTCATTCTTCAGGAGGGTCCTGTCCCATTTTTCAGGAGGGTCCTGAGTATAAATAAGTTCCCATTCTTCAGGAGGGTCCTATCCCATTCTTCAGGAGGGTATTGAGCATAAAATAAATTCTCATTCTTTAGGAGGGTCCTGTCCCATTTTTCAGGAGGGTCCTGAATATAAAATAAATTCTCATTTTTCAGGAGGGTCCTGAGCATAAAATAAATTCTCATTCTTCAGGAGGGTCCTGTCCCCATTCTTCAGGAGGGTCCTAAATATAAAATAAATTTCCATTCTCCAGGAGGGTCCTGAGCAAAAAATAAATTCTCATTCTTCAGAAGGGTCCTATCCCATTCTTCACGAGGGTCCTGAGCATAAAAATAAATTCTCATTCTTCAGGAGGGTCCTGTACATAAAATAAATTCTCATTCTCCAGGAGGGTCCTGTCCCATTCTTCAGGAGGGTCCTGAACAAAAAATAAATTTTCATACAATACACATAAAATTTTTACCCCAGTTTGTACTGAAAAAATTTATGTGTCACTAGATCTTAATATATCTCGCAAAGAATAAAGTTTACCATGACCGAGATCCAGCATCGAATGCTGTAACCATGCTTCTTACATTGAGAGAAGTGTGAAATCACATCCTTTATTTGAAAATAATTATTTCATATCTGTTTCAAACAAAGAAAAATTATGAGTTTTTTTTTTTTAAATATGTGGTGGTTGGTTTGTGACATTTGGCTTTTGAAGTGGCCGCTCTCGCACTTGCCATGCTCAACTCTTTTCCAATCCATGATAATATTCATTGAACTGTCATACTTCTGACTCAGAATTCTGACTACTGAGATCCTCAACCCAAATCATATTTCTGTTATATGATACTTCTGAGTTTAGCTTCCATTATATCCCTTACATTTTTACGAGTTTAAAATGGTCAAATCACAATCATCTTGAGTACCTTACTTTTACTTTGAAACGTTATCTCTGTGCATCGATCCTTTGTCTTGCTTTTTACCCTTAAAGGAGTTGGTAGCGAGTTTGGAGTCCTTTCTCACTCGACCTGACGTGAATTTTTTCAGTTTTACTTTCATAAAGGAAAACTAACTAAATTCCTTACACATATCTTGTTAATTCTTATCCCGAAGATTGATAATCCCATTAATTTTTCTGAGTTAAAACCTATTAATCTTAGTAATTTTTCATGTAAAATTATTACTAAGATCTTATCTAAGAGACTTAATCCTTTACTTCCTAGCATGATTTCTGAAAATCAAAGTGGCTTCTTAAAAGGTAGACTTATTACTGAGAACATTCTGTTGACACAAGAAATTGTATAAAGTATTAAGTCTAAAAACAAAGGGGGTAATGTGGTTATCAAATTAGATATGGCTAAAGCTTATGATCGAATGTCTTGGTCTTTTATTGTCTCCGTTTTGAATAAATTTGATTTCAGTATGGACGTCATTAATCTTTTTATGGGTACTATCAGTAATGTTTGGCATTCGATTATTCTGAATGGAACTAGAAAGGGTTTCTTTACTTCCACTCAAGGTTTCAAGCAAGGTGACCCTTTGTCCCCTTCTCTATTTATCATCAGTGCAGAAGTGTTATCTGGATTACTTAATAACCTTATTCACAGTGAACATTTCTTACCATTTTCAATGCCTGTTAGAGGACCAGTCATCAATCATTTCTTATATGCCGATAATATCGTCATCTTCACTAGTGGAAATACCAAATCCATCAGAATGATCAAGAAGCAGATACACAGGTATGAGAAGAGTTCTGGACAAAGAATGAATGCTAAAAAATGTTTTTTTCTCACTGCTGCAGGGATAGGGCCTACAAGAATCAATAAGATTAGAAGTGCTACTGGATTCCTGAATAGAGATTTTCTTTTTGAGTATCTTGGATGTGCTATCTACATTGATAGAAAAAGGCCCAAATATTTTGAAAAAATGCTCTCTAAAGTTATCAAAAGACTTGGTGGATGGCAGAGCAATATGCTTTCATACGGTGGAAAAATGATCTTGATAAAACATGTGTTGCAATCTCCTCCTATATATACCCTTACAGCTCTTACATTTCCTAAAAGTATCGCCAAGCTTTTGGAAAAGCACTTTGCCAGGTTCTTTTGGGGGGCATCTGTTGACAAAGATAAATACTCTTGGAGTTCTTGGAAGAATATCTGTTTCCCAAAGGATGAGGGTGGATTAGGAGTGAGAAATATGTCTGACATTTGTGAGACTTTAAATATGAAAAAATAGTGGAGGTTTAGGGAGGACTCTTTATGGGCCAAATTTACAAAATGTAAATATTGTGTGACGGCTCGTCGAGTGTCAGAAGTTTGGGTTTCTGGTAACTCTCATATTTAGAGAAGTCATACTTTAATTTTAGAATCACATATATTTGAAATTATATATTTGTTTATATGAAGTTGTGTATTGGTCTTTACACGTATATGATATGTTAGTTTTTTTGCATTTAACATTGTGTTCATTTTAAATTTATTGCTTTTATGAGACTTCATTGAATTATTTGAAAGGTAAAAGAAATTACCAATCAACAACTTAAAATGTTGCTAAATTTAAAAGTAACTAACAAACCAACAAATTAATGGCAACGACAATATTGTTGAAAAAAATGCATTTCCCAACAATAGTATTTGTTGCTAAATGGTTTATTCAGCCATAACTACATGATTTTTTTACCAACAAAATATAATTTATTGTAATTATATCTTTTGTTCAATTAAGTTGGCTTTTAGCAATAATTTTTTTTATTTTGTTGTGGAACTTTTTGCCACTCTGTTATTGCCACAACGTGCAATAACTTTGTTATTGTTGCCAAATATACTTTTTACAACAACATCCAATATATGGCAATAAAAGCCAACGCTAAGGCCATTTGAACAATATTTCTTTTTGATAACTTTGTTTAGTTTTTCATCACTCAAAGGTACATGACTGCAGACACACTTCATATTTGGATTGTATATAGTATAGTATGTATTGTGTTAAAGAGAAAAAAAAAAAGTAGTAATATTTTATAGGAGGATTCTATCACTATTCAAATCATATAGACAAAACTAAGGAATATATATAATATAAGGTGCTCACTAGCAGGGACGGACCCACATGTATTGGTGGGGTGTAACTGTACCCGTTGACGTCGAAAAAAATTGTATGTGTATATGTATATATAGCTTGAGAAATTCGGATATAGTTAATAGTGCACCGTAAGATGGTATGGTAGTGCACCCTGGTGCACTGGTTGAAGACTGTACTCCCATCCATGCGACCGGGGATCGATCCCATGGTTGCACAACTAGAGGTGGACCCACGTGTAGTGGTGGGGTGCACGTGCACCCGCTAACGTCGAAAAAAATTGTGTGTATATATGTGTATATACCTTGATAAATTGGAATATATATTATAGTGCACCCATAGTTGATAGATAGTGCACCTTGGTGTGCTGGTTAACGCTCGCACTTCCACCTATGCGACCAAGGGTTGATTCCCAGGAACCACACAACATTTTCTCTTTTATTTCCAATTCTTCAGATTTAAAAGCTTATTAACAAAACTTGATGAAATGGGGATTCGAATCAACGATTAGTACCTAACGTGAACTCTCCTTCACCATTGACCTACCACAACTGATTGTTAAAAATTGATAAAAGTAAACTTCATATTTTAATTTTTCAGATTTAAAGGCTTATTATCAAAGTTGTAACAAAAATTGATGAAATGGGGATTTGAACTCACAACCAATCCCTAAGGTGAACACCCCTTCACCACTAACCTACCACAATTGATGGTTATAAAAGTAAATTTTATATTATAAGAAAATAAAGTTATTATCTTAGAACTCATATTAGTTCGATATAATTATTTTTGCATTATTATTCATGTCTTTGGCGACCAATTGAATATGATAATATCCCTTAATCTACACTCAAAGTTTTTCTATCGTCTTAAGATAATGTTGGTACACCACAATATTATCAAAAGCAAGCGTAAAAAAGTTTCAAGGTCTATTGTGTTTAATCACAAAGTACAAATAAAGTGTGAGATTTAACAAAAAAGGCACAAAAGGAGAAAAAAATATAAATATATGTCTAGTCCAAGACTAATAATATGAGTATGAATGAGAAATATATGAACAAATGAGAAATATATGAACAAATTTTTTTTTATATATAAAATGAAATATCAATTGTTTAGCCTTCATCTAGGAAAAATATGTATTAGAAATTAGAACCTAAGCTGCACATTGAGACGAGCGCTCAACACATTTTGAGTCTTACTTCGAGGCTTATGCGTGCCTTTGACGACATTGGTGCACCCACAGACCTCAAATCTTGGGTTCGCCTCTGCGCACAACATTTTTTAGATTTTATTTTCAATACTCTTTAGATTTAAAGGCTAAATGTATAACAAAATTTATACTGCATTGGGGATTGGAACCCGCAATCAGTCCATAAGGAGAACCCTCCTTGATCATTGAGCTACCACGATTGATTGTTCAAAAATGTTAAAAAAAAACTTCATATTATAAAAAAATAAAGTTATTAGCTTAGAACTTATATATTTGTTCAATATATTTATTTTTTCAGTATTGTTCATGTCTTTGGCGACCAATTGAATATGATAATATCCCTTAATCGACACCGAAAATTTTTCTAACGCCTTAAGATAATATTGGTGCACCACAATGTTATCAAAAGCAATAAGTGTAAAAAAGCTTCAAAGTCTATTAATTTTAAGCTCAAAGTACAAATAAAGCGTGTGATTGAACGAAAAAACGCTAGTCCAAGATTAATAGTATAAGCAATGACAAATATATGAAAAAAATCAATTTTTTTTAATAAAGTGAAATATTAATTATTTAGTGTTTGTCTCTTCAGAAAACCTCATTGACAAGGAAAAATATGTATTAGAAATTAGGACCTAAGCTGCACATTAAGCAAGGCGAGCGCTCAACACATTTTGAGTCTTGCTTCGAAACTTATACACGTCTTTGACAACACTGGTGCACCCACAAGCTTCAAATTCTGGGTTCACCTCTGCTCACTAGTTAAGGAACAAAACGTTTGCATGTTTGTACTTTTGATTTGGCATGAAATTTACATATTAATTTGATTGTGTTTAAAAATCATGTATTATTCCTACATAAAGAACATTAAGAAAAACCATCGTCACAAACACATTTAGGTACATATAATCTGGAAAAATACATTGACAATGAATCGGACCCCAACTTTGAGGAATATATAAGGGAATAATATATAAAGTCATGGGAAAAAGATACATAGTCTCTTTGAGATTGTACATGCATAAAATTTGTAGAGATAGCGATAAAAAAAATAATTTGTTTGATTCTTGAAATTTGACAAATCCCACAAAAACTAAGATACATTTTTGTATACCTGAAATTCGACAACCATCTCAAATTAAAATTTTCTCATTATATCATCTATATGTATATGCTTTTATCATTTCTGATTCGGTTGCTTTGATTTATGTAGCATTTCTTATTTTTCGAAAATTAAACTGTGTAAATATTGATCAACAATTTAAAATATATTTTTCGTCATATTAACATGAGAAAAAATTGCAACTTACAGTAATACTTTTCATATAATTTTTTGAATATATAAATTTTAATTTTAAAATATTGAGTTGATCTAATCCATTTTAGCTTTAAAAATTAATCATATTAATTTCTCAAAAAATAAAGATGTTCATAAATTGAAACAGATGAATTGGGATCACTTAGAGAAAGAAATTAAAATTCGAAACAAAGTGTGAAGGATAGCTTATATTGATTTTAGCTACTAGAACAAAATTTACATAGAAATTAGAAAACATGGAACATATATATATACCACATGTACACCATGATATTTACATAGCAATCAGCAATAGTACATATTACAACTCCCAAAAGACCCTTTTCTTCCAAATACTACAAGAGATACAAAAAGTACACAACACCACAAAAAACACGAACCAAAAAAGCACAACATAAGGACACATAGCACATAGAACCCAACCTAGTTTTTTTTTTCCTCCAGTTGGTGTTCGATACCTGTTAAGCAATCCTAATGCCCCATCTCGAACAATACTGAACAAACTCACTCATTTCATCTTCGTTAATATATCCATCACCATTTTTATCTGCAGAACTAATGGCTTTTCCAGCTTTCCAACTACAAAAATGCAATCCCATCTCTTTAAATGCTAATCTCAATTCTTGTTTGCTAAGTTTACCATCTCTATTTTTATCATATCGCATGAGCATACCTTTCACTTGTTCATGACTTAGTGGATAACTTACTCTTTTAGGAATGGACCAAGGCATTTTCTTTTGCTATACTTTTTCTTTGTGTGATATCCTTAGGACAAGTATATATATAAAGGTGGATGAATTTCCAACAAGGGGTGTTTCTTGTATGTTTGTATATAAAGGTCACCTCATAATTCATGATAATGGGTCATTTTCAATTTGAGAATATGATTTTCTTTGGTTGGATGTAGATTAATAAGAATTTATTCCTTCTTCAACTTTATTTTACTGATTAGGATGAGTGTTGATATATGGGGTAATTAATTATTAGGGTTAAGCAGAAGCAGAATTTAAACTTTATCAGTTCAATATTATTTTTGAACTTATTATGATTTTTAGATTACAGTGTATGAGGTATAAGTACGGTTAGACAGAAGAAGATGCAGAATTGAAACTTCATCGATTTAATTTTATTTAGTAAGACGTTCTTAACGTTGAATTTAAATTTAAATATGCTTCTAGGAACTTGATCAAATGAAAGTGAAAGTAATTAAGAAGAGGAAACCAATAGTGACCAATGCAAAAAACATAAACTAAAAAGATAAAAATATTCTTATAGAAGTGCACCTATGTAAAAATTAAGGGAGGTATGGTGCGCATAGGTAGACTTCATTGGTTTCACTTTATGAAATTCTTAACTTTTAATTATTCAAATTAGTGTCATTAGGTATATTTATATATATTTATAGATAATTTAAATTATTTAAATTTTAATTATTAACTGCAATTATCTATGTTTTATTTTACAAGAATGATTTAGTTACGTGACAAAATCTTAATATCATTAATATGTCATCATGAAAAATTTTCTCAGACGATAACATTTCATCACTATTGCATCTACTTTCACCGCTAATTGTTGTCGTTTATTATTATCAATTGTTAATTCCACCACCCACAATCACCATTGTTATACATAATCACCATCGCCATCAATTATACCATAGACATGCGTCAACTATCCTCATTACTAACCACCATTTATAATTATCATTATTGATCACCATTTAGCATGGAAATGTTAGTGAGTATGAACGGTAATATCTTAAAGTTGGTGTATTAACTAGTGTGCAAGATTCAAAAGAAACGTGATATATAATACTTGAAATTAAATATACTAGACACTAGAATAATTTCTAGCTTACTTGTCGAAGCATAATTTAATTATAATAATTAATAAACCACATTCACCAAATGTTGAGCTACTCGATATTTCTTGAAACTTTTTCCTGTGGAAAATATTGAATTATCGATAAGTTTTGCTGAATTTTATAATGAATGAATTGACAAATATCAATTTTGAAATTGCTCTTTAAGAATATCTTTTTAATTACTCTTTTGGCGTTGTAATTATTAGTTTCTCTACTTTATATTTGTTTATTTATTAAGCTTGGTCGTAAAGAAGGAACTAATGGTTTAATAGATTAAAAACATAACTTCTAGTTTTTACTTCTTATCCACTTAATATGTTATTTTTGGTTATGTACCTGGTAAAGATTTCTAAATTTTTATCCCAGATTTGATCAATCTCGTGATAGAGAAAAAAGTCCTTTTATTAAATCTTACATACTCTAGAAGAGAATCACATCCATACTTAAATATAATATTCTACAACATAAAGTATAAATTAGTACTATGCTACTATTCAGGGGCAGATCTAGCATTGAGGGTGCAGGAACCACAAATATTTTCGTATATCTTCTAATTATATTAAAAATATATTAAATATATAAAAAATAATAAGTGAGAACCCATTAACAAAATGGTTAGTTAGCTCAGCCTTTCAAAAGGGATTTGAAGAAGTGCCTTACGCGCTATACCCTAGTTCAAATCCCCTTGGAACGATCATTTTTAACTTCTCTTGGTATATTGTGTATTTTATTGAAAATCCACAAGTTTAAAATTTTGAATCTGCCTTTGCTACTATTTAGTCATAAAGTCAATATTTATAATACCACATCATCACGCATGCATTCTACACCATAAGTAGGACAAGTTGGCCTAAAAGACTCTTTTGAAAACTATTTAGTGGTTTATTAAAAAGTTGTGAAAAAATTGCCAAATACCCAATTTAATCCGCATCACCACAAACTTATCCAACTCAATAAATTCACCCACAAATTTTTTAATACTACACTTTAACCCAATATTTTCAACTTAACAAATTCATCACCAAGTTTCTAATAATACACTTCAACCCACTCCATCATCCACCATTATAAAATATCTAGGTTTCCAAAAATATAAAAAAAATTCCAAAAGCTAAAAATAGAAGGTGGTTCTTTCCCTCCAAAAAAAAGCTATGATTCCGGCATCCTTTCCGGCGATCAACTCTAAATCAGTCCACAAACCTCATAAACTCGTCCATTGCATCCATTTTGCCCCATTAGTTTGTTATCTTCTCAAACACACTTTCCACCATTGTTAAAAAGCTTTAAATCAGTCACATTAATTAAAAACTCTTTAGAAGTACATTACAATAACTGAGGCGACTCCAATTTCATTTCTCTATTCCACAAACCCAACGATCGTTGATTAGAAGCATTATTTGCAATTTCAAGTGTCAGTACGGATATCTGCGCAGTCATCAACCCGTCATTGTCATTCATCGACCGTGCATACATCCCGACATAGACCCTAAGCTTAATCTACCATCGACCAAAGGTTAATTCTAGGATGTCTGTTGCAGAATTTGTTCTGGTTTCAGGTGATTTCATGGGAGAATGGGTGAATACTCCCAGATTTTAGAAATGAAGATCTTTTACCAAGGTGACACTGCCCATTGCTGTTCGCCGCGACAGTTCATACGATGAATTGGTTGCAAGCGTAATACAGAGCGGGGATCTAGATTGCGCGTCAAGCAACGTGGTGATTAGTTATCTAATGCATTCGAGGGAAAAGGTGAATCCTACGATCATAAATAATGATGCATGTGTGTCCCTCTACATGATGAATGTTGATGCAGATGGCTTTAGGCTTATTTTAAGGATAAATGTAGTCGACAGATCCTTCGAAGGACCGATGAATTCATCATCATCCCCACCTCGGTGCCCGACAATCGATGACGATTTGAATGATTACAAAACTAAAGAGGTGAATGAAAGAAAATAAAACTAAGGCTCAAATGGGATAAACAAAGGATGACACAATGTTTGGATAACAGAATAAAATGCCTTCGTCATATCAATCTTTGAAAATGCAAGTACATAACATGCAATTTGAAAGTTGGAGATAAAGATCATGTGCGACATCTTTTACAACATTAACCTTGACTAAGTTTGTGTGTCACTACTTCTTCTGCACTTTTCTAGCATACAACTCCACTTTTGTTATACATTTCTTACATTGAAATGACTCATGATTTTGTGGAGCTGATTTTCTTTCTGTTCCTCTTGATATAGGATCACCATCCACTATTTGACCTAATTGAGACATGTCTTACAATTGATGACCAAGTTATTCTGGTGGTTCTCAAAACAATTGCCTTAATTTTGAAAGAAGGTTTCAACATGGTCACCAAATGTCTTAACACAGTACCTATTTCTCGCATGTTTTTTCTAACTTTAGTCCTCTGATTCAAAGTTAATGCTCAAATTGGATTTTAAGATCTAGCAAAGAATTCCGCCAGCATGTCATATTACTAAAGCCAACATAAAATGTACTATGTAAAGAAAACAAACAAATAACATATATTTAAACACAAAGGAAAAAGGGACACTCTATTTAGTTGAAAGAAAGGATAGAAAAGGTTTGACCATAAATGACAAAAGGGATAAAACAAGATAGATCCCGAACTACTATCCTGAAATAATTCGGATAACAGAAAAGAAAAGAAAACAAACTACCAGACCTCTTCCTAGTAGGGAGAGGGGTGACTTCTCAATTGCTCAGCCTGACATATTAGCCACTGATTTGCATAGCAGCATGACTAGAGCTTCCACCACTGTCAGACATATTTTCTTCAACAAATAAGTTCTGGATCCCCATGCTTAACTCATTGTCTCCCACATATTGGAGGAAGGTTAACACTTGAAAACATGCCCCAGTTTTTATATGAAACATCTTCATAGCCCACAAGTCCCAAGGAACTTTTCATATCATTTTCTACACTCTTAACTTTCCCAACCATTTTCTCTAGGTCTTCTAGCATGCTAGGCTTCTTAGTAAGAAATTTTAGCGGTCCACTTAACTTAACTATAGGCTCAAGAGTATAAAAATGATCATCACGAGTATTGAACGTGGATTCACTAGTGGACTGGGGAAGCACAATCGCAGGATTGATAGCCAAAGTGGAAGCATTAGTAGAAGGTTGAGCAACAAAAGCACAAACGGTATGTAGTGATATGAATGTGGTAGACTTATACTGAGGAGCTAAAGAAAGAGTGGTGGAAGTATTGAGGTGCATTTGACGTGGAATAGATTCTGAGGCATATTGTAGTGCATCAACCATAGTAGGAAACTGACTTTGTGATTTTGGTAGAAGACTCAAGGTATTTACAGGGTCAAAAGTGGGGAAATGAGGTGGAGGTAGCCCACTGGCCCAAGCTCGGCACATTTTCATCATTTGTTGTCTCAATCTCAAATTCTCTTCCTTTAAACTCTCCATTTCCTGACTCTTTGTTTCATCCATGGTGCCACTCTCTATATCCTTGTTGGACACAACTAAACCTTCCTTGGATTTGGTGTGATATGGAGGACCAACCAGGAAGCCACAAACCAACCACCTCAAACTAACTGAACAAGAGATAGTAAATGTGTTAAAGTTCAACAGGTGTGCGTAGTTCGTGAAGTCTTGCCAAAATGTCTAATTAAACTCTTTTGTTTTTCTTTTTCTTGAAACTTTACGAAGAAAAGAAAATAACAAATTGTCATTAGAATTGACGAAAATCTTTTTGCATTTTTCAGGTTAAACATCCCTATACAAAGAGAAACCTATGATTACCAAAGAAAATCTTTTGGGGTTTTCAATTTGAATTTCCTACCAAGATGAAACTTGAACCTATTAAAGAAATTTTTTTTTGTAGTTTTCTTTTAAAACATGTATACGACACCTACTCTAAATGAAGAGTGAAGAAAATCTTTTTGAATTTTTCAAATAAGATCCCCGAACCGACAATAGGCTGCCTACATATCTCACTCCCGAGAGAGGAGAATCAGGGTGTGTAGTTCATCCAGATAGGATAATTAAGGATTAATTAGCAAACTGAACCCTGATTTAAGAGACACTACCAAATACAAACGATAAAAGTTGTTAATAAAATATTTTTTGGGGGGTTTTCAATTAGACACTTCACATAAAACTGACACCAACAACTATGGAAAATTTTTTTTTTGAAAATTTTGAATTATGAATGCATGGTAAAGAAATAAAAGGGAAATCTTTTGGATATTTTTTTTTTACAAAATGAGTGCGAAAGGTAAAAAATCTTTTGAATTTTTGGATTGTGAAAAAAAATCAAAAGCCATAAAGAATTCTAAAAACTTACGAAACACTCCCTTTTTTTTTTACTCACCTTTTCTTTTTATCCTTTTTTCCAACACTTTCTTGTCTACACACTTTACTTCTAACACATGTTTTTCCCAAATCGGTCTGTCAAATGACCACGCTACCCTCAGAGATGCAACATTTAGCACGTACGGATGCTTTAAAGGTGAGTCTCCTACAAAGGACCAAGTGGGTCCCTCTAGGTCTCAATGTGATGTAGATAAGCATGACCTAAAGGATGACCTACGCTGGGGTTCACTAACAAGGCTGTTCGGGGGTGCGTATGGTCGATAGTGGCTGCGAGAGCTTTCCACCCACTCCATAACACCGACGGTTCCTCTTCCTAAAATAAGGGTGACTCAGCTAAAGGTTGTGTATAACACGTGTACTATGGACTTGTTGCAGAAAGAATGACTCGGGTTATACACATGATGCCAGATATAAAGCGGTAACACATAAAGTAAAACTATAAACAAAGAGCACATAGGCACTCAACACTAATAAAATGAATACGAACAATAAAACAAACAATATCTATACACCCATAATGTCAAACAAAGTTGATACAACTCCAAAATTAGCTCAAATTCTGAAAAATCCCCAGCAGAGTCGCCAGAGCTGTCACACCCCTTTTTAACCAAAAAGAATATAGTTTTAAAGTTTGAAAGGATTTTTATTATCAAAGTGATAAAAGATGAAAATTTGTTTCGAAAAGGACCTTTTATATTCAAAACTCAGAGTTGCCACTTGGAATAAATTAGGCGTGCCAAGTCACCCTTGGATATCCTTTTTCAAAATGATTTTGACTCTTTAAAACTAATTTGCGAATAGAGATTCCAACTAAGAAATTCGGTTGACCGTGGGGAAGGTTTTAGGCACCCCTCGATCCCGTGGTTTGACCACGGTCGCTTGGCGAAACATATCGACTAATTTAACACTATGAATGTATAAACCACAGAAAACATAAAACAACCAAACCAAACAAACGAAAAATCCAAAAGTTAATGTCCAGTCCAATTATTACAAACCCAAAGTAGAAAATTGCAAATAATGTAAATCCTATTCTAACCTATACTACTCTTCAATGCTTTAATCAATGCCTCGGGCCTTCATCACGAATCTCTTTTGTGTACATGATACGTCGGGGCATTCCCCGGTAAAGAAGTACAAAAGACCTCGAGGCATTCCCAGGCGAAATGAATACATATTTTTAATTTTATGTGTTAAAACTAGAATGAGCCATTCAACAAATATTCACATATTTAACAAATCACCATCTTCCAATTTCTACAATTTGCCGACCCAAACTCAATATTTGCCTACCCACTTAACGATCTAAATAATGATACTATCGATTTCAACAATATCCAACAATGAATCAAAGCTAATCTAAATTCACTTTTATCAATGTTTTAATTCCCACCCCCCAAATCTCACATGATTAAACCAATTCGACTATCAAATCACTTTTCAAAATTTAAAATCAACATCGAACACATATCCCAACAAAGATTCAAACATTTAAGCATACCGATCATTCATATCCACAACAGCAATCAACTTTACTCAAAATATTCAAAACCACACCATAAAATCACGATATCAACCAACTTCGATATAATAAAAAAAAGGTAGAGTTAAGAGATGGACCTTTTGACAATTGATTTCGTTGGTAATAAGATTTAAGAAAACCCGGATTTGGGATCCCGAATAGGACCTCAACAATGACGAACTCCAAACTCTATATCGAAAAGCTCAAGACTCAAAACTGAATTTAATAAATGGGTCAAGAGGATCAGAAACCCAAATCCACGAACCAATAACGAATACCGATGACGCCGGAATAAAGATAGTAGCAACACAAAATAGACCCGTATACAAAACTATCGCAAAAAATTGCTCCGAAATAAGACCATTTTCAGCGACGAACTCCTCTCACTAGTCCCCCTATTTCGATCGATTTCAGCTCACCATCGCCTTATCTCTCTCTCTCCGATCTCATGATCTCTCTATCGCTAATTTCTCTGATTCTATCTCACTCCCCAATTCTCTCTGGTATGTATATTCAGTTTCAACGATGTGTGTTTGGAGTCAAAAAAAGGAAAAAAAATTCCCCAGCCCCCCTCAAAATTGCGTCTGTGCGTGTGTATTTCGTCTATGGAGTATGTGTGTCGTGAATTTGAGAGTGACCGTGAGTTTCTCTCTGTTTATGTATGAAGATGATGATGAAGAAGCAAAAGGGAAAAATCAAAGAATCGCCCCCTTTTCTATATCTGCCTATTTCCTTTTGGGTGCCACCTTATATTGTTATGGTGTATTGTTGCTGTGAGTAAAAAAAATATGATCCTCACGTGTTGTGTATGATGTGTACCTATTCCTTTTGGTGAGGTGTCTGCTTTTAATTGGAGAGGTTGTTAGGATAGGATTAAAACAAGGTAGAATTTGTTAAGGGTTGTTTTTTTGTCATTTTATGGAAGGTATAATAACATGGATGAGAGTACACGGTAGGATAAGGTAAAATGGGTAAAAATGATATCGGGGAGGGACGAAATTAGGTGTCTACAATCATCCCCATAATTTAGATTACTTTTTTATTTTGTTTATGTAGTTAAGTTCTTTTTTTTGGTTTGTCCATTGTTGAAGAAGCTTTCTCAGTAGGACTTTGTTAGAAGAAAACTTCTTCCATTTTCTCCTTTTTGCAGTAAATTTTATTAAGTAATGCAATGAACAAATTTAATGTAAGTTTCAGTTTCAATTTAATGAACAAGTTTCAGTTTGAACATTATGTTTACCTTTTTTGTTATGATCTTTTTTTTTTCTTGTGGCAGTTATTCTTCTGTACAGACACAAATTTCAAATATGTATGCCTTATTCAATTTATAGTACTATAGTTTGACTTGATTAATTTCAAGTTGCTATAAAAAGTGATATATAGTCTACCATGAATCGTATACTCTGTCTTTCATCGACCTTGTATGGTAGTCGTTCGTAGAGCATATGAGTCGATGTGTCACCAGTTAAATTAAAACAGACAATAACATATTTTGGAGCTGGTGGAACAAAATAATTAAATTAAAAATGATTTAAACAAACAGTAACATATTTTGAGGTTGGTGGAACAAAATAATTCAAATAAAAATGATTTAAACAGACAATAACATATTCTGGGCTGGTGGGACAAAATAATTAAATTAAAAATAATTTAAATAGATAATAACATATTTTAGGGTAGGTGAAACAAAATAATTAAAATAAAAATGATTTAAATAGATAATCTTGAGGGTCCATCGATTAGTCTGGTCTATAGACTGGTGGTGACACTTAATAGACCATAGTAGATCATGACTTATGTCAGCCAACGATTAGACTAGTCTACCGCAGACTTACACCTTTAGATGTGCATCGATTGATATCATAAGTATGCGTAGACCACGTTGATCGATTTGCACTGACATAAACCATCACTTGGATGTAGTTAAAAAATAAATAAGTAAATTAAAAATAAATGTAGTGTTGATTTCTACACATGTGAGTGAGTGTAAACAAGACACACAATCATATTAGAGTTTGTACAAAGTGAATTAAGAAGTGTGTGGATGGGTAGTGATTGAATGTTCAATATGCTAAGAGTAATGTTTGTCAAAGCACAAGTATGTATTAAGGATATATATTGTATTGAGGATGATGATTGTTCAACCACTATCCATTCCACACACTATTTTGATTTAGGGGTGGTGATGTAAGGACTATGTGGGAATGTATAGTCATCAAATACAATATATATCCTTAATACATTTGCTTTGACAAACATTACTCTTAGCATATTGAACATTCAACCACTAACCGTCCACACACTCCTTAATTCACTTTGTACAAGCTATAATATGATTGTGTGTCTTGTTTACACTTACTCACATGTGTAGAAATCAATACTCCATTTATTTATTTTATTTTAACTACATTCAAGTGACGGTCTATGGCAGTGTACATCTATCAACGTGGTCTACGCATACTCCTGATATCAATCGATGCACATCTAAAGATGTAAGTCTACGATAGATTAGTCTAATCGATGGACCCTCAAAGCATAAGTATATTTTTTACATGATTTTGACATGAGTCAACAACGATGGGAGTCTATAAGTGTCACCAACAGTTTAAGATTATCTATTTAAATCATTTTTAATTTAATTATTTTCTTCTATCAGCCCCAAAACATATGATTATCTATATAAATTATTTAATTTAATTATTTTCTTCCACCAGCCAAGTGATGGTCTATATATGAGGACATAGATCACCGTATTCTATGCATAATCAGAAAATTAATCGATGTACAACTGAAGGTGTAAGTCTACGATAGACTAGACAAATCGATGACTGACATAGGTCATGCTTTATGACGGTCTATTAAGTGTCACCACTTAATTACAGCTCCAACGGTAATAAACGGTTACTTTTATAATCCCTCAGCGTCAACACTTCATTTTTACTTCATATAAAAGGTCGGTCATCTCTCATTATTTTATTTCATTCACTTTGTTTTGTTTTTAAAAATTCTACAATGTCTCAAGCCTCTCAAAGATCCAATTCTAAAAATACTCTAATTTGTCATTTTGGGAATGCGGCTGTTCTGAAGACGTCACGCACAGACTCAAAATCAGATCGCAAAGTTTATAATTGTGCAATTGCGAAGGTGAGCTCTATGTGTCTTTGTTATGAATTTAAGTTAGTTGTTATGTAATTATTATTATTTTCTAGGATAATGGCGCATGCTCGTTTTTTAAATGGCTTGATGAGCTATCACCTCCAACCAGTCCATCAATGTTGAGTTCGGGACCCGAGACATCAAATTTTTAAGGCTTGACAAAATTTAATCTACTACAAAGGCTCCAACAATGCGAAGAAAAAATAAAGATTTTCTTATGTTTGTTCAAAGAAGCCGAAGAACAGAGGGATCACATTAAACTATTGCTACATGACACCAAAATAGAGAGAGATCAACTAAAATAAAAATAGATTTTGGCGGAAGAAAGGGAGAATGGCCTAAAAATGATGTTATGTGCTATAATGCTAGTATTCGTTCTTTGGAAAGGTGTAACATGGATATAGTGATATTGAATAAATAATAATACTTCTATTTTTCTATAATGTTAATACTATTTTTGATAGAATCATGGTCGATCAAACAACACGTCGGCTTAAAACCGACCAGGATGGTAATGATAGACTACACATGCAGTATACGAAAGATTAAGTATGCATTCTATGATATTAACCATACACTGTACCAACTATGACAACACCCTACATATTTAAATGGCCATGCCACTAATCAGTTTGATAGAGACAGATTCAGTGCAGAATCATAACAACTACCATAAAATAAAAGAATGTTTCTAATATCCTACCAACAGATCCTTAAACTTTTATACTTGTCAAATAAAAAAAATATTTGTCCGATCCTAACTACTGATCATTCAACAACAGATTAACAATATTAGCATTCAAATGTCTATTTCCCCATCTTCCTCATCAACACAAATGTTACTGTTGATTTCACCTACGATATCCATGACTACATCTTTTTGGTCAGCTTCAGCTCCTTTTTTCTCAGCAGCTGTAGCTGCTTCTTCATGCTCATCTTCTTCTCCTTCTATTTCATCATCTACAGTAGCTGGTGCTTCTTTGGCTGGTGCTTCTTCACTTTTTTCTATTTTTTTCTCAATATCTACAATTGTTTCTTTTTCAGCCTCTTCTTTTGCTTCTGCAGCTGCTTCTTTTGAACTTTCTTCTTGGCACATATGTTCTTCCATTCCTTCTTCTTCATCCTTCTTTTTTTCCTCTCCCGCCGCAATAGAGGCCAACTCATCCATTTTGCTCCTTTTTTCTCCTTCTTCATTTCTCTCCGATTCACGAAGGTCACATGCACTGTATCATCATATTACAAAGTGTTACTGATATTTAAAGCTGAAAATTCATTAACAACATCAATTATTGAATGAAGTTACCTCTCTCGTTGATACGAGAATGACAATGGAAACACGAAACACACTCCAAACAGTCTACAAATCACAACAAACCATGGACAAAATGGAGACCTCTCTCGAATTCGCTACAACTACACAATAACGAGATAGAAAGGGGTGTTTTCAACACCAAATCAGCCAACCCAAACTATGATTAACAACAAGAATATGAAGAACAAGATGAATTTAACAATGGGAATAACAACAACACAAATGGGTACAATACGAGATACAAACATTACAAGATTACAAGAATAGAAAGGACAGATAGAATGACATACACTATCTCATGAACTAAGAACCTAAGTGTATTCAAGCACCTAGACCCTTAATACAATGATAATAGGAACACCTGCTCTCTACAATGAGCACAAGAGAAACCTCAATCTCCTCTAGCACCCAAAGTTCTAAGCAAGAATGCAACACTAGTGATTCCACCCTAGTATCACCCTAGTTACAAGTTTTGGATTTGTGCCTCAAGGAGAGAGGACTTGTCTTTCAATGTTATACAACATTCATTATCATCAAAGTCTTATGAATGAAACCCTAAAAGATTCTATTTATAGATATTACAAAAATAGTGTGAAATGTCCATAATACCCCTCAAGGGTGAGGTGCTCATCAAGTGCAAGAAGTGGGCTGATTTTGGTATGTTTAGGCCCTCTTTTACACTTCACTTGTGCACTTCCTTGGACGGATTCATTACGCACTCATTCACATCCATCCTCGTGGTCGTACTTGTATCACTCGTGTTGTCGCTCATCTTGTTCCTTTTCTTCAGTCTTTTCTCTCTAATATAGGCAGCAATATCCAACACCACTTTTTCGAGCGCAGCAACACGCTTATGAAGTTCCCTGGGGGATGAGGTGCCCTCTGCATCTTTGGCGGTGCTTAGAGTATCATCATCACCAATGCATACTTCAACGAGATTACCACCCGAATCCTGTCATCATCACTGTTCTCATTTGAAATAAGTACAGTCACCCCTTCTAACTCTTTCTTTAAGCCATCGAGGACGTTATTTTTCACCTCATCCGTATATTGCTAAAAGGAAATCATGTAATCCATCTTCATCTCACGAAGAGTAGGGATGATGTACGAGTGCACGTTCTACAAAATATCGATTAACAATTACATAACATTCGATACAATAGTAGTATTATTATTGCATGATAAAAAATAAGTTCATACCTCGGTAACTTTTCCTTTGTACTTGAATGGGTCGCCTTCAATTATCTGGTCACTTTTTGTAGTGTGCCATCTGAGGATGCGGGGAATGGGAAAGGGCTCATCCGTTGGTTTACCCGCAAATTTTCCAAGATGAGGAAAGGTCACGTAGATCCAAACCTGTAAGTAGTACATCAGTGAAAAAAGAACTTAGAGTCTATGACAGAGTATAAATAAACAAAGAATCTATGATAAACTCACTAAAGGATTTATGGTAGATACCATGAATGCCCAAGAAAATCCGAATAAAGCATAGAATTCCTTCTGCTTCTCATCAAATACTTCCCTTTGCTTCTTTAGGTCACTTTTCTTCTTTAGATAGTCCAGGGTTAGTTGAAATGTCTCTTTTCCCCATGGATAATTCTCGAAGAAACTCAAAGAATCGACCATTCGAATCAGTTTTGTGTCGACAACCTTCGTCGAATCTTTTGCAAACAACATGGTGTGCAAGAACCACAGTAAACAACACTAAAACTTCTGGTCCTCGTTCAACTTATTCCCTCTGATCAGGTGTAACAAGTTAGCTGCCGTAATGTTTTTATTTTTTATTACCTTAAAGCAAAAATTCTCCCCTTTTGCTAACACCTTCTTCATTTTTTATTCATTGGGGTATGATGAGCAATTCATCCCCGTGATCAAACAGAACTCTTTCAAGAAAAAATAGGCAGGCTTGTTGTTAACGCAAAACCACATCTCGTGATGCTTCTTACCATTCTTGATGCGTCGCAATAGCAAATAATGGACCAACTGCCCATTGAACTTGAGATGTTCTGGTAGGTTTCTCTGGTGTTCAAAACAGGATCGCTTGAATCTTTTCTTCAAATCTTGGTTGAAAAGAAATTGCTGAACTTCTCGATAAGCAGTCATTCTTGATCTGACCGATATCTTTATCGGGAAAGATCCGACCTCGTTCATTATCGTTTAAAGTTCATACCGGTCCATGGAAATGAACCTTGAAAGAGATGATACGGACAAGGGATCATTATCCCCATCAGCACTTTTTCTTCCACTATCTTCGCTCTCTTCACTGTCATCACTAGCACTGTGCATGGCAACATCTTCATCGGAATTGACATAGTCGCTTATCTTCTTTAACTCCGAATTTGATTCGGACACCGACTCTTTATTTTTCTTCCTTTTTGATACATTTCCAACTGTCTCAGCTTTTCTTTTTCTACTGCTACCAATAGAAGCAGAAGCGGTACTGGCTTTGCGTTTAGGAAGGATATATTTTATACCCATTTTCAACACAATCTACACCTGCAGAACAAATCTCCCATTTTCAATTCATAGACCACAAGCCTATCAATAGAAAGAACTCAATTTTAAATGAATTTCATACGTCTAAAAATTGATTTCAATCTAGGGCATTTTCATTTCATAGACCACGGGTCTACGGACACAAACAGGTCACTGTTCGAATCAAAATGCCAAAATAACTCTTCCACCCTCAAACAGTTCACTACGCACATCAATAACTGAACCAAAATCCAACATGCAGTATCAAAACACAACAATTTCTAAAAATCAAACTAGTGCACCTAATCAAACTAATTAGCTATTAATTAATCTTTCAATTTTCACTATTTTAGCAACCATATTTTAAAAGAATTTCATACATCTAAAAATTGATTTCAATCTAGGGCATTTTGATTTCATAGACCACGGGTCTACGGACAGAAACAGGTCACTGTTCGAATCAAAATGCCAAAATAACTCTTCAAATAACGATTATCCCACCATTCAACACTTCTTTGCAAAAAAAATCAGAACTAAACCAAAACTCCTTAATCAACCAAATTCAATAAAAAAAAAAAATTCAATTTCCTACATTACTACGAATCGATTAGCAAAGAAACCCGTTTAAATGGATCTAGAAATAATCGCAAATTGATTTTAACTAACCTTACGAACCAATAACGACCCCTTAACAGCTAGAGAAGAAGAAGAAACGAAAATGATAATCTTGGGATGACGGTTTCTTAAGCGGGAGTTGAGAGAATTGAAGAGGAGAGAGAGAGGGTTTTTTTTGGATGTTGGAATAAGTGGAGGGTGTTAGTGTATTATATTAAATTTCTAAAGTTATAAAAATGATGAAATAGTCCCTTGGCCCACCTGTGGGCTCCACTTTTTTTAACCTTTTTCGACTTTTTATACCCTAACCCTAAAAATTAAATAAAAAATAATTGTAGTTGGTAAATGGCAAAATAGTTTTGGAAGTGGGTAGTCTTGCCAATTTTTCCCCCATAAGTATAACCATGCAGCATGCACATCAACTTGCTGCTTGAATGCGGATTTAGAATTTGAATATTATAGACTCGGAAGTTGAAATTCCGCCGCGATTTATAATTTGATTTATTGGATTCAAAATTTATTATCCACATATTATAGTATTATACTTAGAACATTACTTAGCTTTTTATATGGAGCAGAATATCAGTCCCCCCTATTATTCAAGATTCATTAGGGTAATCATAGATTAGTTTATAGATGGATAAGAACATAGAAGATGCTAATAAAGCTGAAAAAGAAAATATATAACGAAAGTTTCAGAATATAATATACAACAGAAAGCTAGGAGCCACATCTCACCAAGATATGCTTAATGATTTATGTTGACATTATCATTTAACGGATTAATTCAAGAAAGTTTATTATGATTAATATATAGGAGCATTTAACAAAAATGTATATCAATTAAAGACGAACTCTTAAATATCTAATATTAATTCTCTTTTGCTTTTTGTTGTTCTTTATGGATGTTTTAAGAAAACTAAGTTGAAGATCTTTCAGTATCTTTGAAGTTTGAACTTTGAACCCTTGTTATTCATGCTGGACTTGATCAAAAGTGAGACTAACAAGTTGAAAGAAGATTTTTCATCTATTAAAAGAATAAATTATAATTTTATTGTATTGAATATGATACAATATTTTTGTTGATTTTGTAAGAGAAGTCATACTTTAATTTTAGGAATTACATATATTTGAAATTATTTATTTATTTATATGAAGTTGTGTATTGGTCTTTACACCTGTTAGTTTTTTTACATTTAACATTGTGTTCATTTTAAATTTATTGCTTTTATGAGAGTTCATTGAATTATTTAAAAGGTAAAAGAAATTACCAATCAACAACTTAAAATGTTGCTAAATTTTAAAGTAACTAACAAACCAACAAATTAATGGCAACAACTATATTGTTGAAAAAAAAGCATTTCCCAACAATCGTATTTGTTGCTAAATGGTTTATTCAGCCATAACTGCATGATTTTTTTACCAACAAAATATAATTTATTGTAACTATATCTTTTGTTCAATTAAGTTAGCTTTTAGCAATAATTTTTTTTTTCTTTTTGCGGTGGAACTTCTTGCCACTGCTGTTATCGCCACAACGTGCAATAACTTTGTTATTGTTGCCAAATATACTTTTTACAACAACATCCAATAAATGGCAATAAAAAAAAATTGTTGACAAATATCTTCTTTCTTTCAATACGTCCATCGCTAACCCCAAGGCCATTTGAACAATATTTCTTTTTGATAACTTTGGTTAGTTGTTCATCACTCAAAGTCAAAGGTACATGACTGCAGAAACACTTCATATTCTTCATATTTGGATTGTATATAGTATAGTATGTACTGTGTTAAAGAGAAAAAAAAATAACCAAAAGTAGTAGTAATATTTAATAGGAGGATTCTAGCACTACTCAAATCATATAGACAAAACTAAGGAATATATATAATATAAGGTCCTCACTAGTTAAGGAACAAAACTTTTGCATGTTTGTACTTTTGATTTGGCAGGAAATTTACATATTAATTTGATTGTGTTTAAAAATCATGTATTATTCCTACATAAAGAACATTAATACACGGTTTTCTAAAGTAATTTTTTCTACAATGAAAATTTGTGGTTCCTATTGCAATGTGTAACTCGAGTGTATAATTATGTTCATGAATGATCCCGTTGGACCAAAAATCTTTTTTTTAAAAAAAAAAGCAACGCATAGGGTGTGTTTGGTTTGAAGGAAAATGTTTTTATAGAAAGAATATTTTAAATGGGTTTCTTTACTTATTTTTTGATGTTTCACAAGTAAGAAAAACTATCGTCGCAAACACATTTAGGTACATATAATCTGAAAAAATACATTGACAATGAATCGGACCCCAACTTTGATGAATATATAAGGGAACAATATATAAAGTCATGGGAAAAAGATACAGTCTCTTTGAGATTGTACATGCATAATATCTGTAGAGATAGCGATAAAAACAAAATTTGTTTGATTCTTGAAATTTGACAAATCCCAGAAAAATTAAGATACATTTTTGCATACCTGAAATTCGACAACCATCTCAAATTAAAATTTTCTCATTCTATCATCTAAATGTATATGCTTTTTGAAATTCGACAACCATCTCAAATTAAAATTTTCTCATTCTATCATCTAAATGTATATGCTTTTATCATTTCTGATCCGGAAGTAAACACTATTACTTTCTCTATTTTGATGTATGTAGCATTTCTTATTTTTCGAGAATTAAACTGTATAAATATTGATCAACAACTTAAAATATATTTTTCATCATATTAACATGAGCCGTATTGCAACTTACAGTAATATTTTTCATATAATTTTTAAATATATATATATATATATATATATATATATATATATATATATATTTTAATTTTAAAATATTGAGTTGATCTAATCCATTTTAGCTTCAAAAATTAATCAAAATTAATTTCTAAAAGAGTAAAAAAAATGTCAATAAATTGCAACAAATGAATCGGGATCACTTAGAGAAAGAAATTAAAATTCGAAATAAAATGTGGAGGATAGCTTATATTAATATTGGCTACTAGAACAAAATTTACATAGAAATTAGTAAACATGCAATATATATAGACCACATGTACACCATGACATTTACATAGCTATTAGCAATAGTACATATTACAACTCCCAAAATTCTACCGAAAAAAAAACCTCCCAAAAGACCCTTTTCTTTCAAATATTACAAGAGATTCAAAAAGTACACAACACCACAAAAAACACTAACCAAAAAAGCAAAACATAAGGACACATCACACATAGAATCCAACCAAGGTTTTTTTCCCTCCAACTGGTGTTCGATACCTGTTAAGAAATCCTAATGCCCCATCTCGAACAATACTGGACAAGATCACTCATTTCATCTTCGTTAATATATCCATCACCATTTTTATCTGCAAAACGAATGGCTTTTCCAGCTTTCCATCGACAAAAATACAACCCCATCTCTTTAAATGCTAATCTCAATTCTTGTTTGCTAAGTTTACCATCTCTATTTTTATCATATCGCATGAGCATACCTTTCACTTGTTCATCACTTAGTGGATAACTTACTCTTTTAGGAATGAACCAAGGCATTTTCTTTTGCTGTACTTTTTCTTTGTGTGATATCCTTAGGATAAGTGTATAGTGGTGGATGAATTTCCAACAAGGGGTTTTTCATATATGTTTATATGTAAGGGTCAGCTCATAATTCATGATAATGGGTCATTTTCAATTTGAGAATATGATTTTTTTTGGTTGGATGTAGATTAATAAGAATTTATTCCTTCTTCAACTTTATTTTACTGGTTAGGATGAGTGTAGATATATGGGGTAATTAATTAATTGTTAGAGTTACGCAGAAGCAAAATTTAAACTTTATCAGTTCAATTTTATTGCTGAACTTATTGTGATTTTTAGATTACGGTGTATGAGGTATAAGTACGGCTAGGCAGAAGCAGATGCAGAATTGAAACTTCATCGATTTAATTTTATTTAGTAAGACGTTTTTAACGTTGAATTTATTGTAATCTTTCACTATCTTTGAACACTTGTATATGCTTCACGCTAGAACTTGATCAAATTAAAGTGGAAGTAATTAAGAAGAGGAAACCAATAGTGACCTATGTAAAAAAACATTAAAAAAACAGATTCTTATAAAAGTACCTATCTAAAAATTGAGGTATTGTGCTTATAGGTTAGGTAAATGTAGGCTTCACAGGTGTTTCACTTTATAAATTTCTTAACTTTTAATTATTCAAATTAGTGTCATTAGGTATCTATATTTATAATTAATTTAAATTATTTAAATTTGAATTATTAACTGCAATTATCTACGTTTTATTTTACAAGAATGATTTAGTTACGTGACAAAATCTTAATATCATTAAGATTTTATCATGAAAAATTTCTGAAACATGCATCAACTGTCGTTATCACTAGGGGCGGCTCAAGCACATTGATGACCTAAAAAGAGAATCAAACAAAGGCCTTAAATTTTTAAGAAAAAATATTTTTGTTAATAAAGTTTATAAATTAAAATTTGAGATGCAAAGTTATAGATATTGTATATGGATGATTCTTTTAATAATTTTTTTTGTTAATATTTAATTTTTATTGAGACATACTTTAAATACATCAAAATTCTTCTAATAATTCTTTACTTTTATATAAGAAGTTTATTTTTGCTATAAATAATATTTAATAGTTTTTTAATAAAAATATGTAATTTATTATTGCTAAAAAAAATGAGACCCCTTAAATTTGGGAGCCTTAGGCGGTTGCCTTTTTTTAAACTAGGTTTATCATTATCGATCACCATTTAGCACACAAATCTTAGTAGAGTATGGATCGTAATATCTTAAATTAAAGTTGGTGTATTAACTAGTGTGCAAGATTCGAAAGAAATGTGATATATAATAATTGAAATTAAATATACTAGACACTAGTATAATTTCTAGCTTACTTGTCGAAGCATAATTTAATTATAATAGTTAAAAACCACATTCACCAAATGTTGAGCTACTCGATATTTCTTGAAACTTTTTCCTGTGGAAAATATTGAATTATCGATAAGTTTTGCTGAATTTTATAATGAATGAATTGACAAATATCAATTTTGAAATTGCTCTTTAAGAATATCTTTTTAATTACTCTTTTGGCGTTGTAATTATTAGTTTCTCTACTTTATATTTGTTTATTTATTAAGCTTGGTCGTAAAGAAGGAACTAATGGTTTAATAGATTAAAAACATAACTTTTAGTTCTTACTTCTTATCCACTTAATTTGTTATTTTAGCTTATGTACCTGGTAAAGATTTCTAAATTTTTATCCCAGATTTGATCAATCTCATGATAGAGAAAAAAGTCCTTTTATTAAATCTTATATACTCTAGAAGAGTATCACATCCATACTTTGGAATATAATACTCTACAACATAAAGTATAAACTCCTTATTAATACTATGCATGCATGCATTGTATTTCTACACCATAAGGATAACCATGCACATCAACTTGTTGCTTGAATGCGGATTTAGAATTTGAATATTAACCGCCAACAAATTATAATTTGATTTATTGGATTCAAAATTTATCATCCATATATTATACGTAGAACATTACTTAGCTTTTTATATGGAGCAGAATAAGTTCCCCCTTAATATTATTCAAGATTCATTTGGGTAATCATAGATTAGTTTATAGATGGATAAGAACATAGAAGATGCTAATAAAGCTGCAAAAGAAAATATATACCGAAAGTTTCAGAATATAATATACAACAGAAAGCTAGGAGCCATATCTCACCAAGATTATGCTTAATGATTTTTGTTGACATTATCATTTAACGGATTAATTCAAGAAAGTTTATTATGATTAATATATAGGAGCATTTAACAAAAATGTATATCAATTAAAGACGAACTCTTAAATATCTAATATTAATTCTCTTTTGCTTTTGTTGTTCTTTATGGATATTTTAAGAAAACTAAGTTGAAGATCTTTTGGCATCTTTGAAGTTTGAACACTTGTTATTCATGCTGGACTTGATCAAAAGTGAGACAAACAATTAAGTAAAATAATTGCAGTTTAATTACTCTGTAAGAATGATTCTTATTTAATTATTTCCAAGTAATTTTTGGGAAAAAATTGGCAAATAGTGTTTGACCGCCATACAAGTTGTCATTATTTAGAAAATATTTTTGGCAATAATTCAGAATTTTCAAAAGCTAAAAGAAACTAGTAATTAAAGAGAAATATGTTTTCAAATATCATGGCTGCCAAACACATGATAAGACTTCACCTAAATCTTCACCGAAAAATGACTAGTCAAAAATATTTAAAAATCTATGACCAAACACTAACCTAGTGTGCAAAATTCGGAAGAAACGTGATATGTAATAATCGAAATTAAATATATTAGACTACTAGACTAATTTCTAGCTAGCTTACTTGTCGAAGCATAATTTAGTTAATTATTAATAAACCACATTCACCAAATATTGAGCTACTCGATATTTCTTGAAACTCTTTTTTTCTTTTTCTTTTTGGAAAACATCGATAAATTCTACTGAATTAAAGTCATTCCTTATTAAGAATTTTATAATGCATGAATTGACAACTCCATTAATCCATTTTATGAAATTGCCCTTTAAGAATACTTTTTGGACACTTTTCATTGTTACCATCAAGTTTCTCTAATTTATATTTTTACTGTATTAATTTTGTTCTTACTAGGTTGGTCAAAAAGCACTAGATCGAGGATTAATTTATTAAAGCATGCCTTGATTCGAGTAATTTTATATATGTAAAACTCAATTAAGCACTAAAAGCTAATAAAGCATAGTAACTTTTAAATTATTTCTTACTCCTACTGACTCTTTAATTTCTGGGTGTTCAACACAGATCACTTGATGGAGAAAAATAACTTTTTTGTTGAATCTTATACTCCAAAATAGTCCCACATCCTTATATATATACTTTGGAATATAAATATTCTACAACATAAAATATAAACTCTTTTTTAACCATAACTCAAATTTCCAATACTGGATCGTCACGCATTCCACCGGTGGAGCCAAGATTTCAAGTAAAGGGGTTCAATATTCAAAGAAAACTAAGTCGAAGGGGATTCATCACCTACTATAACCACATAAAAAATAATTTTAATCATGTATAAATAGTATACTTTTCTGTCGAAAGGGGTTCGGACGAACCCCTAAAGAGGGCTGATTCCGCCTCTGACGCATTCCATACTACAAAAGGACAACATTCACGTCAACTCGTTCGTTACATAATATATATTGATTCAGAACCTAAGGTTCAAGTTTAAAATTTTATTATTCTTATTTGATTTATTTAGTTTGAAACTTATTATTTATGATAATTTAGTGTGTTTCTATAACATATAGAGAAAACCCGAATCAAATTACTAAGATCAAATCAACCCGTAAGTGAAACTCCACGTCCGCATAGCCACATATAGTGAAGGGTGGCTAGTTAAACATCTATCACTGAAAAATTATATTATATATATATAAAAATTATATAAAGTATATAGATTAAAAATTAATTTTATACATATATTAAATTTTGAACACCCTTCATGAAATTTCTAGCTTCTTCACTGCTCAGACATATGTAGCTTAGGCCAAAAGTTTCGCTATAATTATTCCAGAATCCAGATTCAGTTGGGTACTCATTGATTAATTTATAGGTGGATAACATTTATAATATATAGATGCAAAGACATGCAGACAAAAGAAATATACGTATACTGAAAGTTCAAAAAAATACACCACAGAAAATAGCCATGTTTATCCATGCCAAGATACTTTATGTTTATGGTTTATGTTAATTATATGTTTAACACATTCTCTGTGGTACTGTAGTTTAGTCACTCTTTTCTTAAGACAAGAGCATATATAAGTTTTTTTTTTTTCATTTAGTGAAAGAAACTTTTAATTAAAACTCATACACGTAATAAAATAGAACAGAATAAAAATAAAGAGCGTTGTTCTTCTACAGAAGATATTAAAAGTAGAACAAAGGAGTAATGCGGCAGTTTTATAGTTTTGTTTTTCTAATATAATTTTTTTATGTTAAGTGTGTGATACTCAACATTACACGATAGACATATTATATAAGTAGTAGCATTTGTGGTAAAATAACATAATTGTTATATTATATTTTAAAATTAAAGATATCTACATTAACCAAGTAATAATATTACTTTAGCACTATATTCACGCACGTGGCACTTGCAACATTTTAAATTAGAAGGAAAAGTACTCTAATTAACTTGATAAAGGCTAGTTAATCATTAGTCTTTATCTTAATCCTACTAAATTGGAACCTAAATTTCGGCTGAGGATTAATTATTTAAAATTAGGTAAATATGCTCTTAATAAACAATGATATAAAGAAAATAACAACGAAATAACATACATATATTTGTACACACCCTATTCACTTTGGGACAAAAGGATTCTGCACTTAATTGCCTGCCCCCCAAGTATAGGTTGGAATCAAATTATATGAATATGATCATAATTATAAGGAGGCCTAAATAACTAATACATACCCAACCTTAGATTTTAAGTTGAATTTAGAAATTTGAATTAAGTTTTGTTTTAATTAAGTACTTAAAAAAATAAAAATATGATAAAGTATTCCTATTATATACTTTCTATTCAAATTTTAATTTTTTTTGGTCGTGTTATCAAGCGCCTATTACAGATACATCATCTGCAATTGGAACGAACCTGGGGTTTTAGCTAATGCATATAATTAAAGAACGTGGCATATTTTAGGTGATTAATTTACTTTCGTAATGCGTATACGAGAACACAACAACATATCCAGAGAAGTCTCACAAGTAGAATCTAGAGAAGGTAGCGTGTATGCAAACCTTGCTTCTACATCGTAGAGATAGAGAGGCCAGAGAGCACTTGGCTTAAATGTGACAAATCCAATTTAAAAAAGAAAGAAAAAATAGTGAAGAAAACATAACAACTAGCAAAAGGAAGCGGCGATTACTTGTTTTATTTTTATTTTCAATATTGTGAATTTCATTGATTATCGATAATTAACCTTCTTCAATGGTCGTTAAGATGACTTTTCAACAGCCTAAAAAAACAATACTAGCACGAATAGCAAAAAATTATGAGTAATCTCACTGATATCCATAAGTAAAAGAAACGATTTCATGCAGATCACTGCTGATATATCTAACTACAACAAAATTATACTATTCAACATGTAAAACATCCAACGTAGACCACATGTCCAACATGGCATTTACACAGTACTAATACATATTACAACACCCAAAAGACCTTTTTCTTCCATATATTACAAGAAGAGATCTTTGGTTCTCAAAAAAAAAAAAAAAGGAACAAAACAAAAGACACATAACACATAGAGCCCAGCCTATAGTTTTTGTTTTTTTGTTTTCTCACGTGATGTCCGATACCTGTTAGTAAATCCTAAAGCCCCATTTGGAAGCATAATGAACAAGCTCACTCATTTCGTCTTCATTAATATATCCATCACCATTTTTATCTGCAAAACGAGCGGCCTTTCCAGCTTTCCAACGGCAAAAATGCAACCCCATCTCTTTAAAAGCTAATCTCACTTGTTGTTTACTAATTCTCCCATCTCTATTTTTATCATATTTCATGAGCATTCCTTTCACTTGTTCATCACTTAGTGGATAACTTACTCTTCTAGTAATGAAAATGCACCAAGGCATTTTTTATTTATTTTTTGTCCAAGGATATGTAAGTAGTTGTGGATGAATTAACAACATTGAGTGATTCATTTATATATAAGGGTCAGCTTAGAGTTCATGATAAGTAATTTTCCGGTCTTTAAATATAATTTTATTTGGATTATTATTTAAGAATTTATTCCTTTTCGACCGATATTTATTGAAAACCTTTTCTTGTGGAAAATATCAATATTCCATAGAAATTACTTACGAGTTTTATAATGATTGAAGTGACAACTCAATCTATCTATTTGATTGAAATTGTTCTTTAAGAATCTTTTTTCATTGTAATTATCAAGTTATCTCTACTTTATAATTGTTTAAATTTGTTCCTAACAGTAACTTGGTCGTTCAAAGCACTAAAGGATTAATAGATTAAAGCATACTGATTTGCTTTGAGTAATTTTATATTTGTAAAAGCATTATTGTTTGATCTAGTAAAAAGCAATTAACCAAACTGTACGTGTTAAATTTCTAATAATTTTCTTTTGATTAACACATGCTTTTAGAATTTTGAAGATCTACAGTATATTTGAACACTTGTGCTTCATGCTGAACTTGATCAATAGTGAACCACCAGAGTTGGTATAGTGGTTTAGCGCTATGTCCCTTAAGTAAGAGGTCGGGGGTTCGATCTCCGCCTCTGGCTAATGGAGCAAACTCTATGGCCAGTTCCCTACCGCAAAATGCGCTGACCAAGGAAAGGAGGATTAATCTCACGGCTGCCGGCTGTGGGGATACTTGGGAAACCAAAAAAAAAAAATTGATCAATAGTGGAAGTAAGAAAAGCAAACAGGTAAAAGAATCGTATTGCTTTTTCGGATGATTTGCTGTTTGCAGCATAATTGATTACTAATTTATTTGGACCTACAGTAATGTAAGTCTTTATCTTAATCCTACTAAATTGGAAGATTAACTATATATCTAAATTCTAAATTTTGGCTGAAGATAATTTAAAGATCTGATCAAATGTGCTCTTAACAAACTAATTATATCAAGAAATATCAATATGTACATTAAGATATTTGAATTTTTGATCCCCATCTGAAAGATTAAAATGTTGTGTAGATCTGAGTATTTATTAATTAATATTATTTATTTTTCAATATTTAAATGTGTATGATTTATTTATTTTAAATATAATAAATATACTTATAATTCAAATAAAACACAAAGGTGATGCACCTAGAATAGCTGAAGAAGCTGCCACACAACAAAAACTTACTTTGCTCCTTCTGGACTATAATACTGTAGAACCAACTAATTAAAAAGTTGGTTTTATCATACCAAGTCCTAAGTCTCGACATTTGCCATTTAGGCACATCTAGGCAGTTGTTGAAAACTGAAAAAGAACTCAGTCGATCGTCCAGAGGTAGAGGCCAACTATTATTTGATTTTTAAAAAAAAAACTTTTTGTATTTGCTAATTATGGTAGAGATAATTTGTAGTAGTAGGGTAGTGATGGTTGGTGCTGGTGGCTAGTAATAGTGGTGTGTGGCGATAATTGTTATGGCGGAGGTGGTTGGTGTTGGAGTGACTTGTGTGATGGTGGTAGTTGATAGAGATGGTGGTGGGGGTTGTGATAGTGAAATAGGCTGATGTTAGTAGTTGGTGTCACACCCCTTTTTTTACGTACTCCAAAAAAAGATTTATATTTTAAGGGTCGAAAGGGTTTTATTATTTAAGTGACAAGAAGTGAAAGTTTGTTTCGGAAAAGGATTATTTACATTTTTTATTCAGAGTCGCCACTTGGCATAATCTGGTGTGCCAAGTCACCGTTAGATAATGCTTTCCAAAACCATTTGACTCTTTAAACTGGTTTGCGAACAGAGATTCCAGCTAAGGAATTTTGTTGACCGAGGGGAAGGTGTTAGGCACCTCTCGATCCCGTGGTTCAACCACGGTCGCTTGGTAGAGTGTATCAACTATTTTGGCATTTCGAAATGTATAAACCACACAAAAGCACTCAAAATAATTAAACAATAAAACAAAACACAACAAAATGTAAGGTCCAGTCCAAATTATTACAACCCGAAATAAAAATACTGAAATAACCTACACTAGTCCTAAACTATGCTTTACTCGATGCCTCGGGCCTTGATCACGAGCATCCTTTACGTACAAAATTCTTCGGGGCATTCTCCGGTGAGTAAATACAAACTACCTCGGGGCATTCCCCGGTTAAATGAATACACTTTGAATCGAATGCGATAAAGTAGAAAACATTCAACACTTACTCCACGTTCACATCCAACGAAGCACTTATATCTAAATTTGCCTACCCGAACCTACATTTGCCTATCTATCTCAACAAAATTCATGCTTATTCCAAATTAAACCGCTAATAATGAATTAAAACAAATACGTATCCACGTTTGTCAATTTTAATTCCACCCCAAACAATCAATTTTAATTCTCCAAAAACGAGATATCATTTCATCACATAATCCATAATCAATCCGCAATCAAAAGAGTCAAATACCAAATCAAAACAAATAAATCATTCACAACTACAACATCAATAAAGAGTCAAGATAAAATAAAGATCGGTAAAAGAAATGGACCTCCATGAAACCGATCCTTGTCGATAATAAAGAAATCCGAAGACCAAAATACTCGACCGGAGAACCTCAACAGCAACAAACTCCTATTTCGATTCCAAACTGATCTCAATAGACAGGTCAATACGAATGAAAATCAAACCCAAAAACCCAAAATGAGAGTCAATGAACCCCGCAACCTCAATATCAGTCGACAGAATCCACGCGCCAAAGAACCTCAAACCGAACTTCAACAATGAGAAAGATCCAATTCGATATCGCTAATCCCAGTCCGAACAAATTTGAACCAGGGAACACAAACTCAATTATAAACTACCAAATCAAAAACTTTGAACAGCCATAATAAAACCCCGAAGTTGAAACCGATCTCGAAACCCAAGAGCAGAATAGACCCAAATCGAAAACAACCGAGGATGAACAGCAATCCGACACTAAAGGGACAACAAGATCAATACGAATGACTAATTTTCATTTGAAATTGGACGGAAAGGGGGAGGGAATGGTGGTTCCTTCACTGACAGTCGTCGGAATAGGGTATTTCGACGAGTTTGACCGAATTTTTAAGATTGGGTCATTTTGGGTAGTTTTTCGGTCAACCTCCGACCGCACAAACAGTGCAAACAGCGACTGTAGAAGGGAGGTTTAGTCGTCGTTGACTGGTGGCCCTGGAAGCTGGAGGAGGAGGACCAGAGAGAGCCAGCGGCGGCACTGGGTTGGTTCGCCGCTGCTGGTGGCGGCGGAGCTTTCTCCGAATCAGTGTAGACTCACCGGAACAGTGACCGAAAAACAACTAAACGGTCGAATTTCGGCTATATCTCATCCAGAAATCGAAGGAAAATAAAGAGATTTGGGAGATTACGAGACTGATTCGAACAACTGACACCGAAACTGAGTCCGGCACTTAGGTCGCCGGAAAAAGCTTGAACGGAAATTTGATTTCTCGCCGCTTTCCCTATTCCTTCGCCGGATTTCGTCAAACGCCCTTCATTTTTCGTTTCTCCTTACTGAGTGTGTGTGCAAGTGTTTTCCAGCTAGAGCAAGTGTGTGTGTACGTGAATCGTGAGGTCTGTGTGTTAATGGTGTAAGGTTAAGAAGATGATGGAAATAGAAGAAGAAAATTTTTTTGAGATCTGCTCTCTTTCTTTTTCTGGGTTGATCGGCCCTCTTTTTTTTTTGTTACTGTTCGTCCTCCTTTCTTTTGTGAGAGTATGTGTGTATATATTGTGAGGGTGGGTAGTGGTGAGGTAGGGTAGGTGGGGTCCACGGGTAGGGGGTAGAGAGTAGGGTGTGGGGTGGTGAGGTGGTTTATTTTGATTGGGTAGGTATTTAGGATAAGATAGAATTAGTTAGGATAGGTTTTGTTAGGGATTTTTGTTATTATTATTATTTTTTTTTTGTATTTTGTGAGGGTATAATAACATGGGTGAAGGTACACGGTAGGATAAAAATAAAATGGGTAAAAACGACATAGGGGAGGGACGAAATTAGGTGTCTACATCATGCCCCCTTTGGATGTAAACACAAAGTATTTTCAAGCAAATAAGTAGACAGCGAGACCAAATTTTGACCCGACCATTATTTAAAGAAAGAAACAGAAGGAAGAAGGACAACCGGGTCTTGACTTAAGGCATCCTTCCTACCCAAATTATGAGAGAACCAAGTCACGGGTATTTCAAAGGATTGGAAGAGGTGGACTATACCGAGTTGGAGAGTCGAGTGAGGTTCCGTCAAGGTTCCGGTCCGCGGCTCTGTTATTACATCAAAATGAAAATTACAAGTTAAAACGTAAATGAAATTACAAAAATCCTATCTATACAGCTTCTGTTGGTTCTTGACTCGACTTTTATCACCCTATTCTTCAGGCGAGCTCCTGACTTGCAATTTCTTCCAACTTGTTGCTTGGCTTTCAATTGCTTCGCTTTGTTGCTTGACTTTTCGTTTCTTCACCCTATTCTCCAGGTGGGCTCCTGACTTGTTATTTCATCACCCTGTTCTTCAGGCGGGCTCCTAACTTGCTATTTCATCACCCTGTTCTTCAGGCAGGCTCCTGACTTGCTATTTCATCACACTGTTCTTTAGGCGGGCTCCTGAAACCTAAAATTAAAATTAGAACTAAAAATTATCCCAAACAAGAATTATAATAAAGTAGTATTTCATTTTTGAAAGCGTTGTCCATTTTTCAGGAGGGTCCTGAATAGAAAGTAAAGTCCCATTTTTTCAGGAGGGTCCTGAACATAAAGTAAAATCCCATTTTTCAGGAGGGTCCTGAACATAAAGTAAAATCTCATTTTTCAGGGGTGGTCCTGAACAGAAAGTAAAAATCCCATTTTTCAGGAGGGTCCTGAACATAAAGTAAAATCCTATTTTTTTCAGGAGGGTCCCGAACAGAAAGTAAAATCCCATTTTTCAGGAGGGTCCTGAACTGAAAGTAAATTCCCATTTTTCAGGAGGGTCCTGAACATAAAGTAA
>NC_061114.1:223483733-223486517 GCF_002878395.1 Capsicum annuum | reverse complement strand
CCATTTTTTTCAGGAGGGTCCTGAACAGAAAGTAAAATCCCATTTTTCAGGAGGGTCCTGAACTGAAAGTAAATTCTCATTTTTCAGGAGGGTCCTGAACATAAAGTAAAATCTCATTTTTCAGGAGGGTCCTGAACATAAAGTAAAATTCCATTTTTCAGGAGGGTCCTGAGCAGAAAGTAAAATCCCATTTTTCAGGAGGGTCCTAAGCAAAAAGTAAAATCCCATTTTTCAGGAGAGTCCTGAACAGAAAGTAAATTCCCATTTTTCAGGAGGGTCCTGACATAAAGTGAATTCCCATTTTTCAGGAGGGTCCTGAACAGAAAGTAAAATCCCATTTTTCAGGAGGGTCCTGAACATAAAGTAAAATCCCATGGATGTGCATTTCCAATGGTAGCTGAATCAAGTGAAACAAATTTTCCCCTATTTCAACAAAGAAAATTTGTCAGTTAAAAACTTAGTGGTGGCTTGCAGATCTTGGCTTTTCAGGTATCTGCCTAGCACTTGTTCCTTTCATCTTTGTTCCAAATCGCTAACACTTGCCCTGTCTTGCCGCATCATTGACCCGGATCCAGATTGAGGAAATGAGTTCTGACTCAAACAACGGGTTTCCATTTTACCATGCCCCTGAGGTGCACTTTTTCCCCAACTGAATGTTTCTATGAATCCAATAGTCTGTCGGTTGATAGCCTTCCTTTGCTTCGTATTGAATTATGATCATATTTCTTCCTGTGTTGTTCCTTGGCTTTTCCTCATATAATTGGAAAGACTGGTAGTAAATTTTGAAATCCTTTCTTGCTTATTTTGCACAGACTTGACTTAAAATGTAAAGAAATGATGGTGACTTTTATTTTGATAAATGACATAAAAAAAGACAAAAAACATGAATATGTAAATGAAAGAAAAAGGGCAATGTCCCATATTCAAAAGAAAACTTATCTGAATACGACAATTAACTCCAATGAGTATGACATGCATTTTGGATTGAGCTGCTTGATCTTCCTATCCAAACTCCCCATTTGTTGTCGAATTCATGCCTTTGCTGCTGAGCCATTTCCTCAAATCCATTGGACTCCTATATCACATCCAACTGGCGACATCTTAAAAGACTTTCGTCAACAACTCTCTTTCTTTTCACTATTCGCTTTTCTCTTGAACTCTCCATCGCCTTACGGTGCCCGTGAGGGTTTTCACCAATAAGACTCTCTCATTTTTATTTTTCTCTACTCACCATCGCCTTATGGTACCTGCAAAGGTTTTCACCAATAAGACTCTCTCATTTTTATTTCTCTCCACTCACCATCGCCTTATGGTGCCTGCAAAGGTTTTCACTAATAAGACTCTCTCATTTTCATTTTCTCTCAACTCACCATCGCCTTATGATGCCCATGGGGGTCTTCACCAATAAGACTTTCTCATTTTTGTATTTCTTTCCTGATTTCTTATGTTGAGGGAGACAAGTGGTACCTCACAATGTATCATCATATCCATTTCATGCTTAGCCTTTACATTATCAAAAATTGATCTGAAGGACTTTCTTTGGTTGTAACTTAGCTTTTGGTTAAGGTTAGAAAAGATGGTAAGGGGTTCAAATGATACTTGAAATGGGGGTGGGACTTACAACTTTTGGAATCGACTCAAACAACACATTAACTCATGCCCCATCTTTGTTGACTGGGTGAATCTTAGATCCTTATTTGGTTGGACCGAGCCCGAAATAGGGCAGCCTATGTATCTCACTCCTGAGAGAGGAGAATCAGGTCGCACGTAGTTCCATCAGCTTGTTCTTTGTTTTGATTTGATTTTGATTTTTTTTTTTAATTTTTGAACTCTTTCTTTTATTCTTATTTTCTTGACATTTATCTTTGACTCTATTTTGATTCCAAAAGAGGGATATGAAAGAAAATTAAAACGAAGCTCAAACGGGTAAACAAAGGATGACACATTGTTTGGATAGAAGAATAAAATGCCTTCATCATATCAATCTTAAAAAATGCAAGTACTAAACATGCAATAAAATCAACAAAGGATCAAATATCATACGTAATATCTTTTGACCGCATCAGCATTGATAGCCATTTCTGCCATTTTGCCTTCAGTATCTGTCAAATATAAGGCTCCATTGGGCAACACTTTCTTCACAACGAAGGGACCCTGCCAGTTAGGGGAGAACTTGCCTTTCGCTTCAACCTGGTGAGGAAGGATACGTCTCAATACCAACTGAATAACTTCAAAATTCCTGGGACGGACCTTTTTGTTATACGCTCAAGCCATCCTCCTCTGATACAACTGGCCATGACACACAGACGTTAGCCTTTTTTCCTCAATCAAACTCAAATGTTCCAGTCAGGTTTTTACCCATTCATCATCATCAATCTCTGCTTCTACAATGACTCGAAGAGAGGGAATTTCAACTTCTGCGGGGAAGACTGCTTCTGTTCTATACACCAATAAATATGGAGGTTCCCCTGTTGAAGTGCGAACAGTGGTGCGATAACCTTACAATGCAAATGGCAATTTTTCATGCCACTGTCTAGATCCTTGTACCATCTTTCACAGTATTTTATTTATATTCTTATTGGCGGCTTCTACAGCACCATTGGCCTTTGGGCGATATGGAGTAGAATTTCGATGTGCGATCTTAAACTGTTGACATACTTCTTGCATCAAATGACTATTGAGATTGGCAGAGTTGTCTGTAATGATCATCTTAGGAATTCCAAATCTACAAATGATATTGGCATGAACAAAATCTACTACAGCCTTCTTTGTCACTGACTTGAA
>NC_061114.1:223448813-223483633 GCF_002878395.1 Capsicum annuum | reverse complement strand
TCTGCAGCACCATTGGCCTTTGGGCGATATGGAGTAGAATTTCGATGTGCGATCTTAAACTGTTGACATACTTCTTGCATCAAATGACTATTGAGATTGGCAGAGTTGTCTGTAATGATCATCTTAGGAATTCCAAATCTACAAATGATATTGGCATGAACAAAATCTACTACAGCCTTCTTTGTCACTGACTTGAAAGTTACTTCTTCTACCCACTTTGTGAAGTAGTCAATGGCTACCAAAATGAACCTATGTCCATTTGATGCCTTCGGCTCAATCGGTCCAATCACATCCATTTCCCAAGCCAAGAACGGCCATGGAGCAGCCATTGCATGCAACTCAACAGGAGGAGAACGTATCAAATCACCGTGTACTTGACATTGATGACACTTTCAAACAAATTGAATAGAATCCCTTTTCATAGTAAGCTGGTAATAACTTGCTCGAAGAATCTTCTTTGACAAGACATGACCATTCATGTGCGACCCGTATACTCCAGAATGTATTTCAACCATGATTGCCGAGGATTCTTTTGCATCTACACACCTTAAAAGTCCCAGATCTGGGGTTCTCTTATACAAGATTCCCCCACTTAAGAAAAATCCACTAGCCAAACGCCTAATAGTCCTCTTTTGATCATTAGTGGTATATGTGGGTATTCTCCTGACTGAATGTACTGCTTGATATCCAAGAACTAAGGTTCTCCATCGAGCTCTTCTTCAACTGTATTACAGTAAGTATGCTGATTTCGACTCTGTATATGCACTGGATCGATGTAGGCTTTATTAGGATGTTGCAGCATTGAAGACAGAGTGGCTAAAGCATCAGCAATTTTATTACGAATCCTTGGAATATGCCTAAATTTTACTAACACAAACCGTTGACATAGCTCTTGCAAGCATTGTCGATACGGGATGAGCTTCAAATCTCGGGTCTCCCAATCGCCTTGAATTTGATGGACGAGCAAATCCGAATCTCCCAACACTAATAATTCCTGGACTCCCATATCAATAGCTAACCTCAAACCAAGAATGTAGGCTTTATACTCTGCCATATTGTTAGTACAGTAGAATCGAAGTTGTGCTGTTATCGGGAAATGTTGTCCCGATTCAGAGATAAGAACTGCACCTATTCCAACTCCTTTCATATTGACAGCTCCATCGAAGAATAACCTCCAACCTGGATCAGCATCTATAACGACTTCATCGACACACGACACTTCTTCGTCAGGAAAATATGTCTTTAATGGCTCGTACTCTTCATCGATGGGGTTCTCAGCAAGATAATCTGCCAAGGCCTGGGCTTTCATGGTGGTTCGAGTCACATATACAATGTCGAATTCGGTAAGCAATATTTGCCACTTTGCCAATCGACCCGTCGGCATAGGCTTCTGAAAGATATACTTCAAAGGATCCATGTGGGAGATGAGATAAGTAGTATAGGATGAGAGATAATGCTTCAACTTCTGTGCTACCCAAGTTAGGGCACAACACGTCCTTTCAAGAAGAGTATACCTGGCCTCATATGCGGTGAACTTCTTGCTAAGATAATAAATAGCCTGTTTCTTTTTGCCTGTGACATCATGTTGACCCAGGACACAACTGAAAGAATTGTCCATGACTGATAAATATAAGATCAAAGGCCTACCAGACTCCGGGGGTACCAGCATGGGCGGATTTGACAAATATCTTTTGATTCGATCGAACGCTTCCTAACATTCTTCAGTTCATTTTACCGCAGCACTCTTTTTCAGCAACTTGAATATGGGCTCACAAGTGATCGTGAGTTGAGTAATAAACTTGCTAATGTAGTTCATTCTACCAAGCAAACTCATCACCTCCGTTCTATTCCTGGGCGGGGGCAAATTCTGAATGGCTTTGATTTTCGAGGGATCCAATTCAATTCCCCGACAGCTGACTACAAACCCTAACAGCTTTCCTGATGGAACTCCAAATACATATTTTGCCGGGTTGAGTTTGAGATTATACCTGCGAAGCCTTTCGAAGAACTTTCTTAAATCTTTAACATGGTCGGCCTGACTTTTTGACTTAATAATCACATCATCCACGTAGACCTTAATCTCCTTATGCATCATATCATGAAACATAGTGGTCATGGCTCTCATGTATGTTGCTCCAGCATTCTTCAAACCGAACGGCATCACTCGATAATAATAAGTTCCCCATGGTGTGATAAAAGATGTCTTCTCCGCATCTTCATCATCTATAATAAGCTGATGATATCCGGCATTGCAATCCATAAAAGAGGCAACCTCATATTTAGCACAATTGTCTAACAAAATGTGGATGTTGGGCAGTGGAAAATCATCTTTCGGACTTTCTCTGTTCAAATCACGGTAATCAACACACACTCAAATTTTGCAATCTTTCTTTGGTACGAGAACAATATTGGATAACCACATGGGATAGCGAGCTACTCGAATTACTTTGGCTTCAAGTTGTTTCATGATTTCTTCTTTGATTTTAATACTTACATCTATTTTAAACTTCCTCGACTTCTGTTTGACAGGAGAGAACGCGGGATCAGTTGGCAATTTGTGAGCCACTAGTTCAGTGCTTAAACCAGGCATATCATCATAAGACCATGCAAAAACATCTTTATAATCAATTAATGCTTGAATCATTCCATCTTTCAGCTGTTGCAAAACATGTACACTGATTTTAGTTTCCCTATCATCTTCTTGATCCCTATTTATTGGCTTAGTCTTATTCAAATTAGGATTCGGTTTGTCTTCAAACTGTTCCAACTCTTTACTTATTTCTTCTAGTGCTTCTTCTTCATCATATTCCCTATCCTGCTTCATTATATCTTGATTATTTTGGATTTTAAGATTAGGCTAAAAATTCTGCATGCATGTCATGTCATTAGAATCAGCATAAAGAGAACTGTGTAAAAAGGAAAAACAAAATATATTAGACACAAAATAAAAGGGACATTGCATTTCATTAAATAAAAGATAGAAGGGTTTAAACACAGATGCCAACATAACATAAACAAACTAAAATCCGAATTACATCCATGAAATAGCTTGGATAAATAGAAAGAAAAATAAAATAAACTACCAAAACTCCCTCCTGACAGGGAGAGGAGTGACTTCCCAATTATTGAGCCGAACAGCTGGACCTATGAATTGCACGTCGGCCATACTGGTACCTGCTCCTGCTTCGACCATATCAACTTCAATAAAAAGGTTCTGGAAGTCATCAACCAATTCAACTTCAAATTCCACATGCTTCGTGACACCGCTCTTAACAAATGACTCACTGAGTAGTGGCATTGGGCGAGGGAGTGACCATGTTTCCTTTTCCCTTCCCTTGGCTCTCTTCAGATCTTCAGCTGTAGGCTCAAATCCCAGACTAAACGTGCCCACGTTCTCACTCGGACATATGGGATGAACTATACCGTGCAAAGACGCTCCCAAACCCTTTCCTGGCTCAAATCCATATTTCCAAAGTTCACTCACCGTCATGATAGAAGCAGAAGACAATTGCGGTCCCAGTATAGCCTGCCATTCAAGGATACGATTCACTTGCACTGTATCCAAAATTTGATAGACGAATGTCTCCTCTACGTTATTTGCTTCAATAAGAGAAAAGGAAGAATCTTCGTAAGCTAACAAATCTCCTTCACCATGAATAACTACTTTTTGCCTGTCATGCTCAAACTTAATCATTTGGTGCAATGTAGATGCAACCGCCTTGGCCTTGTGGATCCACGGCCTTCCCAACAACAGATTGTAAGAGGATTCTACATTTAATACTTGAAATTCTATGGTGAACTCAACAGGCCCTATGGTCAACATTAGTTCTATTTCGCCAATGGAATTTGATTTTACACCATCGCAAGCCCTAACATATACATTGTTGGGCTTAATCCTGTCAGCACCAATACTCAGCTTTTGCAAAGTAGAAATAGGGCAAATATTTGCACCTGAACCTCCATCAATCATAACATGAGTGACGTAAAAATCTTCACACTTCACTGTAATGTAAAGGACCCGATTATGCCCTATACCTTCAACAGGCAATTCATCATCAGAAAAGCTAATCCGATTGACCTCAAAGATTTTTCCAACCATTTTCTCAAGTTGGTTGATTGTAATCTCCCTTGGAACATATGCTTCATTTAATACCTTCAGTAAAACATCACGATGCTCCTTGGAGTGCAACAGCAAAGATAAAAAGGAAATTTGAGCAGGGGTTTTCTTCAGCTGGTCTAATATTAAATACTCTGGCAATTTCATCTTTTTCAAAAATTCTTTGGCTTCTTCTTCGGTGATAGGCTTTTTGATAGATGACGGTCCACTCACCGTTGGCTTGGACTTTCTTAAGCTTTTAGGCATGAAACATCTTCCTGACCTAGTCAAACCCCTTATCTCATCTACATCTTCCACAACTTCTTTCCCATGATAGGTCATCACAGTCCGCCCATAATTCCAGGGAACCCTTTTCGTATTAACTATCTAAGGTTGGGTAACCGGTTTGAGGACAATAGGCTCTGCCAGTGCTCCTTTCACCGTCAAGATGGGCTGACTCAGAGCTCCCACCACTGTCAACTTAGGTTTATCCTGACTTGAATCAACATGCCTTCTGGCACCTTGTACTGTGATCAGGGGTTTCTTTGTACTTTCTTGGGCTTTATCTTCTCTCATTCCTTCTCGGTTCAATGACATTGCTTTCAAAGACTCCGTTACATTCACCGATTTCTCCTCAATGGTCTGTATCTTGACAATAGGCTTATAACCCCTCGAAGACTCTTTCCCATCATATATCAATTCTAACATATTGGCTTCAGCATGGGTTGGCAGCGGATTCTGGTTAATGTTTGGACCCTCCGGGGCCTGGACCAGCATCTGATTTGTGTCAATTAAATCTTAGACAACTCTCTTTAAATGCCAGCATTTCTCGATATCATGGCCTGGCATATCAGAACAGTACGCACACCTTAAAGAATAATCGAGATTCCTCAGTGGTGGGTTTGAAAGCCTTCCTTGAATTGGGCTTGAAACCTTCAACTTTCTCAACCTATCAAAAAAGCTAGCATATGACTCCCCAAGAGGTGTGAATTAATTTTTGACCGCCTTCTTCTTCTTATACTCGGGCCTAGGCTGAAAACTGGGTCTGGAGGGGTTTTGATAATTTGGTGGAGCGAATGGGCGATTTTGTGGAGCTTGCGCGCGCCACTGCGGGTAAGAAGAGGTTTGGGCATATGGCTGCGCGCTATATACTAGGTATGGGGGTGGTGGAATGGAATATAAAGGGTTTTGTGGAGGGTAGTAATGGTGGGGAGAAATATATGGAGCTTGGGTGTAGACTTGGGCTTGGGATTGGGGATAGGGGCGAGGTGGTCTTTTGGGATAGGAATGGGTTCCAGCTACAACAGTCGCCACATCCTCTTTCTTCTTTTTACCTCCAAATGCGCCAAATCCACCTTGAATCGCTTGTGTGGTGGCTTTTAAAGCGGCAAAACTCACTATTCGGCCGGTCTTAATTCCGTCCTCTATAATCTCCCCCATTTTGAGAACTTCCATAAAAGACTTTCCCATTGCCGGAAGTAAATGCTAAAAGTAGGTCTCATCCTGCGCCTAAGTAAAAATTTCTACCAACTTACTTTCTTTCATTGGAGGCTTTACCCTGGCGGCCTGTTCATGCCACCTTATTGCATATTCCCTAAAACCTTTAGTGCTCTTTTTCTTCATGTTGACCAAGGATTTTTTGTCCAGAATTAGGTCGATGTTATACTGAAAATGTTGAACAAATTCAGAAGCCAAATCATTCCAGCTGTTCCATTTATCGATGTCTCGATCGATAAATCATTCTGAGGCCAGATCTGAAAGACTCTCGCCAAAGAAGGCCATGAGCAGTTCTTCCTTTCCTCCTGCAGCCCTCAACTGGTTGCAATAACGTCTCAAGTGTGCAACGAGATCACCGTGTCCTGCATACTTCTCGAACTTAGGCATCCTAAAACCGAAGATTGATGTCTGGGAACATGCAAAGATCTTTTTAGGAAACACTCCTATAATCTCTGATCCCTTGCAAATTTCTCATTGCCTGCTCTAAACTCTTCATTTTCTGGGCTATGATATCCTGTTCCTCTGCTGCGACAGGTTTCTCCGTATCAAATGGAAATCCAGGCGGCTGAGTGTACCCATATGGTTCATTCATTTGCAAAGTAGGCTCAGGGGCATAATACTGACTATCTGGAACCTTCAGTACTGGCTCACTGGCAGACCTAGGAAGCCTCATTGTAGGACGCACAATATATATGGGAGTTTTATGTGGTGGCGGAGCCACGAATACCAGTGTGATCAGTGGCGCTGGCTGAGTAACTGGTCTTGATTGGGGAGCTGCCAAGGGCACACTAGAACTGCCAGGATAATAACGTCGCGGAGTGAATCCTGGCGCGTGCTCAGGTGACTCAGTAGGAGCAGAGAATTGTGCCTGAGAGAGCGGTGGGCAGTTAGAGATATTCCCAAGACCTTCAGGGAGTGGAGGAGGAGGCATTCCGCTGGCCCATGCCCAGTGTAAATCTATCAATTATTGCCTGAGCCTTACTACCTCTTCATTGTGTTCAGAACTTTCTTCCCTGTGATCCTGATCCGGGTCAATGAGCGAATTTTCAATCTCCCTGCTAGCCATGACGAGCTTTGCTTTGGATCTGGTGAAGTATGGGTGACTAGCCAGAGTGCTGCAAACGTACCACTATTATCTGAAAGAACATGCTCATCAAAGACGACATCTGTTAGGATTAGGGCACACAACAAGCATGGGAATCACATTGGTAAAATTGCCCTAAATTCATGTTCATTTCTACCAACTTTTGAGGGTAGCGAGGTCATTTTAACATCATCCTGATTTTTGTCTACACTATTTTTTATCTACACTTATTATTATTATTATTATTATTCCTTTCCCTCTCTTTCCCCCCCCCCCCCCTTTTTTTTTGTATCAATCTCTGTTCTTTTCCTTTCTCTCGTTATCTACCTTTATTTTATCATTCTGTATGGCTTTTGTTTTTTCTTAAAAGAGGAAAAATAATGAAAAACAACGAAACAAAATGATTAGATCGTACCCAAAAGTAGGTTGCCTACGTATCATGTTGTACATGAATCAGATCTTGCGTAGTTCGGGCAGTCTTGCCAAAATGGCCAATTAAACTCTTTTTCATTCTTTTGCTTAAAACTTTAAGAAGAAACGAAAATAACAATTTGTCAAAAGAATTGACGAACATCTTTTTGCATTTTTTACTTTTAAAATACGTATACAAAACGAAACCTATGATTACCAAAGAAAAATCTTTTGGGGTTTTCAATTTTGAATTTCATATGAAAATGAAACTTGAAACTATTAAAGGAAAATCTTTTTGTAGTTTTCTTTTAGAGATGTACATGAAACGCCTACTCTAAGTGAAGAGTGAAGAAAATCTTTTTTTTTTTGAATTTTTTAAATAAGATCCCTGAACCAACAATAGGTTGCCTACGTATCTCACATCTCGAAAGAGGAGAATCAGGGGTGCGTAGTTCGTCCAGATTGGACAATTAACGATAAATTGACCCTAACTTAAAAGACACTATCAAAAACAAACGAAAAAAAAAAACTTTTGGATTTTCAGCTAGACACTGACACCACCGATTATGAAGAAAAATCTTTTTGTTACTTTTGTTTTTGACAAATAAGTAGAAAAGGCAAACAAAACTTTTTTTTTTTTTTTTGAATTTACGGAACTTTGAGAAAACAAATGTAAAAAGTAAAAAAAATCTTTTTTAGTTTTCGGATCGTGAGGAACAAAAGCCATAAAGAATTCCAAAATAAACTACGACATTCTCCTTTTTTTTTCATTTTTTTCGACTCACTTTTTCCATTTTTTTTCGTTTTTGCCTTACTCCTAAATCATTTTTTTATTATTATTATTATTTTATTTCTTTTTTTTTTTCAAAAATCAGTCCGTCAAATGACCACGTTACCCTTAAAAATGCAACAGTTAGCACGTAGGGATGCTTTAGAGGTGAGTTTCCTACAAAGGGCCATGTGGGTCCCGCTAGGTCTCAGCATGATGCACATAAGCATGACCTAAAGGCTGACCTACGTTGTGGTTTACTAACAGGGCTGTTCGGGGGAGCGTATGGTCGATAGTGGCTGCTTTGCTTTCCACCTACTCCATAACACCGACGGCTTCCCCCTAAAATAAGGGTGACTCAACTAGAGGTTGTGTACAACACGTGTACTACAGACTTGTTGTAGAAAGAAGACCGGGGGTGGACACGTGATGACAGATATAAAGCGGTAATACATAGGTTAAATACTATAAACAAAGAGCACGAAAAACACACAAAAGTGAAAACAATAACACAAACAAAATCACAAAGAATGCTTATACACTCGTAATGCCAAACACAGCCGATACGACTCCAAAAATAGCTCGAATTCTGAAAACTTGTCATAGGTCCCCAGCAGAGTCGCCAGAAGCTGTCACACCCCTTTTTTTACGTACTCCAAAAAAAGATTTATATTTTAAGGGTCAAAAGGGTTTTATTATTTAAGTGACAAGAAGTGAAAGTTTGTTTCGGAAAAGGATTATTTACATTTTTTATTCAGAGTCGCCACTTGGCATAATCTGGTGTGCCAAGTCACCGGTAGATAATCCTTTCCAAAACCATTTGACTCTTTAAACTGGTTTGTGAACAGAGATTCCAGCTAAGGAATTTTGTTGACCGAGGGGAAGGTGTTAGGCACCTCTCGATCCTGTGGTTCAACCATGGTCGCTTAGTAGAGTATATCAACTATTTTGGCATTACGAAATGTATAAACCACACAAAAGCGCTCAAAATAATCAAACAATAAAACAAAACACAACAAAATGTAAGGTCCAGTCCAAATTATTACAACCCAAAATAAAAATACTGAAATAACCTACACTAGTCCTAAACTATGCTTTACCCGATGCCTCGGGCCTTGATCACGAGAATCCTTTGCGTACAAAATTCTTCGGGGCATTCCCCGGTGAGTAAATACAAACTACCTCGGGGCATTCCCCGGTTAAATGAATACACTTTGAATCGAATGCGATAAAGTAGAAAACATTCAACACTTACTCCACGTTCACATCCAACGAAGCACTTATATCTAAATTTGCCTACCCGAACCTACATTTGCCTATCTATCTCAACAAAATTCATGCTTATTCCAAATTAAACCGCTAATAATGAATTAAAACAAATACGTATCCACTTTTGTCAATTTTAATTCCACCCCAAACAATCAATTTTAATTCTCCAAAAACGAGATATCATTTCTTCACATAATCCATAATCAATCCGCAATCAAAAGAGTCAAATACCAAATCAAAACAAATAAATCATTCACAACCACAACATCAATAAAGAGTCAAGATAAAATAAAGATCGGTAGAAGAAATGGACCTCGATGAAACCGATCCTTGTCGATAATAAAGAAATCCGAAGATCAAAATACTCGACCGGAGAACCTCAACAGCAACAAACTCCGATTTCGATTCCAAACTGATCTCAATAGACAGGTCAATACGAATGAAAATCAAACCCAAAAACCCAAAATGAGAGTCAATGAACCTCGCAACCTCAATATCAGTCGACAGAATCCGCGTGCCAAAGAACCTCGAACCGAACTTCAACAATGAGAAAGATCCAATTCAATATCGCTAATCCCAGTCCGAACAAATTTGAACCAGGGAACACAAACTCAATTATAAACTACCAAATCAACAACTTTGAACAGCCATAATAAAACCCCGAAGTTGAAACCAATCTCGAAACCCAAGAGCAGAATAGACCCAAATAAAAAACAACCGACGATGAACAGCAATCCGACACTAAAGGGACAACAAGATCAATACGAATGACTAATTTTCATTTGAAATTGGACGGAAAGGGGGAGGGAATGGTGGTTCCTTCACTGACAGTCGTCGGAATAGGGTATTTCGACGAGTTTGACCGAATTTTTAAGATTGGGTCATTTTGGGTAGTTTTTCGGTCAACCTCCGACCGCACAAACAGTGCAAACAGCGACTGTAGAAGGGAGGTTTAGTCGTCGTTGACTGGTGGCCCTGGAAGCTGGAGGAGGAGGACCAGAGAGAGCCAGCGGCGGCACTGGGTTGGTTCGCCGCTGCTGGTGGCGGCGGAGCTTTCTCCGAATCAGTGTAGACTCACCGGAACAGTGACCGAAAAACAACTAAACGGTCGAATTTCGGCTATATCTCATCCAGAAATCGAAGGAAAATAAAGAGATTTGGGAGATTACGAGACTGATTCGAACAACTGACACCGAAACTGAGTCCGGCACTTAGGTCGCCGGAAAAAGCTTGAACGGAAATTTGATTTCTCGCCGCTTTCCCTATTCCTTCGCCGGATTTCGTCAAACGCCCTTCATTTTTCGTTTCTCCTTACTGAGTGTGTGTGCAAGTGTTTTCCAGCTAGAGCAAGTGTGTGTGTACGTGAATCGTGAGGTCTGTGTGTTAATGGTGTAAGGTTAAGAAGATGATGGAAATAGAAGAAGAAAATTTTTTTGAGATCTGCTCTCTTTCTTTTTCTGGGTTGATCGGCCCTCTTTTTTTTTTGTTACTGTTCGTCCTCCTTTCTTTTGTGAGAGTATGTGTGTATATATTGTGAGGGTGGGTAGTGGTGAGGTAGGGTAAGTGGGGTCAACGGGTAGGGGGTAGAGGGTAGCGTGTGGGGTGGTGAGGTGGTTTATTTTGATTGGGTAGATTATTAGGATAAGATAGAATTAGTTAGGATAGGTTTTGTTAGGAATTTTTGTTATTATTATTATTATTATTATTTTGTATTTTGTGAGGGTATAATAACATGGGTGAGGGTACACGGTAGGATAAAAATAAAATGGGTAAAAACGACATCGGGGAGGGACAAAATTAGGTGTCTACAGTTGGCGGTAGTGGTGGTGACGGAAGAAAGTGCGGTGCTTGACGTTGGTGTTTGTAGCAGCTAGTTGGCAATGATGGAGGAGGTTGGTATTAGGGATTGATCGCAGTGATGGTAGTGGTTGATAGTGATGGTGGCGACGATGACAATAATGATAGGAATAGTGGATATAATTATATGGAGGTAGTAGATATGGTAGTGATGTATTGATAATGGTGGTTGGCAGCGAAGTGACGATTGTGATGACAGAAATGATTCGTCTTGGTGGTTGGAGGTTGGTGATGATGATATTTGATCGTTGTGAATAGAGATTGGGTGACAGTAAAAATTATTCACACAAAAGTACCACTTAAGTATATTAATATTTTATTTAATATCCTAATGATTAAGATTAATAAGTGCTTAAATTTTAATATAAACAAATAACACACTTAATATGATCTAAGGTTGAATCATTTAGTTAAATCTCCACTAACTATAAATACATGAGGCCTAAAATAATTCATAGGGATAATTGAGAGAAGAAAATTTAGAAAATGTGCAAGATACATAGCTTATATATTTGGCTATTGAAACAAAATTATTTTTTTTTGCATTCGGTGTCCGATATCCATATTGGAGCCTCGACTAATCCAGATCGCGCACTGTAGAGTCCATTCTGGTGGTTTTCACCCGTTGTCTGGTACCCACATTGGGGCCCTGACTAATCCGGATCGCACCGTATAGCCCATGACTCTCCCAACAGGATTTTCTCCATATCCAAGGCCTCAACCCGAGATCTCTGATTAAGAATGGAACAGTCCCATCACTACACCTAAGGGTGTTAAGTGGGCCAGGCCGAGTCAACCCGGAACTGGCCCGTTAAAATTAACCGGTTGTGGGCCGGGCCGATTCCGGGTTAAACAGTAAAATTTTTAAAAACAACCTTGACCCGACCCACTTAACCCAATCCGGTCTAACCCACCTAAAACCGGTTGAAAAAACGATCAAACCCAGTCAAAAATAAAAAATAACAAAAAAATTCCAATATACACTATATGTACCCACCTATATACATTTTAAATACGTTAAACGATATATAAACACTATATATATAGTATATACTACATTAGAATTTAAAAATTATATACAATATACACAATTACACATATACGTAACATTCAATATATAGGACTATACGTACTACTTTAAATAAAACATATACTACAACATATATATACTACAATATATATAAGTATATATATAGAGTTATATACTAATTTATAAAACATATACACATATATACGCATCATTCAATATATATGTACTACTTTAAATAAAACATATACTACAATATATATATATATATATATATATATATATATATATAGTACAATATATATATAGTTATATATACTAATTTATAAAACATATACACATGTATACATTAAATATACACGTCTATAGAAGATATATACACAAATATACGCACCATTCAATATATATGTACTACATTAAGTAAAACATATACTATATATATATATATATATATATATATATATATAGTTATATAGTTATATAGTTATATACTAGTTTATAAAACATATACACATGTATACGTTAAGTATATATGTCTATAGAAGATATATATACATATATACGCACCATTCAATATATATGTACTACTTTAAATAAAATATACTACAAGATATATATATATATATATATATATATATATATATATATATATAGTTATATACTAATTTATAAAACATATACACATGTATACGTTAAATATATATGTCTATAGAAGATATATACACATATATACGCACCATTCAATATTTATGTACTACTTTAAATAAAATATACTACAATATATATATATATATAGTTATATATATAGTTATATATTAATTTATAAAACATATACACATGTATACGTTAAATATATACGTCTATAGAAGATATATATACATATTTATGCACCATGCAATATATATGTACTACTTTAAATAAAATATACTACAATATATATATATATATATATATTGTAGTATATATATATATAGTTATATACTAATTTATAAAACATATACACATGTATACGTTAAATATATACGTCTATAGAAGATATATACACATATATACGCACCATTCAATATATATGTACTACTTTAAATAAAATATACTACAATATATACACATACTATATATATAGTTATATACTAATTTATAAAACATATACACACATATACAATAAATATATACTACTTTGAAAGATATATACACACATATATGTACCATTCAATATATGTACTACTTTAAATAAAATATACTACAGTATATATACATTACAATATATACACACACTATATATATAGTTATATACTAATTTATAAACCATATACACATGTATACGTTAAATATATACGTCTATAGAAGATATATACACATATATACGTACCATTCAATATATATTTACTATTTTAAATAAAATATACTACAATATATATATATATATATGCTACAATATATATATATATATAATTATATTAATTTATAAAATATATACACATATATACGTTAGATATATACTTCTATAGATTAATAGTATTTGATAGTAAATTACTAATACATTAAAACTAAGTTATAATTAAATCCATTTTTTTTAAAAGCTTAACCGGATTGGGCCGGGTTGTCGAGCCCAACAAAAAAGATAAACTGACCCAGGACTCGGTATCCTACAGCCCGTGGGCTGATCGGGGCGGATCAAACCGGATTGGTTTTTGTAAGTAGACTGGGTTGGGCCGGACTGGTCCGGGTCAGTTCAGCCCGTTTGACAGATTTAACTACACCACAACCCATGTTGGTGCAATAAAATTATACTACTATTTAACATGCGAAACATCGAACGTAGACCACACGTCCAACATGGTATTTACATACTGATAGTACATATTACAACACCCAAAAGATCCTCTTCTTTAAATATTACAAGAGATGATCTTTGGTTCTCAAACCAAAAGAAAAAAAGAAAGAGAGAGAGACACACCACAACACATAAAAAGTACCAAAGGACATATCTAACACATAGAACCCAGCCTAGTTTTTTCTTCTTCTCAAATTTCCCACCTTTGCGTCGATCCCATTAAGAAATCCTAAAACCCCATTTAGAAGCATATTGTACAAGCTCAGTCATTTCCTCTTCATTAATATATCCATCACCATTATTATCTGCAATGCGAAGGGCTTTCCCAGCTTTTCGACGACAAAAATGCAATCCCATCTCTTTAAATGCAAATCTCAATTCTTGTTTGCTAAGTTTTCCATCTCTATTTTTGTCATATTTCTTGAGCATACCTTTCACTTGTTGATCACTTAGTGGATGATTTACACCTCTAGCATTGAGCCAAGGCATTTTTCTTTTCTTTGTCTAATTAGTTAATAAGGATATATAAGTAGTGGTGGATGAATTTTCAACAAGAGGTGTTTCATATATATATAAGGGTAGCTAAGAGATTTGATGAGGGAGTTATTTTCTGTTCCTTCGAATATCATTTTATTATATTTGGATAAAAATTTAAGAATTTATTCCTTTCTTCAATTGGTTTTTATTATTAGTATACTTTTTAAGCTCTCAATCGATATTTCTTGAAACCCTTTTCTGTGAAAAATGTCGATAAGTTCTACGGAATTAAAATCATTTCTGAAGAGTTGTATTTAATAATGAATGATTTGACAACTCGATTAATCCATTTGATTGAAATTATTCTTTAAGAATCTTTCTCCATTGTAATTATTAAGTTATATCTGTTTTATATTTGTTTAATTTTTTTCCTAGCTAATAGGTTGGTCGTCCAAAGCACTAAAGGATGACTAGATTAAAGCATACTAATTTTCTTCAAGTAATTTTATATATGTAATTATACTCAAAGCACTAAAGGATTATAAAAGCATTATTGTTAGTTCAAGTAAAACTAATTAACCAAACTGTTTTAAATATCTTATGATTATCTTTTGCTGAATTAGATGCTTTTAGAATTTTGAAGATCTTATACAGTATATTTGAACACTTGTACTTCAAGCTGAATTTGATCAAAAGTGGAAGTAAGAAAAGCAAACAAGTAAAATAACTGTATTGCTTTTTTGGATGATTTGCAGCATAATTCATTAATTTATTTGGACCTACAGTAATGTAAGGCTATATATGATCTGATCAAATGTGTTCTTAACAAACTACTAATTAATTATATATGAAAATATCAAAACAATGAACATCTTAATAGGGGAATCTTAGAGTAATCATAGTAGCTCGATTAACTGGCGCACGACGAATTTCCTACGGAAAAAAAGTAGTCGAAAATTTTTTATTATTTCGGTCGGAAAATTAATTTTTTTATTTTTCTTATACAAAATATTATTTTGATACTATTTGTGACTACAACAGTCAGAATATTTGGCGGTAAATTGCGGGAAATGTATATTCCGACTACTGTAATCGGTAAAAAAAATAATTAAGTAAATATATTACTAAATATATAATAAGATCCTCACACGAAAATTAAATAATTATTTAAAAAAATTATTAAATATTTGTTTCTGACTAAAGTAGTCAGAAAAATAAATAATTAAATAAATATATTATTAAATATATAATCAGACCCTTATACAAAAATTAAATAATTATTTAAATAAATTATTAAATATTTATTTCCGACTACTGTAGTCGGAAATATAAATAATCAAACAAAGATATTATTAAATATATAATTATACCCGTATACAAAAATTAAATAATTATTAAAATAAATTATTTAATATGTATTTCCGACTACTGTAGTCGAAAATATAAATAATTAAATACTTATATTACTCAATATATATCAGACCTGTATAAAAAAATTAACTAAGTATTTAAATAAATTATTAAATATATATTTTCGACTGTTGTAGTCGAAAAATTTAAATAATTTAATATATTTAGTTACTACCCGACCGAAGTAGTCGAAAGTTTATATAAAATATACCCTAAAGCTACTTTCCCAATCCAAGTTGTCTCTCTCTCACTCTAATCCATCTCTCTCTCTCGAACTGCGTTCTCTCTCTATAATTGGCAACGGTGGAGTGGTAACAACGTTCTCTCACAAAAATTAGCGACGGTAGAGTGGTAACGACGATGGTGAACGACAGTATTGAAGGTCAATCACGAAATTCCTTTGGACGTGGTATTCAATCAAATCTTCACTGATTCGAGGTAAAAATGGTCGAATTTGCTTCTAAACTTGAAGTCTTATTGGTTGATATTATTCATAACATCAGGTTTCACCTCCCGAAAAGTCGATAGTAGATTATTGTTAAGAAAACACCTCGATAAAGTAATAAGAAAAGTTTAACATCCAAAATTGTTCATACACTCCGTTAGTTTAGGAGTTATGAATTTTGGTTTTTCTAGTAAATGGTCAGGATTTACTATGTTTCTCTATTCAATCTGTTGGCGATTAGCTCGATAGAGACACTCAAGAGCCTACGCTCTTAGGGGGAGAAATGGATAGCGTGAGGATAGGCACTAATTCTCTATAGAAGTGCAGGAGAGTTGATGTGAAAATTATACTAAGTTCCAGTTGCTATCGAAACAAACTTGTACAGAGACTGAAAAAATAAATCTTCGCTTCCAAGATTTTGAAGTTTTTGTTGGTTAAGGAGAACGGAAACATCGGTTCTGTATAGAGAAAGAAGGTTCACACTGGTAGGCTAGGACTTCTTTTTCTTGAAAACAGTGGTGCTCGGGCAACTTGCGCCCACCTAAACTAATTCCACAGGATACTTGCCACTTTTCGCCAAAGACAAACTGATGCTTCACATCAGTGCCTAGGGCCTATTCGTAATCATAACAAATAAGCCTCTATATGAAGTACACCAAAACGTTGAAAACCTGCAAAAAGATATGATTCTACACATAATAGACACTTTAAAACTAAAAACTATGGTTGTTGTGTTATCCGTTACCAACTAATCATTCTACCGATCATCAAACAATCAAGTGTAATAAGTCCCTCTCTGGCTGCCACAGAAACATGATGGAGGTTTAAGTATTTTTCTCCAATTGTTTGGCATTTTCTGATGATGTTGATCAAAAGAAAGTTAAATGATATACATTGAGATATAAAATAATTTTATGTTATCAGTTCAATATAATTAAATGTAGGAAGCTATTTTGTTTATTTTTCCAGCTCACAAGTTGTAAGGCCTCGCAAAATTTCTAAGCTTAATTCAGTCCTTTAAGCTTGTCAAGGGGTCCCAGACTTAAAAAACTCTAGCTAAGTTCCTTGACTTAGCTTATTTTTGGCCTTCGAAAGTTGGCAATTTCATTTCGCCACCTTAATGTCCTTTAATGATCCGTATGTTTATTAATTCATGATCAGAGAGGTCAAAGGTGTTCCCGGACAAGCTCTGAATTTTTTGGACCTCGATTAGACCATATTTGGTGTCCCAAAATAGTGGACCAACGCGATCCTGGTGCGCCGCGTCGCCCATCGTGTTGGTTAACATTGTTGCAGGGACTGCCAGTAAAACTACTGAGGCTTGGCGCGATCATGGCACGATGCGTCGGGTATCGCGTCGATGCCCAATTTCAGTCATTAAATATCTGTGTTTTTAAGGGCAAATGGGTCAATTTTCCATCCCTATATAAACCCTATAACATGTAATTCAGCCATTTTTCACCAAATATATACTAGTTTCTCTCAGTTTTCCTCAAGAACGAGTTTAGGGTTTTCAATTGGGGATTCAAATTCAAGAAAATTCCACCATCAAACTTTGTAAAATCAAGAACTAAGGTATGCATAGTGTTCATTCATGGATTTTGTCTATCCATGAAGTTCAAGAATCAAGTTTTAAATCATGTATTATGAATATTTTATTGTGGGTTGATTATGTTCATGAGATTATGATGATGTGATTCCCAAGCTGGAATCTTTATGTGTTGTTCATGAAACTATGTTAATGTGTGGCTTGAAATCTATAAGTTTAGTCGATTCATGGAGTTTTGAAGTGATAATTTTGATGATTATACCTATGCCTTAAGTTGTGCATGCAAGGTGTTTGATAAAATGCCTAAGCTACTAGAAATTATGCATCATAGCTCAATTGTGACCCAAATGATAAGTGCATGCTTTACCCTTATGATCACAATGACTTTTATGATATTGTTATGTATTATAAATGTTTTTATAAAATGCTCATGAGACTAGTTGATGAAATTATGACATGTTTATATGTTTCCCATGCATGTACAAGATTATGATAACCATGTACTTCATGAAATCCCCAACTTATTGTATTATGGATTGTTGATGTTGGTCATGTATTCAAGAATATCATGCCTTGTTAGTTTCCTTCTTTCGTGTCCTGGGCGTACTTGTACCCGATAATTTAGTTGTGAGCCTAGAGTCAGTGTCATGTTTTCACGATATCCTCAGTCAATCCATATTCAGTATAATTCAGTCAGTCATGTGACTCAGAAAAACTCAGTAAACTCAGTAATCCCAGTAATCTCAGTAGTATTCCATCAGTCAACGAAACTCAATGAACTCAATCCAGTTCAGTTCAATTAATCATGTTCAGTGTTTATTCAGATGGTAGTAGGATTTAGCACCGAGTGAACCCAAGGATGAGGACACACACTGACAGTTGAGAGTGTGATCCTTAAAAGCAATCCTTGCATTCCAGAACTATGTAGCCAATATAGGTTGAGACATCAAAACTGACAGAGGAGGGTTGATGAGGTAAATAAACACTATTATATGAAGGTCCCACTGTTATCTTTTGGGGACACTGCCAGATGAGGGTCACCCACAGCTTATCTTTACCAGTGGTGAGGTATTGATACCCTTCCAATTGGGGTTACAGATTGGACCCCAACTTAGCTATATTTCTTTAATTAGGGTATGTCGGTTAGATAACTACTTTCCACAGTTATCGTCTCATTCTCAGTCTCAGTAATAGAACTCAGATAGTTCTACAGCATTCAGGACTGTCAGCTACAGTCAATTCAGTACAGTACAAAACCCAGCTAGCTCTATCATAACCTAGACTGTCAGACACAGTTTCTCAGTATCAGTTATATCAGTTATCAGCAACTCATGTTCTCAGTATTCATACCTAGTAGTCAGTATCATCACAAATTCAGTTACAGTCACTCATTCATGCATGTATTCTCACGTTCATGTTATACAGTCAGTTAGCATTATTCATGCATTTAAACCCTTTGCATTCAGCCTACCTCACTTGCATACTAGTACATTCAATTGTACTGACGCATTTGAGCAATGGTGTTTTTATATCATAGGTTCAGAAGCACAAGCTCTAGAGCATTAGTAGCATTCTAGTCTCAACTGTCACAGTTAGCAATGAGTCCTCATTACTTTATTTCTTCAATACTTAGTTTATTTTAGTAGTTGGAGTTAGTTGGGGAGATGTCCCATCAACTCCTTATTCAGACAGTTCAGCTTTAGAGGCTTTTTAGACCACAGTATGTTCAGACAGTTTTGTTTCAGTTTATTTAGGTATTGATATACCATACTTTCAGATGTTATGTTTTATCAGTTTGGAACCTTATGTCCTTCCAACCTTTATTTTTGTATTTATACAGTATATTATGCAGTGCTCAGGTACAGATATCAGTCATGGATTAACTTGTGGTCCTTCGGGGTCATGAGCATCGTGTGGCATTTCGAGTGTCAAATTTGGGGTGTTTCACAAGTATCAGGCTTGCTATGAAGATTTACATTTTGTAGGTCACCCTTTTGTGATGATGTATAGAGTCTATACATAGCCAGTGAACAAAGAACTTAAAACTATGTAACATCTAAAATTAACCTAAACATAAAGTTCAGTTTCAGCTGAAAATTCACCAACTTGTCTCCATCCGTTTATTGGGAGCTGCTTTCAAAATTTATTTTAATTTTTCTAAAAAAAATTGTTTTTAGGTGTGTGTATATATGTCGGTCTACTAACATAAGACATGTTAATAAATAATAAATAGTATGGTTAAAGCTGATTTTAAGAATTTGGTTGATTGTTGTCTTAGGAAGGTAGATTGCTTGCTTTTCACGTATAAGGGAACATAGAAGGGCTAAGACACTACTCAATTATCCAAAATTCATCTCTACCGTTCCAAAGCTCTCTAATTTCTTTTCCCCCAAACGGTACACATTCCAAGCCATGTGTCTTCTCTTCCCTCTACCCAATTCCAACTGAAACTTGGTTTATCTTGTTTATCAAGCTATCACATGGATTGGATTCCTTTCACTGTTAAAAAAATTCTTCTTTTAATTAAAATATTCTATTGTTGCTGGTTGTTTTACTATGTTGTATTGAATCTCTTAGTTTTCTCCTTGTGTCCACAGCGTAGTAGCATCTCTAAACAATCCTGTTATTGTTTTGTTTCTATTATTTTTGTTTTTCTTCTCTATTATTATTGTTATCGTTCTTGTGTAGATGGAAAATGAAGATTGTACATGGATGTATAATAGACTTTATCCTAACCGTGTGGGGTTGAGGGAGGAATATAAAGCTGGGGTGGCTGGATTTATTGCTAAAGCAATGACACTTAATGAATTTCTTATTAAAAGGATAATTAGGTGTCCTTGTTGGAATTGCAAGTGTTGCAAGTTATTGAGTCCAGATGTTGTTACATTACATCTTTATAAGAAGGGTTTTATGTTGAATTATACTGTGTGGACAGCTCATGGAGAGAGTAGTGCTGCTAATAATTTTTCTTTTCAGAATTATGTTGAAAGTCCAATAAGAGAGAATAATATTGAAAGTTCATGATATAGTAAGATGGTCAGGGATGCTTTTGGGACACACTCAGGGGCTCAAAATGAACCAAATAATGTGGCTAAGCACATTTATGAATAGTTAAAGGAAGCTAGTCATTCATTGTATGAAGGATCAGTGCATTCTAAGTTATCTATTGTCGTTCGATTATTGAGTATTAAGTCAGATTATTCAATTTCTCAAGAGGAAATAAACTCTATCATTGGACTTATGAATGAACTTAACCCAAATAAAATTTACTTACCCAAAGATTTCTACACAACAAAGAAGTTGGTTTCTAAGTTAGGACTTTCATCAGAGAGGATTCACTGTTGCGAGAAAGGTTGCATGTTATTCTATAAAGGAAGATACAAATTTAGAACATTGCAAATTTTGTAATCAACCTCGTTATAAGAAAGTCACACATGCAAAAGGGAAGAAGGTTCCTATAAAGTCGATGCATTACTGACCCCTTATACCACGGTTAAAGAGGTTATATGCATCAATGAGCTCTGCCCCTCATATGAGATGGCACTATGAAAATAAAGACCACCTGGTGTTTTATGTCATCCGTCAGATGGAGAAGCATGGAAGCATTTTGATAGTGTGTATCCGGATTTTTCTAGTGAACGAAGAAACATTAGGTTGGGATTATCTACTAATGGATTCACTCCATTTTCTATCTCAGTTACACCATATTTATGTTGGACAGTGTTTGTGACTCCTTATAATCTCCCGCCTAAATTGTGTATGACGAGTCAGTATATATTTCTAATTTGCATTATTCCAGGTCCTCGCAATCCAAAAGTTTTGATTGATGTATATCTGCAGCCATTGATTGATGAGTTGAACTTATTGTGGCATGAAGGTGTAGAAGTATATGATGTATCAATAAAATAAAACTTTAGATTGTGTGCTGCTTTGATGTGGACTATAAATGACTTTCCTGCTTATGGAATGATGTCTGGGTGGTCGACTGCGGGCAAGTTAGCTTGCCCTTGTTGTATGGAAGACACAAAAACATTCACTTTGAAACATGAGGGTAAAAACTCATGGTTTGACTATCACCGTCGATTCTTCCCAATGCAACATGAGTTTAGGAGAAATATTAGTGATTTTATGAAGAATAAGACTGATTTTGAGGAGCCACCGCTAATTTTGTCGCGAGAAAAAATTTGGGATAGAGTGAGGAATCTGCCTAAGGTAACAGAGTCTCCACCATCTAGGATACTTGGTTATGGTGTTACACATAACTGGACTAAATGAAGCATAATTTAGGAGTTAGATTACTGAAAGTATAATCTTCTGCCTCATAATCTGGATCCTATGCATATTGAGAAAAACTTCTTTGACAACTTGTTTAATATTGTGATGGATGTAAGTAACAAAATAAAAGATAACTTGAAGGGCAGGATGGACTTAAAGGAGTATTGTCGGCACAGTGAGTTGTACCTGACATACTTAAAAAATAAGATTCAGAAGCCCAAGGCTAGTTACACATTTACTTTGGAGGATAAAAGAGTGATTTGTGATTGGGTTAATAATTTGAGAATGCCAGATGGATAACTGTCATATGAAGAGGCATAACTGTCATATTTTCATGGATTCATTGATGCCTATTGCATTCTGTGCATTACCCGATAAAATTTGGAAGCTCATAATAGAGATAAGCTTATTTTTCAAAGATTTATGTTCTACCACATTAAGGGAGGAGAACCTATCTTTGATGGATATCAACATTCGCTTAACCTTAAACAAGTTGGCAAAAAAATTTTCTCTCGATTTTTTTGATGTTATGGAGCATCTTCCAATTCACTTTGTGCGAGAGACACGACTTGAAGGACCTGTTCAGTGTCGTTGGATGTATCCCTTTGAGAGGTATTGAATTTTAACATTTACCTTCATGTGTTTTAATTGAATCTTATTTCATCTAAAAGATCATACTATGCAGGACTATTGGCAAATGTAAGCGAGCCATAAAAAATAGATCCCGAATTGAGGGATCAATATGTGAGGCTTATTTGGCTAAAGAGACCTCTTATTTTTTTCATATTATTTTGAACATGATGTACTATGTCTGAGAAACCGACCTAATAGGCATGATGATGGAGACAATACAGATCCTTTGGCACCACCATTTTCAATATTCAATCAACCAGGTAAAGGAAGTCCTAAAGGTGGTCCAGTTCGATATTTGAATGAGGTGGAGCTTAAGTAAGCTACAAAACATGTATTATTAAATTGTCCCAAGGTCCTGCCTTTTTATAAGTGAGTATATTTATATTAAGGACAACCATTCAAGGCCTATCTAAGCTTTAACTAATGAAAGTCATAACTTTGTTGGACAGCTACCTCGTGGCTTTACACGGGGATGCTGCTGTTTATCCTATGTTTTCAATGTAGTTTAGAGTGTAACTTAAATATTTAACACGATTTACACTTTTTTTCAATATCGTGTATATTTACATTCTAACTTTTTTGGAACTTTTTATAGATTCATAATCCACTTAATTATCACCCAAATGGCCAATTTTTACGTGATATAGCTTGGGGACCTAATGCTAAAGTCAGAAATTTTTGTAAGTACTCTGTCAATGGGTACAGATTTCATACAGAAGAGTTCTCTAAGGGCAAAAAAACAATAATAGTGGGGTTTGGGTGAAAGGTGATGGCGGTGTTGATTATTATAGTGTGCTTCACGAGATTTTAGAACTCAATTATCATGTTGTTTGGCCAAAGAAAAAATTGATTCTCTTTGGGTGTAAGTGGTATGATCCTACGCCTAGGTTAGGTACAAAGGTGCACCCTCAGTACAAAATAGTTGAAATTAAGCGTACAAAGGAGTATGGACTCTATGATTCATTTGTCATTGCACAAAATGTGAAACAAGTGTATTACACTCCTTATCCTTTGTATAAGAATAAATCTGCATGACGGGTAATTATAAATATAAAGCCCGTGGATAGAGTTGTAGTGGAGGATAAATTGGATGTAGCATATCAGAATTACATTTCAAGTGTTAAAGAAAGTGTGGATGATGAATTAGTAGGTGTGTTGCAGCATAATGAATGCCTAAATGAAGAATTTGATCCTTCTGAACTTAGATTGAATGTTCATGATTATGGAGAAGGAACATTTGGGGCAAATGACGAGGAAGATCAAACTGATGAAAATGAAATAAGTGAGGAAGAGTTACTTGATGAAAATGAAACAAGTGATGAGGAAGAATCGATGAATGAATATGAAACAAGTGATGAGGAAGAATTGATGAAAGACTATGAAACAAGAGATGAGGATTGAGTTGTTATTATTAGTAGTAATGTGTTGTAACAAGGTCTTGAATTATATTTTAGCTGCTGCTTTTTTATATTTTTCTTGAAAATATAGTGTCTTTTCTTTGTTAATATTTGTAGTGCCAGCAAGAACATTTCTGGCTGTTTGATTAAATAGCAGTGGTAAAACTACTGGTACTATGCATGATTTTCTTGTCTTGTTGCATTTTCTTAAATCCTACTCTTTAGTTCCTCTGCATAAAGAAAGTCATTTGAATCCTGGTAATATTGTTTGATGAAAATGACATTAGTAACTCCATGAACAAAATTGAAGTATATAATACCATCTCCAGTGCATATTATAGACATTTTAGCAAACTGAAATTGTTTCAAAATATTTGACATTACAAGAAAACAAGATGAGGCTTTCTTTAACTTAGTACTACAGGGAATGAAGAATTTAATTTTCGTTTGATCTAAGAAACATATATGGGTAGCATAACACAAACTAACTCCTTTTTGTGTTTTTTTCAGGTGGTTAATAAAGAAAATCAATGACATCAAAAGTTTACGGTAATGGACGGCGTAAGAAAGGTAAGAAAGGACCTGATAATCTTCCCGCAGGTCAATATACACCTCCACCACCACCATCACCACCACCTTTTACCACAACTCTTCAACCAGCTACTACAAATATTATTCCTCCTCCAAGGGAAACTATTTCACTATCAAATGCATTTTCATGCCCCTACCGCCCCACCAGTTCCAACCCTCTTCTCTCCATAATAGTCTGTATAGTAGCTCTTCATCTGTACCTTCAAAATCATCCGCACCTAGCCTTTCTGGATTGAGAATTAGAGGTCCCAGCACATCAACATCGCCCTCCATTGATAGTGCTGCAGTGTCTAATACTACAGCAACTGCTTCCCAGATTCCAAAATTTAAAGAGGTAATAGAATATGACGGCAACGGGAGGCTAATTATCGCCCCTGATTGTAATGGGTAAGTAAATCTTATATTTTTCCGTAATTTTTAAAATTTTCGAAAGCTAAGATAATTTAATATAATTTTATTGCAGGTTCATTCCCGCATATAGTGGCGGACATATGGTTATAGAAGAAATTAAACCATTTTACACGGATCCGTGGGGTAGTTGGAACGAGATTCGACTCGACATCAGAGTGCTTATGTGGAATCTGTTTATGGTATAATCAAAATCAAAGAATTTACCATTTCACTATGCTATCAATGATGAATTTACCTTTGTATCCGTCAACTCATTCCATAACTTTATATTAAACTATTTTGCAGACAAAGTGTGCATGGAATTCTTGTCATGAAAATGAAATACAATGCATTTTCAAGTTGAAAGCAGCTCAACAGATCAAAGAACATTTGTATGAGGCCTGGAGGAACTTGAAAAAACCTGGTTGGCTAAATAATGTGTGGGTTCAGTTCTTGGAAAAATAGGATACTCTTGAATATAGGGCAAGGAGGAAACGGGAAAAGGCAAATAGAGCGTCTCAAACGGGTGGCTCGTTGCACTCTGGAGGTTCTATGAGTTTCGATACCCACCGACGAAGACTGGTAATATTAGCTTAAATTTCTGATTTATTCGGTTTAGTTCAATGTTATTCTAAATCGTGACATAGTGAAGCCGTGTTGGGCTCTTTCGATTCACTATTGTTGTTATCTTCTTGTTGTTGTTCATCTTGAAGTCTAGTGAAGTCGTGTGTGGCCTATTTCAATTCACTAGCATTGTTGACATCTTGTTGCTGTTCATCTTGAAGTCTAGTGAAGCCGTGTGTGACCTATTTCGATTCACTAGCATTGTTGACATCTTGTTGCTCTTGTTGTTGCTTGTTTCTTTTGTTGTGAACTTGATCTTGTATCTCACTGCCTGATGATTTTAGAAAGTTAGAAGAAGAGAATTAGTCTGTATGGGAAGGGTGCCTAACTCCCTACGGTATTTGGCTCTACTACTCTCTCTCTTCCCTATCTTCCTCTTCTTCTTCTTGATCTTTTAAATTGAGCCCTTCATTTTTAGTAGGTTGGGAACTAACTACTAAAAATCTAGGTTTCCTCTGTTGATTACCTACAAAACCATTTGATATAAGCACTTCATTCAGTTGGAAGAAAGTTAACAGCCTTAGTGAAAAGCTCCCAGAATTACCTTTTTCAGGATCAACATTTGAACCGGACACTTTAATACATGGGAAACAATCAATCCTGTTGTCTTCAGCTCTCAAAAAATCAAGGCAACAAATGCAGTAACCTGCAGCACGAAATCCAACAAAACAGCCAAAGAGTTGTCTGAATATCACTTGACATGGAATCTATAACAATTTGACTGGGACAATCTTTAAGCTAAAAAGTTTGTTTTCACGTGCTAGATTTATGGTTACCGATTATTATGCGAACGTTTCTTTTTGTATCTACAGTTGATACCAATATCATTGATTCAAGGTTTGGAATGAAAATTGTGAATTCAAGATGACATATATTGAGTGTTTTTTTAATAACCGCATGGTGTTCGGGCCAGCTTGCGCGTAGATATATGTAGTAGTTTAATGATTAGTACATGTGGAAGCTATAAAGATAGTCAATACGTGTAGCATACAGCTAAGTCTTCACATGAAACAAGAGCACGAATGTTCCCTTTTTTTTCTCTCGTGTATGACCTGTGAGAGGTAAAGGTTCTTTCTGTGTGTGGTAGTCACTGTATTGTATTGTATCTTCCTTTGCATCATTTTCTTAATTTTTCTGATCTGTGTGCTTCTATGCTGTGGGACAAAAGATGTTGATTTGCATGTGAAACAGAACAAACGAAAAAAATTAACTTTTTTGCTAGCTTTACATGCAATGGTAGCTTCAGGATTCTTCCTTTCTTGTTTACAATCAAGTTGAACGAAAAAGAAAGTGACACATAACTGCTACTGTCCTTTTATTTGGAGTCACCACCATTTTTGTTCCCTATTTCTTTGTTTACCTCTTCACATAATCTATTTGAAAGGTAATTTGGGGAGTTCAGATCATTTCTTAGTTTGAATTGTATTCGCTAATATTCGTTACCCTTTAATTTGTCTAATACCTACAATTTCAAGAGCGTCTCGAGTTTGAATTTTAGTGGTATTATATAACAATATATTCATCATCTTTTTTGTCTAATAGTCAATAAGATATATACTCTCGAATGCTAGTGCTATCGTGTCAATAGTAGTGATATTTTTAGTCTAATGATCAAGAAGATAAAATGACTCAAGTAGCTAGTGTCATGAATTTGAACAGAAGCCCCAGGCACACGGATTTTAGATATTCAATAATATTAGCAACTCTCTAAAACCTAGAATCAGGCTGTTCCTGACCTGCGAACATGGAAAAAACTCGGCATGCTGGCATTGGTATGAAACTGCCAACTGCAAATGCTAAAACCTCCGAAAGACTAGCTAGTGTAATTGATGGTCCAACTTCTACAAAAGCATTGCTAACCCGTCCCTCTAAAGGCAGTTCCATTTACACTTCCGAGAGTAATTGATAGTTTTAGCATCCAATGATACATTCTTTCCTAGAATATGATAGTTTGGAGAGGCAAATACTAGTAACATACAACAAACACATGTGCAAGTTGGCAGCTGTGTGGAGTAATCAGTACAATAATGTACAAACACCTTAAATACATCACATCGCAAAAACTAATGGTACATCACGTATATTTGAAATTAGGACAACAATGAGGCAGAAACACCCGGCTCATACTTCCTTTATAGCAGAACAGCAGTAGCTTCTCCAGAACCCACATTCAGAAAGACAAAGGAGGGAAATCATCATCATCTTTTAGATGGTATGATGATTTGAAGGTGACCCTGAATGTGTAAAAGCAAGCTTAGGAGATCTGTGATTGAATACTATAGGAGTTACTACTAATCAAAGGTGTTTATACCTATCAAGATCCTTACTGAAAATATAATTTGACCTCTGCATTGCTGGTATTGGAGATACTGCGCTGGACTGCTAAGTAGGAGAAGAAACAGAATTTTGCCTACTCTTTTGAGACCCCTTCCAAACTATCTACTTATAGCTTAAATAATTGAAAAGAATTCACCTAAACTACTACTTCTGTTGGATTTGAGTATTTTTGAATCACGGACTCCATGATCTATTTGTATTAGTCTTAAGATGTTTTGGTCTATGCTGCCCGAACTTGTCTTCATAGTTGCATTATCTCTTTTTCTAAAATTTTGCAGGAATATGAAAATGGGGGGAAAAAAGCGCCCTTTTATTAATGTCTACAAAGAGACGCATAAGAAGAAAAAAAAGGATGGTAAAAGAGGAGATTGGGTTGAAACGCATGCTAAGAATGCATATGTAAGATAATAACTTTTACATACATTGTTTTATTATTACTCAACTTTGCTTGTTTACATACTGACAAATAATTTTTCTTTCAGGAAAAATTTCAAAAAACATAGAAGAGTGGCGTCAAACCCAACCTACTTCAGAGGATGGTACCATGGTCCAACCATCACCTGCAGAGCTGAATAATATGTGGACAACTATGGTAGGTGGTCCAAAGAAAGGTAGAACCTACGGGACAGGGGTTGTCCAATCCTCGAGTAGTCCTTCGTTGTTTCCCAGTTCCTCTTCTACTTTGCAAAATGGAAGAAATGGAAGCAATGAAAAAGCAAATTATGGAATTGACGCAGAAATGTGCAACTAACGATGCGAAGTTTGCTAAATTTGATAAATTGGAGGAGTTGGTTAAGAAGCACATGCCGCAAGTATTTCATGACGAGGAAGATAATGAATCTGATGATAATTAGATTGTAGTTATTATTCTTATTTTTGGTTGTGACATTTAGATGTTTAAACTGTTTGATTTGATGTATATTTTGAATGGTTTAAAGTGATTGTATTTATAAATTTTTGTCGTGTTTGATTCTATTGTGAAAAATACATTAGTTATGTTGTTTATAATCTGAAAGGTGTGTAACCTAATGCAATATAATAATTATTAAATAATTATTTATCAAATATTAATAATTATTTATTAATTTTCTGACTGCAGTAATCGAAATAATTATAATTATTAAATAATTATTTATTAAATTTTCAACTACAGTGGTTGAAATAATAATTATTAAATATTTATTTATTATATTTCCGACTACAATAGTCATAATAAATAAAATTATTAAATAATTATTTATTAAATTTTCACTACAATAGTCGGAATAATTATAATTATTAAATATTTATTTATTAAATTTCCAACTAAATAGTCAGAATAATTAAAATTATTAAATAATTATTTATTAAATTTTCGATTGCAGTAGTCGAAATATTTATAATTATTAAATAAATATTTATTAAATATTCGACTATGTTTCCAACTAAAGTAGTCGTAAATTTCCGACTACTGTAGTCGAAAATATTTTTTCGACAAGCTATATTCCGACTACCATCAAGTAGTCGGAACTACCTTATTTTTTTACCGCATTCCGACTACATTGGTCGTCGAAAATTTAATGTTTCCTAGTAGTGTCTACATAAACTCCTACCTTATTCATGACGGTTCAATTTTTCACCATGTAATCCCCTCCATTCCCTCTTCCCTACCCCTAATTCTTAAAAAAATCATGTACATCTTAATGAACTTTTATTTCGAATGTACACATTAACTTTGCGATAAAAAGGTTCTGCACCTACTTGCTAGAGCTGTAGCCAGCCCTTTGGTAAGGGGTTCATCCGAAGCCCCTTCAAAGGAAAAATAAATCATTTATACCTAATTAAATTATTTTTTATATATCTATAGTAAGTGTTGAGAGACAATTTTGATACCTACGCACTTTCAAAACTTATTTTGAGGTTTAGATACCAAATTTCTTTTTGATTTATTTTTTAGGGTTAGGTCTTGAAAAAGGTAAAAAGTGGGCCAGGATTGTGGGGTCATGGGTTCCTTTAACATTTTTAAAACTTGGAGAAAAAATACAACTTTTTAAAAACTACAACATGGTTCCTTTTTAATCTTTATTCATTTTCAAAATATTTATTAAAATCATTTAATATTTTCAACTACATTTCTCTCTCCTCAAAATCTTCCTTCTCTCAATTTTGGTTCCTATTTTTTCAAAAAAAAATTTGGTCGATTCTTGCTTCCTCAGGCGAAATATTTTAATTTCTCTTGCTCAGGTAAGTCTAATTTTCTTCCCCAATCAGTTTTAGATCCATTTTAGTAATTTTTTTCGATGACGCTTTGTATTGGGGTTCTTCGATTTTGACAAAAATTGCACTGTTCTTCGTTGAATTAGTCAAAATTTAAGTGTTTTTAGTTAACATTGTCGATTTTGCATGTTTAATCGTGTTTTGCTTTGGATAATGATTAGAAACTTTTTAAATTTTTGTAGTTATATTGCGTATTGATTTTAAATTTTTTGTACTGAATTGGACCCATTTTAATGGTGTTCTTGTTGTTGTGAATTGCACTGTCAATATCTGGTGAAGTTGGAACTTGATTTGCATGTTTGATGTGAGGCATTTTTCCTATTTTCTTAATAGACTGGTGGTCGATAGATCGACCACTACAAATTTATTTTTGCTGCATTTGTTCGTTTTTATTAATAGATCAGTGATCGATAAATCGACCACTACAGATTCATTTTTTGCTATAGATTATAAATGGTGAGAAGAGTTGATAAAGCAGTTAAAAGTTCTGCTTCCATTGTTTCTACCAGTAGGAAGCAAAAAGCCGAAGAAGTTTTGAAAACTTTCAAGAGAAAAAAACCCGTAGTCGATGAATCAGAGTCGAAAATCGAATAAAAAATTCTTGTTGATATTTCCGAATATGACGAAAGTAGTGTACACAAGAGTGAGGATGCTGGGGATAGTGAAGGTAAAAGCGAGGACGAAAGCGAAGAAGAAAATGAAAGTGATAGCGGGGAAGGTGGGGATAGGAGATATAGCAGAGACGGGGAGAAGGATCCCCCTATCCTTGTCAATTTGTACGAGAGATATCTCCGTTGAGTCACACGGCCTAACAACTTGGATGGATGATCTTGGTTCTTTTCCTGCAAAGATTTATGTGAGAGCAAGAATGACGGAGTATCGAGAGTTTAGACGGGTTCTTGTTGAACAAAAGTTGTATTATGATTTTAAGAAGACATGTTTTGGACACTTGAGGCATATGCTAGAATATTTTAAGTTTAATGGACAGATGGTTCATTATATGTTGCTGCGATGTATAAAAGATTAAAAAAACTACATGAAATTTGGTTTTGTGTGAACGGTAAGCCAGCTTGTTTCGGCTTAAATAAATTTGCTTTGATTACGGAGATGAATTGTTCAGCATATCCCCGTGAATTAAAAATAAACAAAGTCCTCCAAAATGGAGAAAGTTTTCATTTTAGGGTGACGAAGAACAGAGCATTACTGCTGCAAAGTTGATTAGCCTGATGAAAGGTAATAGGCTGAATAATCAACAAAAGTTGAAGTGTGCTTTGATTTGCTTTGTGTACGCGATGCTGCTAGTAAAGGATCCGTCAAAGAAGGTGGATTCGGACCACATCAAGATGACGGCTGATTTAGAATTCTTTGGGGGTTTTCATGGGGAAAAGAGTCCTTTGAGCTTACCTTGAGCTATCTGAAAAAGGAGAATGATCTGGCCAAGCAGAAAGAAGCTTTTGTCAAGAGAAATAATGCATCGTACGTATTTGGCTTTCCCTGGGTGTTTCTGGTACTTATAATCTACCATCTTATTGATTTATTATAGACTCCTACATATTTATGTAATAATACATAGACACTGTAGACTTATTTATGCTTCTATTAATTGTAGGTTTGGATATATGAGGTCTTTCCTCATCTGAAAAGGTACACCGACAAGTCGTTGGATTCTTCCCTGCCCATTCTCCATCTTTTTCGATGGCACACGTCGAAGTACGACAATATAATGGAAGGCGACCCTTTTAAGTACAAAGGAAACAACACAAAGGTAACATTATACTTATTATGATATGATACTAATGTTATTATATTAGCGAATGTCATGTAATTTATTTTTACTTTTTGTAGATTGTGTACTCGTACCTTACCCCTACTGTCCGTGAGATGGAGCAGAGATTCACGAAAATATTTAAGTCATACACAGACGAAGTTAAGGATACGTCCATTGATGCATTGAAGGTGTAGCTAAAAGGCATGATTATCCTGACTTCATCAGCGTAGGTCACGATCGAAGATGAAAATTTGGGTGGTCACCACTATATTCTAAGTCCACCACGCGCTTGTGATCATGCTGGTTCAAGTAGACTCAAAACTTCACTTGAAGCTTCTAATGATAATGACCTGCGCAAGCGCATTGCTTTGCTCGAGAAAAGTCTATTGGATATTGCTTCCTTTGTTAGAGATGAGAGGCTGACAAGAATCGAGAAGAATAATAAGAAGCAATTAAAAGAAGGTAAATTAATTTATATTTTGCTCTTCTAATTTAATTTTCTTGCATATGTTTTGTAATTCTTTCAAATCAATACAGTACACCTCGACAATCCCCCTCGTAACTGGCATTAAGTAAACCTCAAAGAATTTGCAGTCGTAGTGATGGACATTGCAACAGCAGATGTAAAATGTGAAGAAGAGAAGAAAGAAGAAGAAACAGAAGATGAGAATGCAGCAGATGAAGAAGATGCAAAAGAAGAAGAAGAAGATGAAGAAGAAGAAGAAGAAGAAGAAAGAAAAAAATGAGGAGATGACAGCTGAAGCAGAAGAAGAAAATAAGGTGAAAACAAAAGAAGATGGTGAAAAGAAATCAGAAAAAGAAGAAGAAGACAAAAACGAGAAGGCAGTTGATGATGAATTAGTGGTTTAACAGGAGGTTCAAAACATTGAAGAAGAGAAGAAATCATCAGAAGAAGAAGAGAAGAAAAATAAGAAGAAAGAAGTTGAAGAAGAGAAGAAAAAACATAAAGAAAAAATAGTGAATGTGATGGGCATTATTGCAGAGTTCAATCAAGAAAACAAGTATTTTTGTGGATTTGAAGCAAACAATTTTCTTATTGATTTATTTTTTTAGTGATTTATTCTTGATGGATAATTGAATTATATATATTTGACATGTCAATGATGACATTTACTGATGAAATAATGTCTAGTTATTCCATTATCTCGTTAGATTAAACAGTTGGCTGCATTACGTTACTAGTTCAGCTATTGTCCTAATTTATAGTGGTTGATTAAAAACATCATAGAAGTTGTTCTCTATAATTTATAGACTTAACAGACTATCGATTGAGTAATTCATATATTTACTTACAGTAACTATCATGGTTTATAGAGGCCGATGATAAAAGACATAGACATAATTCTCTATTAATTATAGATTACACCCAGGATTGATTTAAGAAACCTTACATCTCTTTATTCAGTTTCCTATATCCGTATTACACCTTTTCAGAAAGTCAACAACAATAACAAACCATACAATAAAAATTTTTGGCCTTTCTCTTTTTTCTCGACCAAAATCAGCCTTTGCTTTACTTGATCCCCCTCCATTTCGACTTCTTTTAGTGATACTTTCAAGTAATTCCTTTGCACTTCGGCTTCTTTTAGCAATGTCATGAGTAGATCTCTATTTTCTTCGGATTTTCTAAGCCTTTGGAGTATATGAAACTTAGAAGCGCCTCAAAAATTAAATGTCGATGGGATGCTCGTCGGTGAGTCTTCATCAAGCCACTTATAAAAAGAACATCCGCCATTATCCTTTCCAACTGCACAGTTAAAGAATTTTTTACCTGGATTTCAATCGGTGCGTGACGTCCTAAAAACAGCTGGATTGCCACAATGACCTATGTGGGACACTTTTGCATTTGATTTTTGTGATGCTTGATACATTATAGTTGTTAACCAAAATTAAAGCCAAAAAACATGAGAGTGTTAACACAAAAATAGCCTTTCTTTTATAGAAGAAAAAAGTGAGATATTACCGTTGGGTGTTGATTTGATGTGTACTTTATTACCGTTGTAAAAATCTGACATTTTGATTTTTTTTACTGTTGGTCTTGATTCATAGACCTTATTTATAATCGATGCCTTCTCAGGCTTTTGGTAGTTGATTCACCAAATAGATAGACAGTCTAGCATATACTAAGAGCTAATTCCTTAATAACCACACTAGACTATGCTACATATTCATAGACCATAACTAGTACATATTTTGAGAAGAATTATTTAATCAATAAAATAATAAATAATTGGATTTTATTCAATTAAAGGAGCTTGAACAAGTCATGTGATCGTATGAGAGTCTATGTAAATTGGATAAGGTGATCAAAGATGTGTGAGGATGGGTAGTGGATGAACAACAAACATGCTTGTGGGCAATGTTTACCCAAAGCACAAGTTTGTTGTGGAGAAATCATTTGTTCAACCACAACTCATCACCTCACATCTTTGATCACCACTTTCTATTTATGTGGACTCTCATACGAGCACATGACTTGTTTAGGCTCATTTAATTGCATAACATCCAATTATTGATTATTCTATTAATTAATTAATTCTTCTCAAAATATGTGCTAGTTATGGTCTATGAATAAAAAAATATAGTCCAGTTATTTATTTGTGGAAGTAGTTTAGAGTCTATGCTAGACTATATCAGGTCGAGTACAAAACTACGCATAGTCTAGCATATATGTTGTACAACTTCAATAATAAATGTACTAGACTATTACACATATTTATAGACCATGGCTAGCACATATTTTGAAAAGAATTATTTAATTAATAAAATAATAAGTAATAGAATTTTATGCAATCGAATGAGC
>NC_061114.1:223434855-223445813 GCF_002878395.1 Capsicum annuum | reverse complement strand
TTTTACAATTTACGTGGACTCTCATACGATCACATGACTTGTTTAAGATCCTTTAATAGCATAAAATTCAATAATTTATTTTTTTGATTAACTACTTTTTTTTTCAAATATGCTACTAAGGGCAATAAACCAATACGGTATATTATTGACAAGGCTTACAGTCTATGAAATACACTGGACACAATCAATGGACCTATATTGTTGATTGTATCGATTACATATATGTTAGAGCATAGATATGGAGATTAGTATATAATAAATTCCATCGACTTTGCATTTAATTTTGTATAAATCAACATAATTGCAGATAGACCAGATTCGTTTTTCATTTGCATATTTGAATTAATTTGACGTCTGACAACTGTTCCGTTCATCTTCTAACTTAATCTCATGAAAAAATTCTAAAAAGAAAAAAATGTAAAAGTACAGTGGAGACAAATGCAAGAAACAAAAATTAAATTTTCATTATTATATATGAATTAATTTGCACATCTCACAACCATTTGATTCATTTTCTAACATCAGAAATTACAAAAAATTAAACCAGAACAAAATTGTAAAATTTAAATATAGACGAATGTAGGAATCAAACATATTTCATTAATACTTCGTTGCAATGATGGTGTAGAACCATATTTACAGCAAAAACAATAAAAAAAACAAAATGAAGAAGCTTTCATCTAACATTCCCAACCATGAAAACTTCTCTTTGCAACTAACTTAAAGAAAAAACAGCAACTGAAATTAAAAAACTAATCTAAGGGGATGGTGGGGGGTGATCATCTTCCCCGGCTCTATGTTGAGCTGCTCCACAATCGCCCGTAAAAATGGGCGATCCATCGAAGTTCACAGTGGAGGTGCTCCCTGTCCTTTCCCAGTCCATAGAACAACTGGTTGAGGTCGTTGCGAAGGAGGAGAAGGTCATAGTTACGGTGGATCCTTCTTCTAGGTCTCAAAGAAATGTTTGGCATCTTGTTGATTAAATCTAATTTATGAGTTAATGAAGATGAATTTTGGGTCTAGTAGATGGGTGTTTATATAGACCAAAATAGAATCCTTTGGTCTTCCCGCCCATTGGTTGTTAGACGTGTGAATCAGTGGAAATCAAAGAAAGGTAGCGTACACTCAATCAACGCAACGTATGAGTGGACGTGCATCAGCTTTTTGATGTATAATAATACTCAACTGTTCATCTGTCCCTTTGAATATTTTGGATTTTTAATAGACTTTATGTGGTATCTATAATAAATTATATGTTAAATAAAGAATACAAGTAATAGACCTGACACATAATATATGCAATACCTTAAAAGGTCGATAATAGACACAGAGTGAAATCGATAAGTCTGGCATTAATCAGACCACTGAAGGATTGTCAAAATGCATACACTGCCATGACTTACAAAAACACAAATTCATAAAAGTTTAACTACTATTTGTTGTTGTTACAAGTGGTTCTCTTGTGCCCCGGTCTCTTGCATAGTGAACACTTGTTCCTCCTCTTCGACTTAAAAGTCTCTCCCACGCCTTTAACGCATTTTATTTTCTTCCTTTTGAGCTTGGTGACCACGAGAGGTGGAATAATGTTCACGTCTAGCAATTCTTGTGGCACGCGCTATTCGAACTCTAAAGGGACAACATTAATTGATTCCGAATACGCAAGGAGGTACTCTTCCACTTTATACATGGGCGAAGAGTAATCATAGACTCTCAAACCATAATCTTCACCGTGCTTCCATCGCAAAGTGGTCATCGCCTGATCGCATGATATTTTGACCAAGTTAAATTTCCTGCAAGCATACGACCTTTCCAGTAGGTCGACTTTGGTCGTACAGCCACTGCCAAACACAGTGAATTGTCTTTCGTCCCCGCTTACGTTCTCCACATAGAAGGAGTCGCCCTTGCTCATATTATCTCTTAAGATCTTTTCGGCGATGGACACAAATTTGTTATCCTTATATTTAAGGATGTAGGCACGCCTCTCCCTAAATATTTCACCAAACTTCTTAGCAATCGAATTGAATATGGATGTCACAGGGCACTCCCTTTCGACAATCAACATAGTATTCACCAACTCGACAATATTTGTGGTCATCGCATCAAACCTGTTGCCGGGGAAATATGCCCTGCTTCATTTCTCAAAACTAAGCTCATGCTCGAGGAAAAAGGCTGCCTCAGGATAGTAGTTCTTGAATTCCACAAAATGGTTGTTAAAATCCTCGAGAAATATGCCTTTGCCACGTTGTAGAATAGATAGAGGTGTTCTCCATAGTGGTGATTTACCCAGAGATTTCCACCTAGGTGCCTCATGCAGTATCCGTGATGAGCATGGTTGTACGCCTTCGTGATTCTATTGGCGATGCTTTTGTGCCTATCGGAGATAAAGAACAAATCTGATCCATCGATCATAATAAACTTCAGCTTCTCAAAGAAGAATGTCCAAAATAAATCGTTTTCCTTGTCAACGACGTAAAAGGCAATGGGATAAATATGGTTCTCCGTATCCTGTGCAACTGTGCTTAGCATCACACCCTTGTACTTGTCGTATAAATAAGAGTCGTCGACCGCAATAACCTTCCTCGTGTGGGTGAATCCCCTAATGCAAGGGCCCAACGATAAAAAGTAGTACATAAACCTACAATTGACCTTGTTCACCATGATGGAATAAGTAGTGCCAATATTAAGAGCGTCGATCATGTACGAAAAAAGGCAGGCAGGAATACCCGTGCTCCGCTGTCGCTCGAACGATTTCCCTGGCAATCACACCCCCAGCCAATATTTCCAATGGTTTGGTCTACTTTTCAAGTTCTTGAAAATGATCCTCCAAATCTCGTAAGTGTCCGGACCCTTTCCTTCGCGATACATGTTCACATAGAGTTACGCAATGACTTTAGACGTGATTTTTCTATGGCAGCGGATGATGTATTCGACGCCGCAAGTGTGATCGCCGACGTATTTATAGATAGTGAATTTATCCGTGCATTCATACTTCTTCACCTGCAACATCCACACCCAGCTAGGACAAACGCATTTCACCTTGAGGAATTTGCTGCAGCTCTTCAACGTAGCATAATCTAAAGGATTTCTCACAGTTGCTACGTCTAACAACAATTTCAACTTCTTTTTTCTGCTAAATGTTTGATTTACCTGAAAATTAGTTTCATCGGAGAAGGTGTGGTTGGTTTGTGCTCCCAATTCACACTTTTCTCCCCCTTCTTCAGAGAAAAATGGATCTTTCAGTTCCATTGAATGATATTCCGAATCCATTGGATGAACATTCAAACTCTCATCTTCAAATGAATCATGTTCGTCGATTGGCGGTTGTGGTGGCGAGATTTTCGAAGACCCCGAGACGATATTTCTCCTCAATAATGGCCTAGAGCCATTGACAGCGACATCCAACATGTATAACGACACATGCCTATCATTATTTATGAACGTGAGATGTATTTTACCCCGCCGATTCATTACATAGATAATCACAACGTTCTTTGGCTCACATTCTAATTCTCCACTCTCAATTACGCTTCGAACCATGTCGTCGTAGATCCATTGTGATGCAGCGGGATGGGAACTGTTTCTCTGCTAGATGATTTCCACTTCCAATAGTTGGGACCCTCCTCCCACGAACTCATATAATTACCACCCACGCTAAATACCTCAGTTACTGTCATAATAGACCACACAAATCGATAATAGATTAAGTTATCGATTTATAGCTGGTCGATGACTGGTATGAATACGTCCGTACAAAGACGCTAATCGAGTGATTTTTGATATAATCGTTTCCCTCCTAGCTCTGGGATGGAAAAATGTATGTGTAAGACTTCTAAACTACTAAAATATATCTAATGACTAGGTATTGAGCGGATTTGGAAAGCTTTTCGAGCTAGTACAAATGGTGAAATTTTTTTTTTTGCATTTTTTTCAAAAAGGATGGAACAACAATGGAGGCAATGATGAAGAATGGAGATTTTCAGTCGTGATGAACAATTTTTCGTAGGAAAAGTGGTTGGAATCCGAAATTATTGGTGGAAAGGAGAGCTCCTATTGGTGGCTTCTTGTACAATTTTCTAAATTAAAATAGCAAATATGAAAAAATGGTGGAAATATAAAAAAAGGTGGAAAATATTAAATATTAAATGAATGAGGTGGGGACTAAAGTGTAAAGTTTAAAACTTGTGTGGTAGGTTTGTATGTAAGAAGTGATGATGTCATAATTGTGTCTAAACACCTAATTTTTCAAGACTTGTGTCTAAATGTCAAAACAAGTTTTGAAAATATCTAAATGTCAAACTATCCCAACTTGCATGATATCTGAACAGAGCAAATTAAGTGATTGTCTGACAATGAAAATTAAATATTATTTATTTTATTTGAAAATTTTTAAAGTTGAAATTAAATTGTGTTTGATCATACTTCGTCGAAAGAATATCTACTTAGAATTTGAATGCATTTTTTTGTAAAAAATATGCTTTATACACTTCTCAATTTCTAAACGTTAGCAAAAATTATTCAACTTGACTAATTTACACATAATATATAATCAGTTCTAAAAGAGTAGTATCTCAAAAAAGTTAGTCACATCATGTTATAGACTCGATCTCCTGTACATAGTCTAGTTGAGATTATTCCTTTTAATCATAATGTTTTTGTCTCTCGATTTTTTTCTTTGAAAAACAAGAACTTATTAGGATTCGTAAGTTAAAGAAATATCACCAACAAAAAATTATTTAATTTGGAGATAGTAAATTAACTACATATACCAACATACCAACATGGATTGATGTGCAGACCGAAGTCCATAGCCATGGCTTGCATTTGGCCACTAGATCCCATTGGTACCAAAATCTCATACTTGTTGCCTAAACATGTGATTATATTTTGTCCAACACAAAATAATCTAGTACTATCTCATATTTAAAAAAATGGAAGCTTTGAAATACCAAAGTGACCCCTCCCATAAACATTTTGATGAACCTATGTTCTCGCTATAAATATTATTGAAAAAATGCTCAAGTATGTTATCGAACTATTAAAATGACTTATTTATAACAACTATTAAAAGTTTAACTCATTTATATCATCGTTGCTACAGAAAATAAGACAGACTTTTAACTGCAGTGGCATAAATAAATTAAATTTTTAATCGATAATATAAAGAGTCATTTTTAATAATTTATTGGCATATTAGATTTTTTTTAATATAATATTACTCTTACGTCTATATAATTAAAAATACATTTCAAAATATTGATAGTATTTTTTTACAAAATTTGAATTTTGAAAAGTCAAAAGTATTACATAAATTAAGAATAATAAGAAAGAAATATAACTTATTCACCGACAAAAACAAAATATGGAGACAACCAATTGACTACATTTGGGACCACTAAAAAAGGGAAAAAGTTTACACGCACCCGTGTATACCTCAATTAATACATGCATATCATGTGTTTGAATTTAAAATTTGTGTTACTTAATCATAATTAATCAACATGTATTTTACTTAATTTAATTACATAATCAAGGTAAAAAAATATTAGTTTAGTATATACACCGGGTGAGTGTAAATTTTTACCAAAAAAAGAGCATAGCCACCTTTGGGCGAGGGTTATCCGAATCTTCTACTGCAAAAAATTATATTATTCTTATATTTATATTTATATGGTAAATATTTAACTCTTTTCGATTGTACATATACTTTTTCAGATTTGGAATTCCTTAAATGAAAAACTTAATTGCGCTACTGCACAAGATGACTAGTCTTTGTAAAAGCTTTTAGACTTGTTGGGTACTATGGCAAGCAACATTGGAGAAGTGGTAGTTGAAGTTGCTCCTTTTCCTTTCATTTCTGCTTCTCCAAAAATTTAGTAAGTCAACGTGAATTTGTATTTCACTGTATTCGTACTGCTGTGTATTGAAAATGAAAATTTGTCACTTTACTTACCTTAGTAGTGCTCCTGATACTTTACTACCATTATGTAACTTAGATTCCAGTTATATAATCATTTTAATTTGCTTGTCCTACTCTTTTTATGTGAAACTTTTCACTTTTCAAAATTCGAATTATGTTAAAATATATCATTCATCTTGCAGACATAAATATTTGGAGTGAGCACAGAGCCTTCCATCAACATGATTTATTGCAGGGAGCAATTTTGGTATTCCAGAGCTAGTAGTACTATATTGTTTTGTGTGTTGTACGTACTTTTCTCTACCTGGAGAAAATATAACCACACTACTTTTGTTTAATATCTTAGATATCTCTTGGCCCATCAGTAGTAACTTTGTCGAGCCAGGGGCTCCCTTACACGCGAGCTGATTAGATGCGTGGAATTAGAAGACTCGTACATACTGTCTAGTATGGCTATAGAGTAAGAGAATTAACCAGCGACAAAGACTACGCAGCTACAAATAATTCTAATTTGATTTTTTTATTCTTCCACCTTTCTTTATTTGATAACTATTTAATGACATCATCTCATTTTACTTCTACTGCATCCTACTTAACACTGCATTGAGAAGAAAAGTTAACTAAAAGTATCGTACTAAAGTAAAAAAGTTTCACTTATTTCTTAAACTGAATGTCAAATGGTGTACCGTAAATTGGGATAAGGGAGTAGCAATAATTGTGTCTAAAAGAGAAGACCCTTGTTTGCCTTCCAGTTTTCATTGCCAAGTCAAGCTATTTTAACTAATCCCTCAATACATCAAACGCAAAGAAGCAAAAAAATATGGCAGAATCCATGCAAGACTCAACTCCATATAGTGATGTTTCCATGGCTTGCATTTGGTCACTTGATCCCATATATCAATCTGTCAAATGAACTTGCAAAAAGAGGTCACAAAATCTAATTCTTGTTGCCTAAACGTGCAGGAATTCGACTTCAAAATCTCAATTTTTATCCTCATCTCATCACATTCCACAAACTCACAATCCCTCATGTTGATGGCCCTCCATATGGTGCAGAGAATACAGCTAATGTGCCTGGATCTTTGGAGACTTTACTAGCAACAGCTATGGATGAATTATACGATGAAATCAAATCTTTTCTTGAAAATCTAAAACCCCATTTCGTTATCTTTGATTTTGCTTATTGGATCCCTGAGTTAGCACTACAAATTGGAGGTATCAAGACTGTGTCTTACAGAGTTGTTTGCCCGGATAAGACTACTTTTATGACATCAACTGCAGCTGAGCTTGTAAAGCCACCACCAGGTCACACTTGTTCCTCCTTTTTCTTTTATATCCCAGTCAGCTTCCGCGCATCGACTAATTTAGGTCCCATTTGGACATGATTTGAAATCAAATTGATTTGAAGTTAGAATTCTGTTTGGATATGCAATTTAAATTACTTAAGTTGTAATTTTTTTCTCATAAACGTGAAAAGCCCATAAATTGTGAAAACTATCAAGCTTTCGCTTATTCTTATACAGTCTGACAAAATGAGCAAAATATAGCTCGTAAATAAAATAGTGAAATATCCAAAGACGTCGTATTGATAAGTCACATATGATAAAAAAAACCGAACATAGTGAGAAAAGTTTTTTTTCTATTGATTTCAGTCTATTGAATGATTACAAGGCTACAACTTTATACAAAAAGAAAAGAGACCTAATGGAAAGATAATATACGGTAATCAATACAGACACCTAAATGATAAGATAATCAACATTAATGAAAACAGAATAGTAACAATTTAGGCTCCAATCTCACAAATCTCTCATTTTGTTTCCTACTTATCTCCCACTGTACAGCTCACTGCAACAACATATATCCATGTTTCTTCTACAAATAAAGTACTGCTAGCATGCATTTATACAGTGCCTGCTTTGCTAGTAATTCTGTAATTCCATTTTACTCTCTAAAGAAGTGGTCAATTGGTGGATCTCCAGGTTACCCTTCTACTACTGTGGTGTTGCGTGAATGTGAAGCTAAATTGTTACAGTTTCTATTTGATGAATATGGCAAGGGGGTGACATTTCTCGAACGAATGCAGAAGTCCCGAGCAGGATGCGACACAATCCCTCTAAAAACATGTAGAGAGGTTGAAGGAACATTTGGTGACTTTGCAGCAAAACAACTTGAAAAGCCAATCCTTTACACAGGAGCTGTTCTTCCTGAGCTGAAAAATGAGCCTTTAGAAGAACATGGATTATCTAATCGGCTCGAGAAATTCGAGCCAGGATCAGTAGTATTCTGTGCACTTGGGAGCCAAACTATTCTTCAAAATAAGCAGTTTCAAGAACTTGTTTTAGGCCTTGAACTGACTGAGTCACCATTCTTGTTAGCGGTTAAGCCACCCGAGGAGACAAATTCAATAGAAGAAGCCTTGCCAGAGGGATTCAAACAAAGGGCTAAAGAAAAGGGATTGATTCTTGATTGTTGGGTGCCACAATTGAAGATTTTAAGTCACAAATCAGTTGGTTGTTTTGTGAGTCACTGTGGGTATGGATCTATGTGGGAGTCTTTGGCATTGTGTGATTGTCAATTGGTATTTTTGCCTAGGTTTTTTGATCACCTTTTAAATGCTAGGCTGATGGAACATGAACTGAAAGTTGGTGTAGAAGTGGAGGAGGAGAATGATTTATTTACAAAAGAGAATTTGTGCAAGGCTGTGAAATGTATGATGGATAAAGATAGCCAAATTGCTTGTTCAATGAAAGAGAATCATAGGAAATGGAAGGAACTTCTTTCAAGTCCTGGATTTATGAGTAACTATATTGATAATTTCATTCACAACTTGCATGGACTTCTACTTGAACAGACCTAGATTAATCAAAGATTGAAGTTACTGGTTTGGCAGAATCTAGTAATTTTGATGCAGATCATGTATTTGTGTTAAGATATTTAATTATATTTATCAAATATTATCCTGTTTTGAAATTCAGAACTCATAAATTTAAAAATCTGTATCTATTTGCATATGGTTGAGATCTCTACTAAATTACAGATATTTGCACTCTTTAAGTTTGTACTTCAATTTCTGTTATAAAGACTTTAGGCTGGTGATTAACAAGAAGATAAAGATTTGGACAAAGGCGAATCCCGGGATTTGAAGATCATGTAGATATCATTATTTTAGAATAAGCGCTAAAGAAACTTTCAATATATAATGTCATGTACGTTTGGTCACTGTTAATCTGAGCAATACAAAAGGTACAAATATATAGGTCAATTATGAGTTCTAAGCTAATATTTAGACTTTAACTTTATTGTAATAGTTGAGTTTGATAGCTCGGTGTTCAAGGATATTGTGTTCGAATAACCAAAAATAATAATGAAAATGTATTATCACGAGTTCAATCTAAGGTCGAAGGTGCGGAAGCAACAACTTCAGCCTATGCACTAATAAAAATATATCAGCTCCTCAAGGTAAAAATATTATTTTTAAAAAGTTAATGAGTGCACATGCATCACCACTCATACAGGTGGACTTGCCTCTGAATTTGAAGGCGAAGTTAAAGATAGACTGGAGATTTGGAAACACACCCTAAAATCTAAATAATTAAGGCTGAACAGAACTAATCCGGCGCCTATGAAATACAAATTTAGGATCACATGATAAGAGTTCGATTGGAAGCGTATACCAAGTCATCATATCCAAGAGATATTGGTGCTCGTGATACTTTGGTACCGCTATTTAGCTTAGATTCTAGTTATGAAATCGATTTAGTTTGCTAGTAGTCGTTGTTGTTGTCGTCGTGTTGTTATTGTCGATGTTGTTGTTGTCGTTGTGTTGTTGTTGTTGTTGTTGTCGTGTTGTAGTTGATGTTGTTGCGTTATTGTTGTTGTCATTGTTGTGTTGTTATTGTTATCGTTGTTGTTTTTGTTGTTGCTGTGGTGGTGGTCGTCGTTGTTGTCTCATCTTTAATATAATATTTAAATAAATTATATTAAGATATATTATATAACATTTAAATTTTAAAAAAGATAAGTTTATGAAAGAGCAGAAATCTATGTAGAACTTTCCAACCATATTTTTAAACTAATGAAGAAAATAGTTATAATCAAGCTTAATGTTGCTTCTCAACAACTTGTCACTTGACTAATTATGGTGTTTCATCCTCTGCTTTATAATATATATAAATATTAGATTATTTATATATACTAAATAAAATTTCTAATAAAAATTAAAATTTAAGTCAGAATTATTATGTAACCATAGAAAGCAGCAGTGATATATGAAAATCATGTGAAGAAGGATCTAGATTATTTTGACAAAAAATTAAATCAAAAGGGGAGATTTGTTAGGGTTTTTGCTTTGATTTTCTTATTAAATTTAAATTTTATTTTTCTTGACAAATAATAAAAGTAATATCATAATTACTTTTACTTTTCATGACAGACAAATATAATTCTTTTACATATTTGGCTCGCTAGGGGTGTACATCGGTCGGGTTGGTTTTTTTTGTTGAAAAAAAAAATCAATTATGTCGGTTTATTAAAACTATAAACCAAATCAAACCAACATAAAATTGTTTTTTTCGGTTTAGGTTTTAATCGGTTCTTTCGATTTTTCTGAGTTTTTTTTATTTTTTTCTATAATTTTAATTTTTACAATTATATTGTGATTGAAGATTAGATCAAGTATGTTTTCACTCATGTGCTAATCAAAAACTACAATTATGAAAAATTGAGGAGCGAAAAACTCTCTCGAAACTAAAAAGTAAGATGAAGAGTGAAAAGTTTAGATTTTAAGTTTATATTGGGGTTTTGATCATTTTATTAGCAATTAATGGAAAAATATTACAACTTAAAGGCCCAAATATGAATATATATACACACAAACACACATTTACTTTCTAAATATTGAAAATTAATAAATCTAATTGAAAAAATATTTAAAAAGTAGATTATAATTAATATTTTATGTATAAAGAGTTAAGAGAAAAGACATCTTTTCCCCCCTGAACTTGTTGTCACAACTCACTTTAGCACTTAAACTTAACTT
>NC_061114.1:223417985-223434755 GCF_002878395.1 Capsicum annuum | reverse complement strand
TATATATATATATATATATATGTAACATTAAAAGAAAAATGTCTTCACATTTTCATCTTCTTCATCACTCCCCTTCCCCACCCCTACGCCCAGCCCCACCCCACCCCACCCCCAACACTCCATTTATTCATCTTCTTCATACCTCCACCCCGTTTCTTCGTAATTCCCTTCCTATCAAGTGCTAATTAATTCAAAATTTATTTTTTGACAATCAGAAAGGGTTCAAGATTGATGAACAAGTTTGATTTTTGACCAAGAATTTCATGTCATGCGAATATCATCAATGTTATTTTCGAATTTCAGACTGTTTATGCCATTTTTGTAAATATTTTTGAGTAAGAAATTAAAAATTTAGGAGTTTTGGAATTTTGGGTTTTGGTTAATGTGAAAGAATTTGAATTTTTGCGTATTGATGTGTTTTTGTGATCATGTACTTGTATTTAGTTCATTGATGGATTTGTTCAAGCTAATTCAAGTTAATTTTGTATTTGATGAAGAAAAAAATTCATTGAAAAAGCTTGTGGTAATGGTGAAAGAAATAGAAAAAGTGATGCTTTTATGTGAAGAAGAAAAAGGAGGAGGAGGAAGGGGAGGGGACGAGGGTTGCTGTCTAATGAAGAAGTAGAAGGAATTGGAGTGGGGTGAGGTGGGGGCTGTGAAAGAACGAAGGGGGTAGGGGTTGTGAAGAAGAAGAAGGAAAGAGGGGTGGGGTCTATTTTATTTATATAAAATATATTTTTTATAAAAAATATACTCTTTTAAATATATAAACTAGTATATATAAAATATATAAAAAGTTAGTGTGTGGGATTATTAAAAAAAAATAAAAAATTCTTACGTGGCAAATGACATGGCACTGATGTGGCACTAATTTGGCAATGACGTGGCGCGTGTGTAGCGCACTCTCCGTCGTGAGAGTGGTATTCAGTTTTGAGGGGTGAAAATAATTCACTTTAAAGATATTAAGGGGGGTAAATAAACGGAAGTTAGGTTTAAGTGCTAAGGGGGGTAAATTATCCGAAGTTATGCATATATACATACACACACATATCTATAATATATTAAAAGTGTGAAGACCCTTAGAAAAGTGGTTTGAACTTTTTACCCTTCATTAAAACACTCTCCTTTAGACAAAATCATTTTTTTACTATTTTTTTAAAATTATAATTATACATAAATACTAATAATATATTTTTTAAAAAAAATAAAAAACCACCATTTTTAAAGAGTTTTAATTATAGTACCTTATATTTGACAAATAAATACAATCGTAGAAGTAAATACTAATAATTTATATTTTTGAAAAAATTATAAATTACGTATACTATTTTTTAATTAAGGTAAATTAATTTTCTTTCCTTATTTTAATAGGAATGTGTGATAGTAGTATAATTTGTTTAGGTATAAAATTCCTTTAATATTTTTAGTATTTATACATAAATACTAATAATTTATATTTACCCTCACAAATGTAGGAACAAAGGGCCGTGCAAGGAATTTCAATCGACAGACACACGATGTGGTGTAAAAGTATACAAATTGATAGCCACCCATATTAATGAATGCTCCTTCTACATTCACCTAATTTCAATAGCAATTTCACAATCAAGTTACAACAAATAGATCAGTCTTCTTAACAAAGAATAACACTTGCTTTTATCATATTATTTTATTTTAATTTACAGGAAGTCGATGAATGTCGGCCGGCTTTGAAAAATTTTTTTAGGTAAAAGTTAGGTTTAACTATATTGTTTTAATATTTCTATTAGTGTATTATTTTATGATAGTTTACAGGTCGTAGATGAATGTTGATCAGCTTTAATTTGAGGAATTTTTGTTGATCAGCTTTAATTTGAGGAATTTTTGTGTATAAAGGTTGGGTTTAATTGTACTATTTTGATATCTCTTTTATGGTATTGTTTTATTATACTTTACAGGTGGTAGATAATATCAACTAGCTTTGAAAAAAAAAATAGGTAAAAATTAAGTTTAATTGTATTATTTTGATATCTCTAATTTGAGAATTTTTTTTGTGTAATTAAAAGGTTAAGTTTAGATGTATTGTTTTGATATCCCTATTATCATATTATTTTGTTGTAGTTTACAAGTGGTAGATGAATGTTCGTCGGCTTTGAGAAAATTTTGTGTAAAGGTTAGATTTAATTGTATTGTTTTCATATCTCTATCATTATATTGTTTTGTTATAGTTTACAGGTATTAGATGAGTGTCAATCAGCTTTGAGAATTTTTTTTTGGCAAAGGTTAGGTTTAATTAAATAAATTCTCCATCTTTAGATATTCAAAAGATGTTGAATTTAATTATTATACGCGTATTTATCAATTTAAACAAATATCCTATTTTGTGTAATATTTGAATTCATTAAAGTGAGATACACGCACTAAGCACGTACATTTAAACTAGTATATATATATATATACACACACACATATATGCATATATACATACATACATAGATATATATATACATACATACATATATATATATATATATATTATGTCGGTTTGATTTGTGTTCGATTTGATTTTTTTTGTTAACACCAAACTAAATCAAGAATGGTCGGATTTTTTTTTTCAAACGCCAAACCAACCAAACCAAACCATAAGTCGATTTTTTTCCTCGATTTGATTTGGTTCTTCGATTTGGTATGACTTGACGGTTTCATCTATACACCCTAGAGCTAACCTCTTTCTTGGAAGAAAGATTTTCTAAGTCAAACAATCAGAACCAGGTTAAAGAATAAAGAAAATGAGCCAAATTTTCAAGTTCTGTTAGGTAAATTACCGGATAAGGTGGATTGCAAGATGATCCTGAAACTCGATAAATAGAATGCTCCTCTTCTCATACAACAACACAGTAATATCCACAATGTGGTCCTTTCTCTCAAATAATTTTTATGCTTTTTGAACTAGTTTTAATATTGGCCAAACCCTATATATTATTATGTTTTTAGTTTAGTTTATGTTTGTCATCAGATTATTATCTCTGTGATTTGCAACTTTAAGCTTCCGCATAACGCCTCTCAATTTCGAACCCAACAAGTATTATGGTTTTTGCCTTGATTTTCTTTTCAAATTTAAGTTTTATTTTTCTTGAAAGAAAAATAAAAGTAATATTATAATTATTTTTATTTTTTTCCTAAAAGAAAAATATAAAATTCTTCCATATTTAACTAACATCTTCTTTCTAAGAGAAAAAGATTCTTCTTCTCATACTATAACACAATAGCAACCACAATATAGTTGTTTAAAAGTTTTGTTTAGTTTTTATGTTTTTTAATATTAAATTTTATGAGTAGGCCAATTAGTCAAATCATAAATAATAATATATTTTTTAGTTTAGTTTTGTGTCATCTGAGTTACCGTCTCTCTGATTTACTACTATTAACTTGCATGCATGATGCCCTCTCGATTTTGATCCCAACATGTCACCTATAACATTGTGCCCGTGTGGACCCACCTTTAGCAAAATTATTAGAGCCACAGGAAACTAATGTGACTCATGTGTCACTTATCATCAATATAAATAGGCGAAATCCATTGATAGGACCTCAAACTTATCCCGAAAATTCACTTAGACTTTTTAACTAAGGCATGTACCTATCAGACACCTCAAATGCCAAAATTGGTACCTATTAGGCCCAAAATACTGATTTGGCAAGGAGAGTGTAACACACTCTCCTTGGACACGTGAACTGGAGAAAAAAAAATATTTTACTTTTTTTCAATTTAAAAACTTATATTTAAATTATTTTACTAATATAATTTTTAATTATAATAATTTCTAATTTAAAAAAAAAAAAAAAAAAAAACTTCAACCCCTCCCCCCAACATCATCGTCTTCACCCCACCCCACCCCCACATTGCGCCATCGTCTTTCACCCCACCCCACCCCGCGTCATCGTCTTCAGCCTATCCCATCCCACCCCATTTCCTTCTGATAATTAAAAAGCTACCAATGGATTAAGAAATGCCGGAAACTTCAAAGGATCGAATCAAGCTCCTGAAATGGAATTCATTAATACTAATTTGTAATGGAATTCATTGATAGTATTCTTCATTTTTCATCATTGTCGAAGCTCGCCGGAGCTCCGGCAAGACGAAAACGATGCACCCAGCTTCATTCCGGCCGTCCATCAACTAAAATCGACCCCCTTTCACTGAAAAACATCAATTATCTCCACCCATCCCAAAATCCGATGAAGCCTTATCAAATGAAATAGAAGCAAAGAATTAAAAAAAAAACAGGAACAAATTTTGAAAAATAAAAACTGATTGACAGGCCGAAAAATTCATCGTTTTCTTTAGCCGTTTTTGAATGTATTTCCGGCTAGACTCGTCAAAAAATCAATTCAAAATTTCAAGATTGTTCGATTAGAATTATGGTGAGTTTGGTTAGAATTGATACTCTTTTCTTAAATTAGTGGGGCATATTTTTTTTTTTAAAAAAAGTTCATCCTCTCCAGAAGATAGAAAAGAGAATGGAAGGGGAGAGTGGGGTGGGGTGGGGGCAGGGGGTGGGTGGGGGATCAATTTTTTTTTTTCCAAAAAAAACAATAATATTAAAATTATTTTTGGACCCACTCAACATTTATCTTTATTTAATTGGATTTTTAACATATATTTTTTTAAAAAAAATTCATTTGCCACGTATATTTTTCTTATTGGTCAATTTTGCCACCTAAGGCGAGTGTGTGTAACACACTCTATATCTTTTACTGATTGTGCAAATAATGCCCAATCGAAATAAAATTCAGGGGGTGGGGGGTTAGGGTTCTAATAGGTACAAACCTTAGTTTAGGGGTCTAAGTGAATTTTCGGGACAAGTTTGAAGTCTTATCGATGGGTTTGACCATATAAATAATAGCTGTAATCTTATTTTCATCTTTTATTTGTATTTACCAAGATGGATACTTTAGGAATAATGGAAAAATTGTTGTTGAAGCTGTGTGTTTTGGTGCTTCTTCATCTTTTTCAACGAACTGATTCTCATTACATGGTTGACTATCTTCCTGGTTTACCGGGTCGCCTCCCGTTCTATCTAGAAACCGGGTGAGTTGCTTTTTTTTTTTTTTTTAAATGTGAGTAATATCTTTTTAAGAATAATAATTTTTGCGCTTCAAAGTCTTTGCTTCTTACTCTATATTTGAATTTGTATTTGCTAAAGCACATCATTTTATTTACTACTATGTTCGTTTCACTTTATATAACACTTGGAATAGGTATGTTGGAATTGGTAAAGATGAAGAGGTGCAACTTTTCTACTATTTTTTGCAATCAGAATCTAACCATACTACTGATCCTCTTTTGATTTGGCTATCTGGTGGCCCTGGTTGTTCCTCTGTCATTGCCATTGTGAATGAAATAGGTACTCACACTAATCCTAATTTATGTATCTTTGACTTCTTAATTAAAATTGTTTTTTTTTAAAACAATATTCATAGTAATAATTCATAAGTTTATATATATATATATAAACAACAACAACAAACCCAGTATATTCCCACATAGGGGGGTCTGGGGAGGGTGTAGTGTACGCAGTCCATACCACTGCCTCAAAAGAGATAGAGAAGTTGTTTTCGATAGACCCGCGGCTCAAGATAAAAGGCAGTATACATAAGCATCCAAAACATAGAACCTGATAAAATAACATAGGTACGACATCCACAGAAAAAAAAAATTACAATGCCAAACAAAGGACACCAAAGTCCACTTAATTATTGACTACTACTCATCCACACCCTTATCCCTTTATCCTAATGCTTTTTCTCCATATCTTTCTATCCAGGGTCATGTTCTCAATCAGCTGTAACTGCTCCATGTCACGTTTAATCACTTCTCTTCAGTATTTCTTCGGTCTACCCCTACACTGCTTGAAACCATCCAAGGCCAACCTCTTACACCTACGAACTGGGGAATCCGTGCCTCTCCTCATCACATGACCAAACTATCTCAACCTCACTTCCCGCATTTTATACTCTACTGACACCAGTCCCACCTTCTCCCGAATAATTTCCGCCACCTTCAATTTTTGGATATCAGAATTCTCAACCGGCCAACGCTCCGCTCCATACAACATAGCAGGCCGGACTGCAACTCTATAGAATTTGCCTTTCAGCTTGGGGGCACCTTCTTATCGCATAAAATTCTCGAAGCGAGCCTCCATTTCATCCAACCTGCCCCAATACGGTGAGAAACATCCTCATCTATCTCCCCATTTCCCTGAATAAGTTTGTTTATATATATATATATATATATATATTCTGAGTTTATAGCCCGAGACAATTATTTTTTTGGTAAACTGTGAAGAATTACCATTAACAATCAAAAAATTACACCTATAGAGCACTTTAGGAGGTAGCCATCAGTACTATCTTCCTTAAAGCCTCAACCGAAGACAGAAATCTAGTTACAAAACTTTTGAAGTAAATACCTACATCTCCTAGCTTTCCTAGTGTGTTTCAAGTATTCCATTCTTCCAACTATCTCCTTCTTAATCTGTGTAATAGCACTCTCTGTATGTACAACTATCCCTCTAAACAACTTTCAATTTCACGCTTGCCAAGTGTGATATATCCTTGCACCCAAAATAGCAGCAGCTACCTCCTTTTTGAATTGCTTCTAGTGCCTCCCCTTAATCCAGCTTAAGCATTGTGCCACCTTCTTTCCATGTGATGTAACCCCAGACCAAGTTTCTAATTCATTTTTCACTTTATTTGTCCAACTGCATTCTGAGAATAGATGCAGTTGCGTCTCCACTTTATAATCACCACATAAACAACATTTGTCATCATCTACTGGTATATGTAGCTTACTCATTCTTACTCTTGTTAGCAATCGCTTCTGATTGGCCAGCCACACAATAAATCTATGTCTTTGGTATTAGAATTTTATTTTAAATCAGCTCCACTTCCTGTACTTTCCTCTGTCTACCCAACAATTGATCGTAGCTGCAATTACATTATATGTTCCATTTGCTGTCAGTTTATAATCTCCATTATGATACCACAACCTCATCACCTGCTTAATAGAGTTAATCTTTTTCTAGTACCAGCTACTGTCCTTGGGAGATATATGGTCCCAGAATTCCTATTGACCTTTAATACATAACCCATGCACCCACCTAATCCATAAAGAGTTAGCTTTTGTTGCCAGTTGCCATATTAATTTGCCAACAGAAGCAGTGTTCCACAACTGACAGCCTTTGATATTCAACCCTCCATTCTTTTTTGGCCTGCAGAGTTTTTCCCATGATACTAGTGATATTGTCCTCTTCTCTTTCCTGTTTCCCCACAAATAGTCCCTACACTTCTTGTCCATAGCTTTAACAACACTTTGAGGTAAGATAAAGACTGTGCTCTAAAAGTTATAGATTGAGAAAAACACCGCATTAATGATCTGCAACCTACCTGCATATGATAGTGTTCTTGAATAAGTCGTAGTGATTCTATGAGTGATTTTATCAATCAATATTTGACAATCCATTTTTGACCACTTCTTTGATGATAAAGGCAATCCCAAGTATCTAATTGGAAGCTAACCAAGTGAAAAATCAGTGACCTACAGAATTTGATCGCTTAAGTCATCAGATACCCCTGCGACAAAGATATTTGATTTGTCTTGATTAGCCATGAGTCCTGACACTCTAATAAAATGGCGCAACACCTCCATCAACATCCTAATAGATTCCCTGTACGATGCTCCTTGCTTTTTGACCTTGCACCTAAGGGTGTGGCCTAGTGGTTCAATGAAGTTGGGATGAGCACCATGAGGTCTCAGGTTCAATTCCCAGCAGAGACAAACACTAGGTGTTTTCTTTCCATTTGTTCTAGCCTTGGTGGACAGAGTTACCTGGTACCCATTATTGGTGAGAGGTGGTAGTTATCCCGTGGATTTAGTCGAGGTGCGCGCAAGCTGGCTATAACACCCCGTACTTAATTACGTGCATTATCCATGGTTATATGTGTTGGAGTATATGTATTGATCATAAGTTAGGTATATATGAGTTTAAGTATGAGTATTGATTAGTTTGAAATGGTTTCAAGTGTATAGTTTGATTATATGTGTATAGGAATCGACTTTATTTATACCGGAATTTGCTCGTCGAAGTTCCTATGCGAAGTTTATCGAGTTAGCTTTCCAACGATATAAAGATTTCTGAAAACAGATGAGTATCGGATATAAGTGAGCATGTTCGAAACTTGAAAACGGTGGACGCAATGAACAGTAAATGTGCAGAAATTTTCTGCACACAAAAGTACTGCAGCCAAACAGATTTTTGGGTCGACTTTAAATGATCATAACTCCTTGTAAAAAGTGAACTGTTGGAGCTGCTATATATCGATGAGAATCCCTGAGAGTCTTCTTTCTAATGCAATTGGTTTCACCCAAATCCATTATCGGGGCAAAGAGTTATGGTCGATTTACTTTAGCCTATCAAAACAGTCCACGATGGACAGATTCGGATTTACTTAAATTTTATGGGCAATATGGTCATTTTCCATCACCTCATGGACGAAAATTGGTCATTATATACATATAATTAGCCTCATATCCATCATTTATCATCCAAATTATTGAAGAATAAGAAACCCTAGCCTAAGTTCAACTCCAATTATCTTGTGATTCAACCGTAGAAAATCCAAATTGATTTCGTAGTTGTGTTCACCATCTCGAGGGCCTCGAGAAGCACCCCTTATTTGTGCCAACAGGACTTTGAAATCAAAAGGGCCATTTTATGGTAAGGATGTAAATTATGTTGGTGTTATTTATATGGATATGTATATATATATGCATGTGAGCATAAGAAGTATGTTATTTGATTGTTGTTGAAAGATGATTGAAAATGATGTTGGATTATTCTGATGCATGGTTGGATTATGTTGAATTGTGAAGGGATTTGGTGTGATGATGTGGTATTGAAATGATGATTATATATATATATACACATAAACCTATTGTTCAAGTTGGTTTTTGGAATGCTTTGCAAATATTGGTTGTATGGAATTATGGAAGAGAATTGTGGTGTTGGGTTGCTAATACTAGATGCCAAACATTTTATTGTAGATAAGTGATTTGTAAAGGCGGGAAGTTGTGTTGAATTGGTATCCGAATCTACAACGATTGGCATGAAAACACCAATGTTCCATCAAGTAAGATTCCGAGGTTGTCCAAAAACATGTATTGTTCTACATTACCAACGAAGTTGTTTCCATTCTATAAAGTGTCAAAATGTTTCATTGATATACCGAAAGGCTCCTATTTCATTGTTGTGATATTGATGATTCCGAAACACATTGTTGATGTACCAATGAGTCTTTATTACATCGTTATTGTATAGAAAGTCTATTACTTGGTTCCTATTGATGTATCATTATTCCAACGGTACTATATTGGCATGAACACTAATGTAATAATCTCAAAAGCTTTTGAACTAAGTTATTGGAAAGATCTCTTATGTGTGTTACTTGATATACGTGTGGGTGGTAGCTCAGGGGCTTAAGCCTAGCATGGGCCGATCCCGATATTTGATATGATTACAGTTGATATGTACTGGGGGCAGCCTAATGGTCACAGTACGGTACAGTATTGATTATTGTTAGGTGGTTGGAGGTTCAGGGGGAGGAGGTAATGGCGAATGATAATTGTAAAGAATGAAATGAACGAATGTATACCGTTCCACAAATGTGTTTGAATTCAAGAACCCAATTCAGATTGATGATAAGATAATGTACATGATCCTAAAAGTGTTTATGAAGTGTGGTTCACTTCTATTATGATTTATTCACTTGCGTCTGATTTTCTTGATCCCCCATACCACATATGATTATTTACAGCTTTACATACTCAGTACATATTTCGTACTGACGTCCCTCACGGGGGACCTGTATTTCATGCTGCAGGCACAGGTGCTTCAGCTCATTCACAGCATAAATAGGAGCCAGGTCATACAGCTATTGTTGGTGAGCTCCAGTTTGCTTCGGAGCTTTCCGAGCCGGTCCCTTATGTTTTGTTATTGTACAGGAGTCATGTGTGGGCGGGGGTTTGTCCCGACCCTAGTTATGTCATGTATATCCTAGAGTCTTTGTAGACATAAGGAAGGGTAAAGTCATGGAAGTTTATATAGTGATGTTATATTTGTATATGTGGTGGCCCCGACGGCCAAGTATTATATATATTTATATTTGTGCGTGTTGTGCTGATACAGGTAATTAGACCCTTCTATATGCAACGAAGTGCTGTCCAAATTTTTGGAAACATGTAAGTGAAAGTACAGTTATTTGAACGGGTTCTCCCGGGCCTTCTCGGCTTCGGGTGCCAGTCCGGCCCGATGGGATTTTAGGGCGTGACACTGGCCCGAACACCACGATTATCAAAAAAAAAAATAGATCATCCGAAAACATTAGATGATTCAACTTACTTTTGTTGCGCATAGGATGGAAATTAAAGTCTAGTAATTCCCCAACTTTATTCAATGCTCTTGACAAATACTCAATTACAATGACAAATAACAAAGGGGACATTGGGTCCCCTTGCCTCAGTCCCCTTTTCCCCTCAAAATACCCATGGGTTTCACCTTTAGAAAAATTATTAGGGACACAGGAAACTAATGTGACTCATGGTGTCACTTTTCATCAATAAAAATAATAGTTGTAATCTCATTTTCATCTTTTATTTGTATTTACCAAGATGGATACTTTAGGAATAATGAAAAAATTGTTGCTGAAGCTGTGTGTTTTGGTGCTTCTTCATCTTCTTCAACGAACTGATTCTCATTACATAGTTGACTATCTTCCTGGTTTGCCGGGTCGCCTCCCGTTCCATCTAGAAACCGGGTGAGTTGCTTTGATTTTTTTTTAAATGTGAGTAATATCTTTTTAAGAATAATAATTTTTGCACTTCAAAGACTTTGCTTCTTACTCTATATTTGAATTTGTATTTGCTAAAACATATCATTTTATTTACTACTGTGTTCGTTTCACTTTTTATGGCACTTGGAATAGGTATGTTGGAATTGGTAAAGATGAAGAGGTGCAACTTTTCTACTATTTTTTACAATCAGAATCTAACCCTACTACTGATCCTCTTTTGATTTGGCTATCTGGTGGCCCTGGTTGCTCCTCTGTCATTGCCATTGTGAATGAAATAGGTACTCACATTAATGCTAATTTATGTATCTTTGACTTCTTAATTAAGTTTATTTTTTAAAAAAACAATATTCATAATTTTTTTTTTTATATATATATTCTGAGTTTATAGCTCGAGAGAATTATTTATTCCTAAAAAATAAAAAATCCAGTTAAGAAATTTTCTTGTCCAGGGCCGTTGCGTTTTGCTGAACAAGTTTTCTTGTCCAGGGCCGTTGCGTTTTGCTGAACAAGTCTACAATGGGAGTATGCCCTCGTTCGTACTAAACCCACACGCATGGACCAAGGTAGTTACATGAATATAATATACTGATGAATATGTTCGCCCTTCATAAAAAATTAGTAGTAATATCTTTATTTTATGAAGTATAATATAAATGTATACATCAATTTTCAGATAGCAAGTGTAATTTTCTTGGATCAACCAGTAAATACAGGATTCTCATATGCAACAAATTCAGCTGCATACAAGTACACTGATGTACAAGCATGTAAATATGTCTATGAATTCCTAAGAAAGGTTCGTAATTTCTGAAATTTGCTATTATAAATATAATTGAATAATCATGTGTACTTAACTATGAATTAATTAATTAATTAATTAACTAATTAATTATTTCAGTGGCTCAGTGATCATCCACAATTCATCTCAAATCCATTTTACATTTCTGGAAACTCATATTCAGGAATGACTATTCCAGTTATAGCTCAGTTCATCTCAAATGGTAAGATTCATGTATACCATAAAAATAATTAGTACTTATCCATAAACTACTTGGCCGGATTCATTGTGTTCCTAACCATATACATAAATTATACACAATTATATGCATACATATGATATAATTTAGTAACACAATTTCTTAGTGTATTTGAAGAATCTGTAATTTACCCACATAATAGATCAATTTCCAGACATGAGTGATGGAGACACTTAAATAGAAGTATGACCAACTGAACATTCTTAATTTGTCAGAAAATTGTAATGTGTATATATAACATTGTACTATATATAATATATAGATCAAAAATTACTTTGTTACATGTATTAAATCTTGAACATCCTTAAAAGAAATTAATCTTGTAATTTTGCTATGCAGGAAATACAGTTGGTAAAGAGCCATTGATAAATCTTCAGGTCAATATTTCTCTAATTGTTTTCTAATAATTACCATCAAGTAATTTTTGTTTTTGTTTCCCTAAAAGTTGCATGCATGGTTAATTTCAGGGATATTTACTTGGCAATCCTCTAACATTTTCACAAGAATCCAATTATCATATACCTTTTTGCCTTGGTATGGGACTTATACCTGATGAACTTTATAAGGTTAAGTCACAATTAATTTGTCTTTAATTATTTTAATTTCTATATTAATCCAAAATATAAGGTTTAATATTTGCCATGTCAAATTAATCTGAATATTAATTTGTTTAATTAACAGTCATTGGAGATGAATTGTAGAGGAGAATATATTAGAGAGATAGATCCCAACAATGCGAGATGTGCAAATGATGTTCAAGCTTTCAATCAGGTTATTATAAGTATTGTTTTACAGTACTATCCATGTAGTTTAACGTGTGATATATCGTAGATTAATTTATTATTTTTATTGGAGTAAATTGAATTATAAGTATGCAGATGGTAAGGAACATTAATGTGGAACACGTTTTAAAACCCTTTTGCAAAAGTGATGATGATCTTCTACGCCCACATCGAATATTATTTGGTGAAAGAGTACTTCTTGATAACTCATCTCTTTGCAACGTGAAGACAAGTGTGCTGTAAGTTTTTTTTTTTAAAAAAAATTGTTACACTATGCATCAGTACTGTCAGAATACATAAATAAATACACAAAAGTGATTTTAATTACTTCAGTCTGATTGGCGCAAGCATATGGGGTATTGGGCTAATAACCCTGACGTCCAAGAAGCTCTTCATGTTCGGAAGGTATTCTTTATATATCCATATCACATAATTGATTTGATATACCTGTTAAAAATTAATAAACAAAATGATAATTTTATTGTATCACCTAGTTGTGAGTGGTAACTCTATATATATCTTTCCTACATTTTATCCAACTTCCTATGATTCCCTGCTAAGAGTGAAATCACGAGTAACTAGGTGATACAATAAAATTAAAGTCATGGTCTAATGGTTATAATTTTAACTTGCATCATATCCGAATAACACAAAGTAAATGGTTGTTTAGCAATGAAAATAAAAAATTACTCATTTTATTTGGAACTTTTAAAATTGTAATTGAAGTAAATGGTTGTTTAGCAATGAAAATAAAAAATTACTCATTTTATTTGGAACTTTTAAAATTGTAATTGAAGTTGTGTATGTCCGTACTTCTTGCAAAGAATATCTAATTAGAATTTGAATGTATTTTTTAAAAATTATGGTTTATACTCTTGAATTTCTAAAAACTAGCAAAAAATCAATGAGCTTAACTAATTTACAGGAAACATACAATCAAATAACATAATGTCAAAGGCTAGATCCCACGTGTGAGCTACTACATACTATTACAAATAATTGTTCACTTTCTCTAAAATTTTAACGTTGAAATTGTAGATGAAATTGTGCCTCATTATAGGTTTTAAATTAATATTTGATTGTTTAAATGTAATTTTTCTACTTAAAAAAATGTATCCCTACAAAGATATACAGAAGAACTTTTTGTCATGTGATTAGAATTTTATTTTTTGATGTATTTACAATAATTTCTTGAATGTATTAAATGGAGGTTTTCTTTTTAAAATGTTTAAACAGTGGGGATCATGACTTAATGGTACCTTTCCAATCCACACAAGTATGGATAAAGTCTCTAAACTACTCTATTGATGATGATTGGCGTCCATGGAACTTACATAATCAAATTGCTGGGTAATTAATCTCCAAATTTAACATCCTTAATTGCAATTATCAATTCTTAAAACTTTATTTTGATATTTTTGTTGTACTTAATTCTGCATTTATTTACTTAATTTATTTTTCTTTAATAGGGAGGGGGACACACAGCATGTACTGACAAACCTGAAGAGTGTTTTGTTATGTTCAAAAGATGGATAAGTCGTAATCCTCTATAAATACTACTCAATTTCATCTATCTATTTTTTTTAATATACAGGGTATGGTCGATGTAAAGCACTAAAGGATTAATAGAATTAATTTGCTTCGACTATGTAATAATACTCAAAGAACTAAAGGATTATAAAAGCATTATTGTTTGTTCAAAAGTAATTAACTAAACTGTCTTAAATATGTAATAATTATCTTTTGCTTAATTATATGTTTTTAGAATTTTGAAGATCATATTACAGTATATTTGAACGCTTGTGCTTCTTGCTGAACTTGATCAAAAGTGAAAGTAAGAAAAGCAAATAATTAAAAGAATTCTATTGCTTTTTTGGATGATTTGCAGCATAATTGATTAATTTGGACCTACTGTAATTCAGAATCCATAACTCTTAAAATTCAAATCCGAAATTCATTTGAATATAACTACTCTTTTGGGGCCCCCACCCCCACCCTCACCCTCCAAAAAAGTATGACAATGACGTGGTCACAAAAATATGAGGTATCAGATTTAACTTGCAGCAAAACCCTCCGTTCCAAAAAAAAAATATCTCGTGAAATCGGTCGAGACCAGGGTAATGAAAAGAAGGAAAAAATGAAGGGTCGCCTGGCGGCGGCTTTACTAGTTCAGCGGCAGTTGATGACATTTTTTAGTCATATTCGGTGATCGAATCAATGCTATAGATGTCACAGCAGGGCAAATAACTGTGTAAGAGAGAGTCTTGATACCTCCAATTTGTAGTGCTAACTCAGGAAAACGAAATGGGGTTTTAGATTTTCAAGTAAAGATTTGATTTGATCGGATAATTCATCCATAGCTTTTGCTTGTAAAGTCTCCAAAGATCCAGGCACACCAACATGAGGGATTGTGAGTTTGTGGAATGTGATGAGATGAGGATAAAGATTTGAGTTTTTGAAGTTTAATTCCTGCACGTTTAGGCAACAAGAATGAGATTTTGTGACCTCTTTTTGCAAGTTCATTTGTCACAATTATTGCTACTCCCTTTGTCCCAATTTACGTGAACACCATTTGATATTAAAGATAGACTTCAAGAAATAAGTAAAGACTTTACTTAGTGCAATGACTTTTCTTATCAATATAGTGTTAAGTAGGATCCAGTAAAACTAAAATGAGAATGATATCATTAAATATTTGTCGAATAATGTGAAGAACGGAAAAATCAAATCAGAATGATTGATAGCTGTGTAGTCATTTTCAAGGATTAATTTTCTTACTGTACAGCCATACAAGAAGATATGTACGACTCTTCTATTTCCACGAATCTAACCAGCTCGCGTGTAGGGGAGCCACTGGCTCGACAAAGTTACTCCTGATGGGCCAAGGGATACCTAAGATATTAAACAAATGTAGTGTGGTTATACTTTGTCCAGGTAGAGAAAAGTACGTACAACACACAAAACAATATAGTACTACTAGCTCTGAAATACCAAAATTGCTCCCTCCCCATAAGCATGTTGATGGAAAACTATGTGCTCGATCACTCCAAATATTTATGTCTGTAAGATGAAGAATATATCTTTAACATAATTTTGAATCTCGAAAAATAAAAAATTTCATATAAAAAAAATATGACAAGCAAATTAAAACGATTACGTAACTAAAATCTAAGTCACATATATAGTGGTAGCAAAGTATCAGGATCACCTGTTACGGTAGTAGGTAATAACAATTTTTCATTTTCAAAACATAATAGTACAAATACAGTGAAATACAAATACACGTTGATTTACTAAATTTTTGAAGAAGAAGAAATGAAACAAAAGGGGCAACTTCAACAACCTTATGTTTTTGGCCTGGGGCGCTAAATGTGTTTATACCAAAGATTTTATGTGTCGATTTATCTTCAACGAATTAAAATAATTTTTTTTAAAAAATAATATCATACATGTATTTCTATTTTATGTGTTTTGAAGAATTTGTCTTGTTTATCACTCTTTTTCGATGCACCTTTTTGGCAGATGAATGCAATATTATAAAATATTTCATAAAAATATCAACCATATTTTTTTTTTTTATGAAAGTAGTATTCATTAGGTAATCTAATCTATTAAGAAATTGATATTCTTTCAGTAAATAATAAATAAGGAAAATTGGGTTGTATACATAAAAATGGTCAAGATATGAGTAATATATTATATATTCACTTAAATTAAAATTAAGAACTAATTAAGGTTGTCACATTATTTTTCCAATGGAATTATTGTAAAATCCGGTCATAGTGACTTTTGTGATGGTCGGAGTAAGTTAAATGACCATGGATGAAATGAATGAAAGAAAAATAACTTTTGCATAATAGATGCATAGTTAAGTGACCATGAATGAAATGAATGAAAGAACAATGACTTTTGGGTAATGGATACAAAGTTAAGTGACCATGTATGAAATTTACTCAAGTTTTTTTTCTACTGATTTCAGTTTATTGAATGATTCCAAGGCTGCAACTTTATACAAAAAAAAAAAGAGACCCAATGGAAAGATAATATACAGTAATCAATAC
>NC_061114.1:223402289-223414985 GCF_002878395.1 Capsicum annuum | reverse complement strand
TTCTTGTTTCTAAAGTTGTACGTCTAAATAGATGCCTGGAACTGTCTCAGGCCATGTAGAATTATGTTGACCACCCTTCTCTTTCCTATCCAGTTGATCGTCCAAGCCCTCTATGGCTCTTTACATGGAAGTAAGTGCCTTAGCATACTACCCTTATCAGATGGTGGAGGTGGACTATCATTTCTTTCATGAGTGAGCCTTCTTGAACTTCTTAAAGTGGCAGTGCAATTCCCTGTGGTATCACGACTACCCTTACCTCATCCTCTGTGGGATCCAGCTCTTTTTGTACCAATAGTTGCTCTACGAAGCATCTGATTAACAAAACAAGATAGTTAGATTCATCAAATTGATCCTAAATGTCACATACATAAGTAAGAGTGAGAAAGAAAATCAATACATATCCTATCACGCTCTCGCAGAATTACGATTATAGAAATGGCTGACAACATAACCATAATTAAGATTCTACTACTACCATGTGCTCCATAGTCATGGAATAAACCTGCCTCTGAGACCTACTTTGTCACGACCCAAAATAGGATCATGACCGGCGCTAAGGGGATTAGGAGTCCGAAGCATGCCTCATCAGAATTCTACAAAAAATCAGACTGAGTTTCCCCTATTTTGGACCTAACAAGAAAATTTCTTGTCTCAAATCCACAACACAATAGCCCAACATCACAACCAACACACCAATTACCAACACAATCCACCAAAATCACCAACAATGCACTAATACCAACAATATCAATACGAAATTCATCTCCAAAAATAAGAGAAAGCCAAATACTCCACAAATCCAAAATAAGAAAAGAATACTCAAAGCTCTAAAGACATGACTATGGATCAAACTAAGAGTTTTGAAGAAAAAGAAACATAATAAATAAATAAACTATAGCCCACATGAATAATTGCGAGGCTCACCCGGAATATGCTACTCGAATCCTGTAGCCAACAAAATCCTCACTGTCACCTGCGTTCTCTGAAAAATAATAGCGAGGAGTGAGACGCTAGCTTAGTGAGTAATAACACTTAATCACAACCATTTTATTGGGAGAAAAATCGTAAAACACCATGAAATAAATGTTCTTTTAGAAAAAAATAACAATAAACAGTATTCTTTGTTTCATGTAAGCAAAGTGAATCAATAGTTCAGTAATAAACTCAAAAAGCATCGTATCATATCAAATATTACATATTTGGGAGGTTTTCAAGAATGTATCATGTAACCGATGTGACATTCTTCTTCATCAAGAATAGCCCATGACAGTAGACCTCTTATAAAGGAGTCAAATATCATATCAGTAACAGTATGCTAGTTCTACCTTCCCACTAGTGAGGGCTGTAACAGTCATCAGTAAATACAAGGTGCACCAGGTCTAATGATCCCGCCGTTAGCTACGGGATTCAAATCAAGGTCTACTCCCATTTATAAATTCATTGTAAACAATAGGATATTCATATGAAAGCATTTTTCAGAATAGTACATATCATTTAAAGTTCATATCAAATCATGTTACATATAAACTTGAATAAAACACAAGTAAAAAATACTTAATCTCATGTAAGTAAAGAATATTCACCTTAATAATATCATATCTCAATTAACCATTTCAATATCATATCAAGTAAAGGACTTGCCCCACATGCAATTTCAAAGCATTTCGTAACTCATTGTTTCATCAAAATCAAATATAAAATATGCAAGTTAACAAACACAAATTATGGTAAGATTACTACTCATAGTACACATGTCAAAATACCAAATTTATCACCCCAAACGATTTGTATCACTTTCTTGGATCAAACCTATAATCACATCATATCTATTCTTGTATTAAATCTCTTATTTTAGGCTAATTCATGGTAAAATTAGACTACCCAACCTTCAAGGTTTCATGGTAGCCTTAAATTTCTCAAACTTTATGCCCAAAATCACACCTTAATATGTATAATCTCTAATCTTTGATGATTAAATTTTAAATGCCCAAAATAAATTGACTCAACTATCATTTACGATAAAGATGTAGGAATAAATTTACCTTAAGCCCGAAAGAAACTTTACGATCAAAATTTCCCACCGATTTGCTAACTTTTACTGTACGAACAATATGTTCGTTCATTTCCCTGATTCGCGTAAAGAATGGACTGACCCAATTACTGCTTTGGTTTCTCTCAATTGATGCCCTCTTTATAACTACTTAATAGGCTAAAGCCTTTTCTTAATATAAAAATAAGAAAAAATTACATAAATATACATATTTAGAGCCTAAATTACAAAGTATACCAGTAGTTTTTTTTTTTAATTACAAAATGAGGTTTTTATTTACAAAATCTATCATCCACTAAAAACTGTTTTTTTAAATTGCATATCCGAAATTTAAGGAAAAAAATATTTTAGGAATTAATTTAGGTAAATTGACTAAGTTTATGGGATACGTATTTATCCTTTATGGTATTTTATATATTTTATAGTATATGTATTTACTTCTAGAGTCTTCTTATTTAATTTTCTCATATTTACACTTCAGTAGTGAATCTTCACCATTCTTAACCAAAAAATTTAAAAAATACTCACCATTCTTAACCAAAAAAAAAAAAAGAATCCTCACCAACTTCTCCACCCAAATTAAGACAAAATTATCATCACCATTTTCTTCACTCATATTTTTCAGAGCTTAGATAGAAAGCAAAAATGGTGAATTCAAAATCTTCTATGGAATGTACTCCAAGAAAGAGCGCTAGAATTGGGGCAAATACCCTATGGTGATAATATCAAGGAGAACACAAAAGGATTTTAAGGTTTTTGTTTGTGAGAAAAAATGAATTAAGAAATTGTACGAAGGGCTAAGGAAACTGTCAAGTGATTCAATGAACAAAACGTTTTTGGGTTTATCACTCTTGATGATGGTGGTGACGATTTGTTTATTCATCGGTCAGTATGTTTTGTGTTTATTATTTTGGATACGGTGGAAGAATCCTATATGGTGTGTTGATGGTCGTGGATTTGATTTTCGATGGAGGTTTTGGATTTTTTCTCAATGTTTGTTACTACTGATTGTTCTTCTGTTCTTCTACTTCTACGTTGTTGGAAAGGAAGAGACCAACTAGATTTAATCTTTCGATATTTTTGAGGAGTTTCGAGCATTTTTTGATGATACCGGCAAGTGAAGGTTATCAATGATTTTATGGTGCATGAATTGTATAAAAATTGGTGCATCATGATGTATGAATTGTATAGGAATTGGTGTTTGAATTATATAGAAATTGGTGTTCCACCTGCTTTATGGTGTCTGAATTGTATAGAAATTGGTGTATCAATAACTTTATGGTGTCTGAATTGTATAAAAATTGGTGTATCAATGATTTTATAGTGCATGATTTGTATATAAATTGATGTATCGTAATGCATGAATTGCATAGAAATTGGTGTATGAATTGTCTAGAAATTAGTGTATCACCAGCTTTATGGTATCTAAATTGTATAGAAATTGGTGTATCAACAGCTTTATGGTATCTGAATTGTATAAAAATTGGTGTATCAATAATTTTTTGTGTTTGAACTCTTCAAAAATAGGTTTATCAATAACAATAATTTTATATTAAAATATATAGAAATAGGTGTATTAATAATTTTATGGTATATGAAATATATAGAAATTGATGTAAAGATGGATAACTATATATTTTTTCTCAGATCTTTCTTCAAAAAAAATCCTAAAAATTCAATCTCTACATATGAGTAACTATATATTCTTTCCGTGATAATTAAGAACGTACGAAGAAAATAAAAAAATAAAAATGAGGTACATAATTAATAATAAGAAGAAAAAAGAGAAAAGAGAAAAACAAAAATAAATCCAATATAAAATAGAAGGGAAAGAATAGGAAGAAGAAATTGTTGAATGAAAAGTAACAGTTCAAATTTCATGTTCTTTCATGTATGCTAATTTTATAGTAATGATACCAAAATAATTTTGTTATGGATGTGGGTATGAAATTGCAAAAATATATTACGAGAAATTATAGAAAAGATACTTTTAACTTTTTTTTTTCTTCTTTTTATCTTATTTGATAAGTTTGTTAGTTTTCTAGTGGTATATTTTGTAAAAATGAAACTAGTGGTATATTTTGTAATATTTACTCTTAAATTGTATATTTATGTGATTTGACCTATAAATAATCTAAAAATTACATATACCCCCATGTTATGTTTCATTTATTACAAAATATCCCATATCCCCCAAACATATTACATTTATAACACTTTTTTAATTTCACTCTCATAAATTACATATATATACAAACCCTTTTTTAATTTCACCAAATCTTCCCCCCAAGTACGGCTAAACCCCCTTTTTACGTTCACTGTTTCTCCCCCAAAAGTACAGCTACAATCAAGCGATAGTTTTCAAGTTTGAAATCAATCGTGTATCTGTCCAACTCCTAGTCAAGAGTATTCATTTCAACTAAATCTTCTTTTAACATTGTAAATGTTTAATTTTTGAGTATTATTGAAAAAAAATTCATTACATAGTTGTAACGCTCCGCATTTTGGGCTACAGTATAGACCATGATTCCGATGTGTTGATAATCCCGAAGCCATAAATCCTATGCCAATATGGCATGTTAATTATTTGCGTAGTATGTGAATCCATTCAAGCTTGAATTTAGACCATAGAGGTCCTTTGACTCAAGTACGAGTTGAAAACTACTTCGATCGATTAAGTTTAAGTGAACATTATAATTTGTGTCAACTTCTATTGACCATGACTCTTTTTATATGTCGAATTAGAGAGCCTACTATATGTAAAATGATAGGTTTTTGAGTTAACTTTCCAACGATACCAATTTTGCAAAAATCCAGCACCCGAGCAAGAAGTTATGGCCTTTCAAAGTAGTATGCGTCACCTAACCAATCGCACATGGCCACTGGAAAGCATATGCGACAGCATATGCGGTGCCTATGTAAACATAGGCGATAGCATATGCGGAGCCTATGTAAACATAGGCGATAGCATAGGCGGCGCCTATGTAAACGTAGGGGATATCATATGCGGCGCCTATGTAATGGTTTCAAGTGATTTAAACACTCCATTTTTAGCGCAAAATGATCCTTTTCCCACCTTTATTCAGCCATAAACACGAAATTCAGTCCCCAATTCTCCAAAATACATCCACATTCATCTAAAAATTCTCAAGAACACTCCCAAGGGTTTCAAACTAAAAACCCAAATAAATCAAGATTCAACCGTGAGTTTTCAAAATCGATTAGAGATTCGGAATCCCCAATCCACCGGCTTCAAGAAGCACCCATTATTTTCAAAAATAGAGGTACGCGGGGTTTTTCTAAATTCTCATGGGCATAGAAAAATCATGTTTTAGAATGGGGTTTTTGAATCTATGTATATATTCATGTATTAAATATTTTAACATCATTGTTTTGGTCTTTTGACCTTCCCCAAAGTGATTTGAGAATATGAATGTCTGAAACCATGCATTTAAGAATGAATTCTTGTTGAGAGCATGAATTTTGGTGAATTTCCTCTTTAGTGAATTTTTCAGATTTCTCATAGCATATAAATTATTTTGCAATGCATTCTTGAAAAGCACCATATAAAATGGTTGAAATCTTGTTATGATTTAAAGGTGGTTTTAAATCACTAAAGAGGGAATTCAACATAAATGTTTAATGTTCATAATGCATGTAATAAAATAGTGCATGTTTTGCTAAAGGCACTAGACCACCATATGTTTGATGAAGTTTTTTCATGATTTTGACTTGAGTTTCGGAACGCGAAATCTTCTATATCAGTTGCATGTTTTTGGGTGGTCTAAGCTTTGCTTTAAATGAACGATTTATCTTAATGTATTATGGCTCAGAAATCATGACTTGCAAGTCTTGATATGACGATACCAAACTCAGAAAATGCCATAACAGACACAGACGAATACAGAAATTAGACTTTATCAGATTTGCATATTTTAGAACTTCAAAATGATGCATGTTCAGAAAAGGCTAAAATAGGGCATAAAGAGAGCTTAGGTGGTTCCCCGAAGAAGTCGTGAGTTTAGACAACTCTTTGCCTAAAACCGTGGTTTGTCGACCCGGGTATATTATTATACGCTTACTTAAGTGTCGTATGGCATATCAGATTCAGGAACTCCAACCCTTGCGGCACACTCGGGTTGGAGGCTTCCCCGTCGAGTCAATGGCGGATTCCATATCGCCTGCGGAATATCAGACTTATAGGGGATACCACCTAACTCAGAAGTAATACACAGATCAGAGTTTGAGATTTACAGATAGGTTACATGTTTTCAGAAGATGCCCATGTGTTTTCAGAAACTATTTTATGCATAATGATTGATGAAAATTTTCTGTCACGTATTATATATATATATATGTTCAATTACTCTATTTTGGATTGCTTCGCATGCCAGTACAATTGTGCTGACCCCCCTTCCTTTCAGGTTCTGAGGCACAGTCTAGGGGTCCAGATAAACAATAGAGATTCTAGATCACAGACCGAAGTTTGCAATGGTGAGCCTTCTATGATTTAGAAGGCCTGGTTATTTCATATTACTACTATTAGTTAGGTTTCCATCAACTGGGGGCCTTGTCCCAGCTTTTAGACAACTTTGATTAGTTTATGGTAGAGATTTCGCAGACTAAGTCAGACATTATTATTCAGATATATTTTGGATTTTAGTTTTCAGTATTATGATCATATTCATATTGACCATGTTTTCGTATTAGATTTCTCTTTCCACATTATCTCTAATCATATGAATTATGTGCATGATTACCAGATAGATAGACAGAGGGTATCCCGGGCCTTCACAGTTTGAGAATGTTCATCACGGCCAGGTTCCCAGTTTGGGTCATGACAAACTTGGTATCAGAGCACGGTTCATGGTCCCAGGGTGTCTGCGAAATCGCGTCGGGTAGAGTCTTGGTTATGGGTGTGTAGCGCACCACACTTATAAGCAAGAGGCTACTAGGCGTTCAGGAAATGTTTCCCTTCTTTGTGATTTAGTTCATGCTTCAGAGTCTAAACTGTCCCCTAATCAATGATAACTTGTATTTCAGAAACACAGTTATGCCTCCACGTTGTATCATCGATCAAAATGCTCAGGCAGATGAGGTCCGTCCCACCCATGGGATGCGGACCCATAATAGAGCTCACACTCCAGAACCTGTACCTACTTTAAGAGTCCCTCCAGTCCCGACCAGTCCATCTCGGGCTCCGCTGACTGATGACAACCAACCCCCAATTGCTCAGAGAGATATTTCAAATACAGAATTCAGATGGTCTATTCATATACTGACATAGTTAGTAGATAACCAGGCTCAATGATCAGAATATGTTGGGTCTGTTACGTCTAAGGCTACTAGGGTCGGACATTTTACGAAAATGAACCCACCTAATTTCACTGGCACTAAGGTGGAGGAAGATCCACAGGAGTTCGTGGATGAGATGGAAAAAATCTTTAAGGTAATGCATGTGGATGAGGTTGAAGGGGTGGAACTAGCATCTTATCAGCTTAAGGATGTTGCGAATTAGTGGTATGCCGACTGTAAGGATGAAAAAGGTGAGAGTGCTGAGCCCACAGTTTGGGGAGAATTTGTGGAAGCTTTCCTTGATCGATTCTTTCCTCTAGAGTTGAGGGAGGCCAAAGCATAAGAGTTTATGAATCTGAAGCAGGGAAGTATGAGTGTCCAGGAGTACACTTTGAAGTTTAATAAACTAGCCCTCTATGCACCGAAGTTGACTAGTAATTTGAGAGCTCGGATGAGAAAATTTGCATCCGGCCTTTCTGATAACCTGGTGCTTGAGTGCCGGGGGAAATATTGAATAAGGAGTTAGACTTTGCTAGGCTGACCGTTCATATACAGCAGGTAGAAAAGAAAAAAAATAAGATCTCTAAACCTAGGGAGGTGGAAAGACAAGCAAAAAGAGCCAGATCAGCCGACCAGAGTCACAGTCAGCCTCAGGGCGATAAGTGGGGAAATAATGGGCAATAAAAAAAGAATTGGGGTAATGCACAGTCTACTACCAGTGCCTCAGTACCCCGACTACCAGCAGACAGATGATCTCAGAGTTTTCAGACTAACCATGGAATCAGAGCTCAAAATACTCGGTCATAGGGTAGTGTGGCTCAGTAGCATCGTACTTTTCCACGGTGTGAGACTTGTGGTAGAAATAATCTGGGAAGGTGTCAGTCGAGCTCGTTAGTGTGTTATTCATATGGTCAGCCAGGTCACTTTCATAGGGAATGTCTATCTACTAGAAAAAAGTTGGTGGTGAAAAGTCTCAGGCAAATTCTTCGGCACCACCCCCGCCTTAGAAGGGTGCCACATTAGCTGTTGGGAATAGTCACAATTGATTATATGCTTTAACCAATTGCCAGGAGGCGGAAGCTTCCCCAAATGTTGTTACCGGTACGTTACAAATTTTTCTCATGATGTTTATGTGTTACTTGATCCCGGGTCTACTTTATCCTATATGACCCCTCATGTGGCTGTTGGTTTCGGGTTTGAGCCCAGTGTGATTTCTAAACCCTTTGTTGTTTCCACCCTGGTGGGGGATTCTATTATTGCTAGAAAGGTGTACAGGGGTTGTGTTATGACTGTTGGTAGTCGGGATACGTTAGTAGATCTCATAGAGTTAGATATGGTTACTTTTGATGCTATCTTGGGAATGGATTGGCTCCATTCGTGCTATGCCACATTAGATTGTAGGACTCGAAGGGTCACTTTTTCTTTCCCGAATGAACCAATGACAGAGTGGGAAGGACATTCTTTAGCACCCAGAGGGCACTTTATATCCTATCTTAGAGCCCGCAAACTCATTTCTAAAGGTTGATTGTACCACCTTATCTGAGTTAAGGACTCCAATGTCGAGAGTCTTCCTCTTTAATCTATTCCTGTAGTAAAAGAATTCCTAGAAGTCTTTCCAAATGATCTCCCAGGAATACCACCTGATAGGGAGATTGAGTTTGGTATTGATGTGTTGCCAGACGCTCGTCCTATTTCCATTACGCCATATAGAATGGCTCCTGCAAAACTAAAAGAGTTGAAAGAACAGTTAGCATATCTCCTAGATAAGGGTTTTATACGCCCCAGTGTATTTCCTTGGGGCGCGCTTGTACTTTTCGTGCGAAAGAAAGATGGTTCCCTTCGTATGTGCATAGACTACCGTTAGCTGAATAAGGTCACGATTAAAAATAAATATCCTCTTCCTAGGATTGATGACCTTTTTGACCAGCTTCAGGGTGCCAAGTGTTTTTCAAAAATAGACCTTCATTCGGGTTATCATCAATTGAAATTTAGGGAGTCAGATATAACTAAGACAGCCTTTCGAATCTGATATGGTCACTAGGAATTTCTAGTCATGTCCTTCGGGTTGTCTAACTCCCCTGCAGCCTTCATGGATCTTATGAATAGAGTATTCTGTCAGTTTCTTGACTTATTCGTCATTGTATTTATTGATGATATCCTGATCTATTCTAAGAGTAAAGAGGATCACGCCAATCACCTTTGAATTATTCTTCAGACCCTTAAGGATATCAGTTGTATGCCAAATTTTCTAAGTGCGAGTTCTAGTTAGATGTTATTGCCTTCTTGGGGCATATTGTGTCCAGTGACGGAATAAGAGTGGATCCCCAAAAAGTTGAAGCAGTGAGAAAATAGCCCAGACCCACAACTCCAACTGATATTTGGAGCTTTTTGGGTTTGGTGGGGTATTACAGAAGGTTCGTAGAGAGTTTTTCTTCCATATCTGCTCCACTCACTAAACTGACTCAGAAAAAGGTGAAGATTGTGTGGTCTGATCTGTGTGAGAATAGTTTTGAGAAGTTGAAAGACAAACTAACCACTGCTCCTATTTTGACCCTTCCTAAAGGTGTAGATATCTTTGTGGCATATTGTGATGCATCCCGTGTGGGACTTGGTTGTGTGTTGATGCAGCATGGTAAGGAAGTGGCTTATGCATCTAGGTAGTTGAAGGTGCACGAGCAAAACTAACCCACCCATGATTTGGAGTTAGCGACTGTGGTGTTTGCACTTAAGATTTGGCGGCACAACTTGTATGGTGTTCACGTTGATATCTTCACTAACCACAAGAGTCTACAGTATGTTTTCTCGCAGAAAGAATTGAACCTCAGGCAGAGGCGCTGGATGGAGCTTCTGAAAGACTATGATATGAGCCTGCATTACCATCCGGGAAAGGCAAATGTTGTAGCCGACGCCCTCAACAGGTTGTTTATGGGCAGCCTTTCTCATGTAGAAGAAGGAAAGAAAGAGATGGTGAAGGATATTCACCATCTTTTAAATCTGGGAGTGCGAGTCTTAGATTTCGAAGATGGAAGGGTGATTGTTCATGAGTTAGCTAAGTCATCCCTTTGTGCTGAAGTTAAGGAGAAGCAAGTTGAAGATCCCATCGTGATGCAAATCAAGAAAGATATGGGTCAACAAAAGGTTATGTCATTTGAAATTGGTAGTGATGGTATTTCGAGATTTCAAGGTAAGTTGTGCATTCTGAATATTGATGGACTGTAAGAAAGAATCCTTGGTAAGGTGCACACTTCGAGGTATGTCGTTCACCCAGGCTCTGCTAAGATGTATCATGGTATGAAAACCTTGTATTGGTGGAATAACATGAAACATGATGTAGCTAATTTTGTGTCCAAGTGTTTGAACTGTCAACAAGTGAAGGTAGAACACATGAGGCTAGGTGGTACTTCCCAAGAGATAGCCCTGCCTTTATGGAGGTGGGAGATGATAAACATGGACTTCATTACAGGACTTCCAAGATCCCGAATCCAGTATGATTCTATATGGGTGATTGTAGATTGGTTGATAGTCATCCTACTTTTTGCCTACAAGGACTAATTATTCGGGAGAGGGTTATACTAAGATTTACATTGAGGAGATAGTTCGGTTGCATGGGCACCAGTGTCCATTATATCCGATAGAGGTACGCAGTTTTCATCTTAGTTCCAGAGATCTTTTCAAAAGGGTTAAGGTACATAAGTGAATTTGAGCATAGCTTTCCACCCTCAGACGGATGGGCAAGCTGAACGTACGATTCAGACCCACGAGGATATGTTGAGGGCATATGTCATTGATTTCAAAGGTAGTTAGGTAGATCACCTAACACTGATTGAATTTACTTATAATAATAGTTACCATGCCAGCATCAAGATGGCTCCTTTTGAGGCTTTTTATGGGAGGAGATGTAGGTCTCCGATTGGATAGTATAAAGTGGGTGAGACGTAGTTGTATGGGCCTGATCTTGTTCATCAGGCGATGGAGAAAGTGAAGATCATTAAAGAATGACTCAAGATTTCTCTGAGTCGTTAGAAGTCCTATGCCGATATTCGGAGAAGAGAATTAGAGTTTGAAGTTGGTGATTGGGTATTTCTCAAGGTTTCTCCTATGAAAGGAGTTATGCGGTTTGGAAAAATGGGTAAATTAAGCCCTCTCTATATAGGGCTATATCAGATTCTGAGAAAGATTGGTGCAGTTGCTTATGAGCTAGAATTGCTTGCAATTTTGGGTTCTGTCCATCCAGTATTCCATGTATCCATGTTGAAGAAATGAATTGGAGATCATTCTTTGGTATTTCCAGTAGAGGATATCAAAGTGACAGATTCCTTGTCTTACGAAGAAGAGCCCATTGAAATTTCAGATCTCCAAGTTTGAAAGTTGAGAAGCAAAGAGATAGCCTCAGTGAAGGTATTGTGGAGGAATCAGAACGTTGAAGAAGCAACTTGGGAGTCAGAAGATGACATGAGGATTAGATATCCCAATTTGTTTGCTTCGATGGATGATGAGACAGAAGGTACTATTCCTATCTTATCTTTCCTAGTCCTTATTATGCTAGAAATTGTGTCTGTCTGTGTCCTGCATCATCATTCGGGGATGAATGATCGTAAGGGGGGGATAATCTAACGCCCTGTATTTTGGGCTACAATATAGACCATGATTTTGATGTGTTGATAATCCCCAAGCCATAAATCCTATGCCAATATGGCATATTAATTATTTGCGTAGTATGTGAATCCATTCAAGCTTGAATTTAGACCATAGAGGTCCTTTGACTCAAGGACGAGTTGAAAACTACTTTGATCGATTAAGTTTAAGTGGACATTATAATTTGTGTCAAATTCTATCGACCATAAATCTTTGTATATGTCGAATTAGAGAGCCTACTATGTGTAAAATAATAGGTTTTTGAGTTAGCTTTCCAACGATACCAATTTTGCTAAAATCCGGCACCCGAGCAAGAAGTTATGGCCTTTCAAAGTAGTATACATCGCCTAACCAATCGCACATGGCCACTGGAAAGCATATGTGATAGCATATGCAGCGCCTATGTAAACATAGGCAATAGCATAGGCGGCGCCTATGTAAATATAGGTGATAGCATAGGCGGCGCCTATGTAAACGTAGACGATATCATATGCGGCACCTATGTAATGGTTTCAAGTGACTTAACACTCCGTTTTTGGGGCAAAATGGTCCTTTTCCCACCCTTATTCAACCATAAACACGAAATTCAGTCCCTAATTCTCCAAAATACATCCACATTCATCTAAAAAATCTCAAGAACACTTCCAAGGGTTTCAAACTAAAAACCCAAATAAATCACGATTCAACCGTGGGTTTTCAAAATCGATTAGAGATTC
>NC_061114.1:223398329-223402189 GCF_002878395.1 Capsicum annuum | reverse complement strand
GTAGGGTTAAGTTTAGGGATGTGTAAGGAGTGTTAAAAGACTTAATTACCCTTAAAATAACTCAAAACGGAGTGTTTTTGACACCTGAAATTGGCTTAGGCGGTGCCCAAGTGATTGCCTAAGCTAGGTTAGGCGGCGCCTAACCAATCGCCTATGCTTGGGTTGGGCGGCGCCTAACCAATCGCCTATGCTTACTGTCTCTCACGAAAATGTGCATAACTTTTCGCTCGGGTATTGGATTAAGGCGAAATTGGTATCATTGGAAAGGTAATTCAATTCTCTACAATTTGGTGGGTCTAAATCAGATAAAATACCACATTAACATCGAGTTATACTCATTTAAATATGACCCTTGCAAAATCGAACACTAAAACTTGATGGATTCAAAAATTCTTAGCTTGTATTACCTTAAGTGACTCATATGAACATGCTTAATGCATCATAAGCTATCCTATCACTAGGATATTCATTGTAAGTCATGTACTCAAGTATGAGTCACAGGATAGGAGATTTCATACGTAGGAATACTTATTCACTTCCTAGCTTAGAAACATGCGGGGTATTACAATGATGAATATAAAAAAGACATTTCTTTACACATTTAACGATATATATGAGTCATGTATTTGTTTGAAATATACATAGGTACTGTTCATAACCTTAACCAGATGGTAACATATGTGTATATATTTAATATACAAATTTTATATGTATATGTATATAACAATACACAACATACCAAATAAATATAATATTTATGTATATGTTCTTCACATACATATGTAACATTCCTTACCTGAAAGACACTATAAAAAACAAAAAAAAAACTCATATATATATGATTTACATATACATATGTAAATATTCAACGAATCAAAACATAGTACTCAAAACACACATAATAGAATTTATTTATAAGTTCAACAACTTTAAAAGAACAATGTATGTGTAGAACATATACATACTTACTAATACGTACAAGCATTAACCACATATGTATATGAACTACAAATATAAATGTTTTCAAACTGTAACACATTTTTTGTAAGTGTAATATGAATAAGATTCCAGTTATGTATGTATATATGAAAATTTTTAAAAGGTAATATTCAAATTAAAAATACCTCATCATTCCAGCATGAATTTTTCTACGACATCAAGTAAAACCAATTTTTAGAACGAGCATGAGCAACAACAAAATCATATTGCTGAACTCCAAGGGAAGATGCTTTTGCTTTGTAGTGGTCATCATTCATTTTTCTATAAAATATTGAATATGTGTATTAATAAAAATGTGTAAATTGTACATGTATGAAACAAAATAATATTTGTATTGTTAGAACTCACTTTTTGGAATGAAACTTCAACAGACCCTCAAGAACCCATTTCTTGTACTCTTTAATGACAGAACTTGAAATATCATCAGATATTCCATAACCTTCAAATGTAAATGTCTGTTTGAAATCTGTGCTTTCATCCTCTAGGGCCTTTGAACCAGATGCAAAGTTTATCGTGTATGATGACTTGAAAATCTTGGACCTAGTCCTGGTTCGTTTAGCATGAATTTTTACAGCTAGATGAGCCGCAACAAATGAATCAGGATAATGTGATGGAATCTGGATATCAGATAGGGAATGTAAGTTAACTGTTTCATCCACCAATTTAACAACTTCAAGCAAAATATCATCTAACGGTGCTGCCAAACCTTGCATTATAGCATCTATCTCCAATTGAGCAGATTCTGAAATGGTATTCAAATATGCATCCTATATAGGTAATTAAATGTATATAATGTAAGTTTTGTTTAAACATGTTAGTAAAAAAAAATTTTGACTATAAAATTTGACACTAAAATTATGAAAAAAGTTACTTTATGTATTTACTGAATGATCTTTATGGATATTCTCAGTCGTAGGTGTTTCAAATTTAGAGTAATCCGAATTCTGATTTACAACAACATCGACAAGAGCATTCAATGTGGCAGTTTCAATATCCTCCGGTTCCTGATTCACCATTTTTTCGACAAAAGCATTTAATGTGAAAGTTCCAACATCCGCACTAAATTCTTCAAAATCCTGTTATATATTAAAAAATATATGCAAAATTAAATAAGTGTATTTTTACAAAATAATAACTTTTATACTATGAGATATATCCAACCTCAAAAGGTTTTTGTACATTGTTGTGGATTCCTTCATTAATAGCGTCATTTATTTTATCATGTGCAAATTCTGTGTGTAATGATTTATTACTGTTGCCGAGAATAAAAAATATTCAAAATATGTATCGAATGTTTATGATGATGTTTCCTTTTTTGATGCATTAACTATGTATATTATAAACATATACGTATGACAAATGACCTATACAAACTAATAACAAATATAACTATCCAGAACATCAGTAAACATACACAACAAACTAATCTAAATTTTATTTTAATTTTTTCTTTAATACAAAATATGAAACTAACTATGTGAAACTGCCTTTTTGTAAAAAATACCTTTTTTCCTTTTTTTTTTTCATGTTTGGAAGAATTCTATATCAACCTGCTCTTTTGATGGAACATGTTCCTGTTGTAAACATTCCACATCATGATCTTATTGATGCTGTAGATGTTGTTTGAAAAATTAAATAATTCATTATTGTTAAATAAGTTATAAATATGTACTACACAGTACTGTATGTTGTGAACTATACACAAAATATTTATGTTATTTATAAAATATTAACTACATAGTTATGTATAGAAAATTAATATACATAACACAGTTATGTATATTAAAAATATATATAACTTTGTTATTTAAATTGTTTAATGTACAAAACATTGATGAAATATATTTGAATATATACATGACTGTGTGTGTATAGATTTTATAATATCACTATCTCACTTGGAAAAAATTCATTTTGTAAAAAATACCTTTTTTCCTTTATCTTTCAAACTAGTGACGATATCCATCTCTTTGAAATTGTCCAGTGATGGTAAACCCCCAGTTGTAAACCCTCGAACTTCATCATACTTATGACATTAGGATTACATATGTGTAAGAACAACATCAATGTACGAAAATAAAAAATGAATAGTTATAAAACATATCATTTTTGCATTGTCTGCAGTTGTTGAAAAGAAACTCTTATGAACAACCTACTTTTTTGATGGAACATCTTTCTTTTGTAAACATTCCACAACTTGATCTTGTTGATCCTGTTGCTGCTTTATGAAAAAAAATTAAAAAAAATTGCAATGAATGAGGTCTTTTATGCCCAAATGTTTGATAAAGATATAAAATGTAGCGTAATAAATATAATATTGAACTCATCCAACATAGATAATTGATTATGTATGAATGAGTTAGAAATGTTGATAAGATGGTCTTGTATGATGGGTACTATAGACCACAAACTTATGTATGTTATAAAATATACATTACAGAGTTATGTATATAAACTAAAGATACATAACAAAGTTATGTATATTGAACAATATACATAACTTAGATGTACAAAACATAGATGAAATATATTTGGATATATAAATGACTCTGTGTGTGTATATTATGTATATTTAGATATATACATAAGTGAGTGTGTGTATTTTGTAACATCCATAACCGTATCGTATTAACATTTGAAGTTTGATTAATCAACAACCTGTTTATGTACAATTAAGTATTCTATCTAAGTGAACAATTCTAATGAAATTAAAATTAAAAATTCTTTCAACAATTTATGATGTATATCAATATTATAGAAAATTGTGATGTATATCAAAATTGATAATGGCACGAATATAATTCAATAGTTAAATAGAAAAATCATTAATTGTGAAAAGTAAAATTAGTTAAATTTACCTT
>NC_061114.1:223392421-223395329 GCF_002878395.1 Capsicum annuum | reverse complement strand
TCTACTGAGGGCCTTGTCCCAGCTTTCAGACAACTTTGATTAGTTCATGGTAGAGATTTTGCAGACTGAGTCAGACATTATTAGTCAAATATATTTTGGATTTCACTTTTTAGTATTATGATCACATTCAGATTGACCATGTTTCCGTGTTAGATTTCTCTTTCCGCATTATCTTTTATCATATGAATTATGTGCATGATTACCAGATAGATAGACAAAGGGCATCCCGGGCCTTTACGGTTCGGGAATGTTCGCCACGGCCAGGGCCCCAGTTCGGGTCGTGACAATAGTTGAAATTTTTGAGAATTTTCAAACAAGATTTTTTTGCATGTTTTGATTAACTAATTTTATGGGTTTCTACTTTACCAAATTATAGTTTAATTATCTGCATTTTTCTTCTTTTTAAAAAAAATAATCGTCTATTTAAAGTAATGAAGTAGCAACTTAGTACTTCGTTAATGAAGGATTCTCCTTCGTTTAGCTTAGGATTAACTTAGCTAGATAATAACGAGACAACAAATTAGCTAGTTGATTTCGTTCCCTAAGTATTTGATAATGAGGAACCTAACGTTGATGAAAACAAATCAAAAACTCTTAACGACCACATCAAGATGAAAAAGATTATTAAAGTATCAACTTCAAGGCCGAAAAAATAAATTAGAGAATCATCAAAAAAATTAAAAATAAAAAAGGACAATGGTCGGCCTTGTTTACCAAAGGTATTTCATCTTTTATAATATTTTTTGTTATTGGTATATTGTATTTTTTGAAAATGGTATTTAACTGTTGTGATTGTTTATTGGGATTATGAAGTTAAGTGTGAAAATTGGATGTGCAAATATAAAATTACTCTGTGTATATATTCTGCATATACATTTTTGTTGATGCTATTGGTTTGAACACCTTGATATTTGTAGTTCATATACATATGTGGTTACTTCTTGTATCTATTCTTTTTATGTTTTTGAACATATACATAAATTCTATTATGTGTGTTTTGTGTACTGTGTTTTGATGAATTGAATATTTACATTTGTACATGTAAATTATATTTATATATGAGTTATTTTTTTTGTGTATACTGTTTTTGAGGTAAGAAATATTACATCTGTATGTGTAAAACATATACAAAAGAGTTGTATTTTTTTTATTTTTTTGTGTAATATTGTGTTTATATAAATCTAACATATGTTTATTTAGTAGATATACATATGTTACCATGTGTTTAAGGTTATGAATAGTAACTATGTATATTTCTAACACATACATATCATGTATATGTTGTTATATGTGTAATTAAATTCCTTGTTTATATTCATCATTTTTATGTATTGTCCATATATTCGTTCATATGTTAGATGTTGTTAGATGTGTAATGAAATAACTAGTTGTTATGTACAGTATATGTTTTGACCATATAGGCTCACATATTATGTGTTCTTCATTTTCAATAGGGTATGAAATACCGGATAACAAAATATTCCTGTGCATTCTTTGCATTTCGGTAGTTATTGCAACCGCGTATTTGGTTTAGATATAAAGAATTGTGCTGGTGAAGAAGCTTACGATCTTTTTTGTCAAACAAACTTTGGGTCCTTTCTAGACATGCCCCAGTATAATTTTCAGGGTCAGATTTTCAAATGTATACTTATGCTTGAGTTAGAACAAGGAAATCCAGATGAAATTCATGTTTACGTGCAGAAAACCATTCAGAAGTTTACTATTTCTGAGTTTGCTTTAATATCTAGACTTAAATGTACTGGGAACATTGAGGAACACCTGTATACTTATTTATCTAACTCTGTATTAATGAAGAAGTATTTTTCAAGTTCAAAAAATACTGTCAAAAAGTGTATTTTTGTACAGCGATTCAAGGAAAAAAATTTTGGCAACAACACCGATGCTTTGAACATGTCCATCCTATACTTTATTCATACCTTTTTGTTTTCACAAATACGTGATGCTACTATTAGTCGATCGGACTTTGTGATGGTGGAGGATGGCAGGTATGAACAATTTCCATAGGGAAAGGCTTCTTTTCAAAAGTTGATTGCAACATTGAGACAAGATTTTTTTGTTGAAAAACAACTATACTCTATTGGGGGAATGCCTCATGTGTTGAATGTTTGGATGTATGAATGCTGTTTTGAGGTAGACAGTACTATAGTTGAGTGTGTCGATAATGTAATTCCAAGGATTTTTAACTGGAAGGTAGTTGGGATTAAGGTCAAGTATGAGAAGTTCATGGCCGGTATGTTCAGCAAGGTAAACATTTAGTACTACATTTCGAGTTAAAATTTTTATTTCACTCTTCTAACTTTCCGGTGAATCTTAATATAGCCATTTTTTTATGCTTAACAGTTTGTGTACACTAATCTATGACCAACTCATGAAGAAGTACAAAGGCTTCACTTGCCAACGATCAACGGAGTTGAATTAAGTGATGATGAATCTGCCTTCTCACATGATACTTATCCAAATCATAGTGGTAAAAGACACATTGTCGACATACATACTCAATCGAACATGGACCATCAAGATTTTGAGGATTTTAGTACTATCCCACCACCTGAAATCCTAAGAAAGACAGGTTTGAGTACCGATGCATCAGCATCACAACCTACGAAGAAGAGGAGGACAGTCCGATTTGATACTACAACTATTTCTATGCAAGATAGCGAGAAAATCCCATCGTCTGTTTCAGGAAAAAGTATGCCAACAGATCAATTACGAACTTTTGATTCAGAGCATGTTGATGTACCAATGCTAACTCCATTATCATCCAACAAGTCAGGCCATTAGGACAGTTCTGACAAAAGTAGAATGAGTTGAAGTTCTTCTTAAAGTCTTATATAAGTTTCTGCATATAGTAAACACTATGTACAATTAAATTGTAGAAACATTACCA
>NC_061114.1:223248038-223389421 GCF_002878395.1 Capsicum annuum | reverse complement strand
GTGTTAATTCCTACTCCCATCTGAATAGACACTAAACATGGATTACTGAACTAACTGGACTGAATTAACTGAGTTCCATTGACTGACGGAATAGTACTGAGATTTCTGTATTACTGAGCTTTCTCAGATTACTGGGATTACTGAGTTTTCCTGAGTCACATGACTAACTGAATTCTATTGAACATGGTTTGATTGAGGATATCGTGAAAACATGACACTGGCTCTAGGTACTCAGCTAAATTGTCGGATACAAGTACCCCCAGGACTCAATAAAAGGAAACTGACAAAGCATGACTTTCTTGAATACATGACCAACATCACAATCCATAATTCATTGACTAAGACATTTCAACAAACACTTGACATGCATAAACTTATACATAAATGGGGATTTCATATTATTATACTAGTATGACACCTTTCCTTCGTATAGGCATTTAATCAAACACATGGGGAGCATGCTTTGGTTATACAATCATCAACACATCAAATAATCATGGATACATCAATCAACTTTTAAATTGAAGGGGGTTTATCATGATTATTATGCAAATCATCACATTCTAATGTCAATTATTGGAATATGTAATTTAAAACATGAATCAAAACCACACAACATCATGAACATGAATTTCAATTTAATTTAAATTATGAACATTCACAAATACACAAATTTTGAATTTTGAAAAGAGATTCTTTAGCTTCATGGGTGAGAGAGACCCATGAATCAAAACATGACATACCTGGGTTGGTGATTTCTTGAAGATCTGTGGAGGAAAACTTGAATTCTTGGCTTGGAATCAAGCACCTAGGATTTCTTGTTCTTGGGAATTGATCTTTGAGAGAAACCCTAATTTGTTGTTGTATAAGAATAATGAACTTATGAGCTATGGTCGGGTGTAATTAGGGGTTAAATCGGGTGGAAAAAGACCCAATAACCCTTTTAAAAATGACTTTAAAATAATTGAACAGGATGTGCAATGGTGGGTGCGACGGTCCGTCGCTAGGTCGATGGTCCGTCGGTCCTAACCGTCCCACCTGGACAGAATGGGGGCTCACTGTCTCCCTTCCGATGACCTGAGTGATGGTCCGTCGCTAGCTCGATGGTCTGTCGCCCTGGGCCATCGCTCTTAGACAGAAGGTAATCTCACTGCCTCGATGCAACGGCCTGGGTGATGGTCCATTGCTAGCTCGATGGTCCATCATATTCCACCGTCGCTCCTAGGAAGTTTCGACTACCTTCTGTATTTCTCACTGCCTCGATGTGATAGCCTGGGTGATGGTCCATCGCTAGCTCGACGGTCCATCAGATTTCACCGTCGCTCCTAGGCGGTTTCGACTGTCTTCTGTATTTCGGCCATAACTTTCTCTTTCAATGTCGGATTTTGATGAAATTGGTATTGTTGGAAAGCTAATTCAATTTCACGTGTACGAGAATGGATTCATATTTCAAAGAAACTTTTGAACATTCTTGGGACGATTTTAAGCCAAGTAGAAGAACAGGGTATTACAATATTTCCCCCTTGAGAACATTCATCCTCTAATGAGATTGAGTGAGAGGGGAAAAGATAACTAAACATGAACACCGGAATATGATCTCATGACTGACAACTGAATATAACATACTAGACACGCATATCTGATGCATGTGTAACTGATTCGTGAATGCATGACTGAGTGTTCTGATGAACTAAGGTTCTCACAATGAGAATGCATATTTGATGCATGATTATATAACTGAATTGATACATGAATACATGACTAAATATGCAATAATATTTAATACCAAGTTTGTGATGGAATTCTGAACATGAATTGTATACCAAGCTTGTAACCGAAGTCTGAATATGAAACTAAAAAACTTAAGAAGAATTGTTACCTTAAGCTAGATCTGAGTTAGCGGAGAAAAGGTGAGGATACTTGGTACGCATGTCTACTTCTGCTTCCCAAGTAACTCCCTCAACGGACTAATTTCACCAAAGAACTTTGACTAGAGGGACTTCTTTGTTCCTCGGTCTACGAGTCTGATAGTCTAGAATTTTAATTGGGATTTCCTCATAAGAGAGACTGTTCTAAATATCTATGGGCTGAATAGGGACTACAACTGCTGGATTACCTATGTACTTCTTGAGCAAACAGACATGGAAGACTGGATGAACTTAGGCTAGATTTGAAGGCAATTCGAGCTCATAGGCTACCTTGCCAAGACGACTGAGAATTTTGAAAGGACCGACATATCGGGGACTAAGTTTCCCCTTCTTGTCGAACCACTTCACTCCATTCATGGGGGAGATATTTAGATAGACATAGTCACCAGTCTTGAACTCGAGATCCTTTCTGCGTACATCTGTATAAGACTTTTGTCGGCTCTAAGCAGCCCAGAGTCATTCTCTAATCAACTGGACTTTTTCTAAGACATCGAATACTAAGTCAGGACCTATATCTGAGGCCTCACTAACTTTGAACCAACCAATTGGAGATCTGCACCTCCTACCATAGAGAGCTTTGAATGAAGCCATCTGAATACTGGAATGATAGTTGTTGTTGTATGCAAACTCAATCAAAGGCAAGTGGTCATCCCAACTACCCTTGAAATCAATTGCACACGCCCTTAGCATATCTTCTAGGGTCTGAATGGTCCTTTCTTCTCAACCATCTGTCTGAAGATGAAAGGTTGTACTGAGATAAACTTGGGTACCAAGACTCTTTTAGAATGCTCTCCAGAAATAAGAGGCGAACTGGGTACCTCTATCTGAGATAATGGATAATGGAACACCGTGCAATCTGACCAACTCCCTGATGTAGAGTTTGGCATTATCCTCAACTGAATAAAAGATATGGACTAGAAGGAAATAAGTTGATTTGATTATTCTGTATACAATGACCCAAACGGAATCATGCTGATGACGAGTATGAGGCAAACCCATAATGAAGTCCATGTTCACAACTTCCCACTTCCAATTAGGAATACTGAACTACTGCATGGACCCACTAGGCTTCTGATGCTCTATCTTAACTTGCTAATATGTAGCGCACTTAGCCACAAACTCTGCAACATCTCTCTTCATCCCATTCCACTAATAGATTTCCCACAAGTCGCGGTACATTTTTGTGGCCCCTGGATGAATAGAGTAGCGAGCACCATGCACTTCTACAAGAATTTTCTGCCTTAAGTCATCTACACTTGGAACACACAGACGACCCTGACAACGTAGAACACCATCTCCCCCTTGGGAGAAAACCTCTACTTTCTAATCCTTGACTAACTCTTTTAACTTGACAAGGTTGGGATCTCTATCTTGCTTTTCCTTCACCTCGAAAATTAGAGATGATTCTAAACTACTCTGAACCCATATGTCGGCCTCTTCTATATCGACTAAGTGAACTTCTAGTTTGGAAAGCTGATAGATTTCCTGAGCTAACTTCTTCTTACTATATGTGACATGAGCAACACTACCCATAGACAGTCTACTGAGAGCGTCGGCCACAACATTGGCCTTGCCTGAATGATAAAGGACACTCATGTCATAATTTTTCAAGAGCTCTAACCACCTTCTCTGACAAAGATTGAGATCATTCTGACAAAATACATACTGAAGGCTCTTATGATCTGTGAACACATCTACATGAACACCGTATAGGTAATGCCTCCAAATCTTCAAGGAAAATACTACAGCTGCTAGCTCAAGATCATGAGTCGGATAATTCTTCTCATTGGGTTTAAGTTGTCTGGAGGCGTAGGCTATGACCTTACCATACTGCATGAGGAAACAACCAAAACCTACTCTGGATACAGCATAATACACTAAGAACCCATCTGAACCATTTGAAAGAGCTAGGACTGGAGCTGAGGTGAGTCGAGTCTTCAACTCCTGAAAACTCTTCTCGTAAGGATTTGACCACTGAAACTTGACTTTCTTCTGAGTCCATTTGGACATAGGGGATGCAATAGAAGAAAACCCCTCAATAAACCATCTGTAATAGCCATCCAAACCCAAGAAACTCCTGATGTCTGATGGAGAGACAGGGCGAGGCCATTTTTTTACCGTTTCAATCTTTTGAGGATCTACTGTAATGCCATCACTGGAAACGATATGGACAAGGAATGATACTGACTGTAGACAAAACTTGCACATAATGAATTTGGCGAATATTCGATGATCTCTGAGAGTCTGAAGTACAATTCTAAAATGGTCTTCATGATCACGCTCACTGTGGGAATAGACCAGAATATTATCTATGAAGACTATGACGAACATGTCTAGGTACTGCTTGAATACCCATTTCATCAAGTCTAAGAAAGCTGCAGGGAAATTGGTAAGCCCAAAGGACATGACTAGGAATTCAAAGTGACCACACCGAGTACGAAAAGCTATTTTTAGAATGTCATATTCTCTAACTCTGAGCTGATGTGTAATACCTCGTACTTTTTCCTAGTTAATTTCATCTCAAGAATGTCTAGTATTAGTTTCTAAATTGAATGATGGTCATTCCATAAGGAATCTTCAAGATTTTTACTTTTTGTTATGTGGGAAATTCAATAAGCTTTCCATCAATATAAGATTCGCTCAAATTCGATAACCGAGTCAGAAGTTACAATTATTTTAAGTTCCCATCGTAAAACAGCGGCATATTAGTCGGTAGCGCGCCGCGCCATGAGAGGAAATGGAATTTGGAAATTTCCAGTAGGTGTCTGTGATTATGGTGCATCGTGCCAGCACTCAAATTTAGAATTGTCCTTTTTCCAGTATCTCAGCGTGATTTCCTCCGCATCGTACCAAAGTTCTAGGTCACAAAGGAAGGGGCAACGTAATGGATCTATATCGCACCATCCCTCAATTTCTCAATTGTTAATTTCTAGTGACACGGTACGATAACGCCGCATCGCGCCAGGGTCCCAGTTCGGGAAAATTTTACTAAAATTAAATGACGCATCCAGGGTTAAAAGGTCAATTTCCTACCCCTATTTAAACCCAATAACACGTGATTTAGTCATTCTTCACTCAAAATATACTATTTTCTCTCAAGTTTCTCTCAAGAACAAGCTAGGGTTTCTATTAGGGATTCAAATTCAAGAAGGTTTCACCGTCAATCTTCACGAAATCACGAACCAAGGTATGCATGGTGTTCATTCATGGACTCCTTTCATCCATGAAGTCCAAGAATCTCTTTTCTAAGTTTAAGTGTATGGATTTCTTTATGAATTTCATGTTGGGTTGTTTTGTTTATGTTGAAAATGATCAGTTGAATTCAAATTAATGTTGGGTGATCAATTTTATATAGAATTGATTTATAAAGATGTATATTCATGTGAACCTATGAATAAACCCTAGATGATGAAATTAGAGATGAATCATGATGATTAATTGTTGTATAATGTTGTCTACATGTGCTATGCCTACCATGTATTTGATTAAATGCCTAGATGAAGGAACAATGCTCAAGTAGTATGATATCATGAAATCCCCATGTATGTACAAGTTATGCCTATCCCATGTTTTGATGGAATGCTTCTATAAATGTATTATGGATTATGATGTTAGTTATATGTTCAAGTAAGTTATGCTTGGTCAGTTTCCTTCCATCGAGTCCTGGGGGTACTTGTACCTGAAACATTAACTGTGTGCTTAGAGCCATGTCATGTTTTCACGATACTCTCAGTCAAGCCATGATCCTTAGACTTCAGACAGTCTTATGACTCAGGAAATCTCCATGATCTCATGAACTTAGTTAGTTGTCAGATATCAGTTATATTCTGTCAGTCAACGGAATTTAGTAACTCAGTCCAAGTTCAGTTTAGTAAATCATGATCAGTGTCTATTCAGATGGGAGTAGAAATTAGCACCGAGTAAACCCAAGGTTGGGAACTCACCTGTTATGTGAGGGTGTGATTCCTGGAAGCAATCCTTGCGTTCCAGAACTATGTAGCCAGCATAGGTTGAGACATCATAGCCTGCTATATGAGGGTAGATGAGGTGGCTTATCCTGCTATATGAGTGTTCCCACCATTCTCACTAGACTTACCTGTTATGTTAGGGTCACTCATATGTTGTCCTTACCAGTGGCGCGGCATTGATACCCTTCCAATCAGGGCATAGATTGGACCCCAATTCAGCTATAATGCATCATTAGGGGTATGCCGGTTAGATGAATACCTCCCACATTCTCAATATCAGTCTCAGTAAAAGAACTCAGATAGTTTTTCAGAATTCAGGGCTGTCAGATACAGGCAACTCAGACACAGAATGGAACTCAGATAGTTCCATCAGATTCAAGACTGTCAGATACAGTCACTCATGTTATTAGTTATATTCAGATTCAGTAATCATGTTATCGCAGTATTAGTGTTAGTTGTTATGTCCCATGCATGTATTCTCATGCTCATAATAGTTAGTCAATTATTATTATTGTTCATGCATACGAACCCCATGCACTCAGCCTACCTCACATGCATACCAGTACATTCAAAGTACTAACACATTTGTGTTATGGTTTTTTATACCATAGGTTCAGAGACACGAGCTCCAGATCAACAGTAGATTCCAGTTTTAGCAGTCAGAGTTAGAAATGAGTCCTCATCATTCAAGGACATAATTATTCCCTATTCTTTCATTAATTAGTTTATTAGTTGGAGCTAGTTGGGGACATGTTCCATCAACTCCTTATTCAGATTATTCAGATAGTAGAGTCTTTAAAACTAGATACAGACTATTATGTTTCAGACTTCAGTGTTTACAATATTTGTTTTGGGTATCAAATTACCTTACAGATGTTATCTCATCCATGTTATGTTTAGTATTGAACCTTATGGACTTTCAGTGCATGTTTCTACATTATTCAGTATTTTATATAGTATACAGGTACAGATATCAGTCATGGGTTATCTTGTGGTCCTTTGGGGTCATGAGCACCGTGTAGAGTTCCAGAGTAGAAAATTAGGGTATTATATAATGATAGCCGAATCTGAGGTCTATCTTAGAGAAATAGTTGGCACCCTAAAGTTGGTCAAATAAGTCATCGATTCTAGAAAGAGGATACTTGTTCTTGACCATAACTTTATTGAGTTGACGGTAATCTATAGACATTCTAAGAGAATTGTCTTTCTTTCACATGAATAAGACTGGTACGCCCCCCGAGGAAATACTCAGTCTGATGAATCCCTTATCTAAGAGATCTTTCAACTGCTCTTTCAATTTTTTGAGTTCTACTAGAGCCATTTTATATGGAGGAATAGATATAAGCTGAGTATCTGAAAGAAGATTAATGCTGAAGTCTATTTCCCTTTCGGGAGGAATTCCTGAAAGATCTTTAGGAAAGACATCTGAATATTCATTCACAACTAGGACTAATTCAAGGCGAGGAGTTTTGGAGCTAGTGTCCTAACTCGAACAAGATGATAGACACATCCCTTAGATATCATTTTCCTTGCCCGAAGGTAGGAAACAAGCAGACCTCTAAAAGTTGAAGTACTACCCCTCCACTCTAGGATAGGTTCATTCAAAAACTAAAATTGGACTATTCTATTTCTGCAGTCGACTGTGGCATAGCAGGAATGAAGCCAATCCATGACGAGAATGACATCAAAATCACTGATCTCTAATTTGACCAAGTCCACTGAAGTGACTTTCTGAAATATCATAATTGGGTAGTTCCTGTATACCCACCGGCCTATGATGGTTTTACCCATTGGGGTAGAGACTGAGAAGGGCTCTGCTAGAATTTTGGGACTAGTTCTGAAATCGCCTGCTATATAAGGAGTAACAAAATACAAAAAAGCTCCTGGGTCTAGCAAAGCGAGCAAAGCGTAAACATACACATGAAAGATCTGTAACGTACCAGTAACCATATCAACAGAATTTTCCTGATCTTGCCAGGACTGGAGAGCATAAAGTCTGTTTAGGCGTTGCCTACTAGTAGCACTAGAAGTGGTACCCTGCTGATTTAGGCGATTGGACTGAGCTGAGAAATTGTTCTTCTGACCCTGATAACCTAATTGGGGATAATCTCTGATTCTATAGCCTGGATTGCCATATCCGAAATAGATATCGCTGCCAGCTCTGCAAGCACCATTGTGGTTCTTACCACAAGTCTGGCAAAAGGGATTAGTTCGGGCATTGCTAACACTGCCTTGAGACTTAGAGCCTGGTGCCCTATCTCTATTACCATCCCTAAACTTAGAAGCTGGAGTACTGGCTGAAGAAGGAGCTGGAACTGATGACTTAGGACAAAACTGAGAACAGTTTCCTCCTTCTGATTTGGGCTGAGCAAAGTTGAAACTACCTGTCCTCACTCTCTTATTCTGCTTCTCCCTCATCTTAATCTTTTGCTCCTCTATCTACTGAGCATGAGTCATAAGCCTGGCTAAAGTCATATCACTATTCAATATCGCAGACCTACACTTGTTGACCATACTATCGTTCACCTAGAAACAAACTTACTCATCTTGGCCCTGCTATCTGCAACCACATAAGGAGCATATATGGCCAGTTGAGTAAACTTAAGAGAATACTCTTTTACCGTCATGTTGCCCTGCCTGAGGTTGATGAATTCTAACACCTTATCTTCTCTCAGCTCTAGGGGAAAGAACCTCTCTAAGAATGCGGTGACAAACTCCTCCCACTCTATAGGTCCTATATCAACTAACCTCTCTGACTTCCACTGCCTGTACCAAGTATGAGAAACATCCTGCAACTGATATGCAGCTAGCTTAGCACTCTCAGTAAGAGTAACCCTCATGACGTTAGTAACCTTATGAACCTGATTAATTAATTCCTGAGGGTCTTCATCTGACTTATATCCGAGAAATGATAGAGAGTTCATTTGGGTGAAGTCCCAAATCCTGGCTACAGCTGAATTGGCTACTGGGTTGGCCAGAACGACAGCAGGTCATTCATTCTGAGAAGCAACTGACTAAGCAAGAGTAGTGAATGCAGCTCTGAACTCTGCATGAGAAACATATTTGCCTAAAGGTTCTTCGGGGTGAGGGTCTGACTGATTCTCGTTTCATCTTTTAGGAGTCATGTTCTGTAGAAGAAAGGGAAAATGGATTAGACAGAGAGATTGACTTGAGATTATGCTCACTGGCATAATATGAATACTGAAATAAGGGAAACTGTTCCTAAAACATCTCATAGCCTCCTGTACATAAATGTGGCGCACAATAAACCCATGTACAAGACTCTACTAGATGCGACTTTCAGACTTCCTAGGACTATATTGAACCTGGCTATGATACTAAGTTTGTAATGCCCCAAATCTGGTACTCAAAATGCTACACGGTGCTCATGACCCCGAAGGACCACAAGCTAACCCATAACTGATATCTGTACCTGTACACTGCATAACCTACTATATATAATGCAAAAATAAAGGCTGAAAGGCCATAACGTTCAAATTTGATAAAAACATAACATCTGGGTGGGTTATGAATTACCCAAAACAAGTGAAGTAAACTGTCTGAACATGATAGTCTGAAAAGCCTCTAACTAACTGAACTATCTGAATAATGAGTTGATGGGACATATCCCCAACTAACTCTAACTAATAAATTAATTAATGATATAATAAAGTAATGGTCATGTCCTCTAAGGATGAGGACTCACTGCTAACTCTGACTGCTGAGACTGAAATGCTACTGATGCTCTGGTGCTCGTGCTTCTGGACCTATGGTATAAAACACCATAGCGCAAACACATCAATACTTTGAATATACTGGTATGCATGTGAGGTACGCTGAATGCAAAGGGTTTACATGCATGAACTATACTAATGACTGGATAACATGAATGTGAGAATTCATGCATGAATACATAATAACTGTAACTAAGTTCGTGACAACATGATTACTGAGCTTGAGTGCTGATAACATGAGATACTGATAACCATATAACTGAAATAACTTATACGAGCAACTGTATATGATAGTCTAGTTTCTGAGGGAACTAGCTGAGTTCCGTAGAACTATTTGAGTCTATTACTGAGACTAAATGACTGTATCTGACAGTCCTGATTCTGTAACTGAAACTGTAGGAAAATAGTCATCTAACCGACATGCCCCTAATATGCCATTATGGTTGAGTTTGGGTCTAATCTGTAACCCTAATTAGAAGGGTGTCAATACCGCACCACTGGTAAGGACAAGTTGTGGGTAATCCTCATCTGATAGTGTTCCCAAAAGAGAATGGTGGGGCCCTTATCTGACAGTGCTTATCCGCCTCATCAACCCTTATCTGACAGTGTTGATGTCTCAATCTATACTGGCTACATAGTTCTGGAACGCAAGGATTGCTCCTAAGAATCACACCCTCATCTGACAGTGTGAGTGTTCCTATTCATGGGTTAACTCGATGCTAATTCCTACTCCCATCTTAATAGACACTAAACATGGATTACTGAACTAAAATGGACTGAATTAATTGAGTTTTGTTGACTGATGGAATAGTATTGAGATTTCTGTATTACTGAGCTTTCTAAGATTACTGGGATTACTGAGTTTTCCTTAGTCACATGACTAAATGAATTCTATTGAACATGGCTTGATTGAGGATATCATGAAAATATGACACTGGCTCTAGGTACTCAGCTAAATTATCGGGTACAAGTACCCCCAAGACTCGATAGAAGGAAATTGACAAAGCATGACTTTCTTGAATACATGACCAACCTCACAATCCATAATTCATTGACTAAGACATTTCATCAAAAACTTGACATGCATAAACTTGTACATAAATGGGGATTTCATATTATTATACTAGTATGACGATTTTCCTTCATATAAGCATTTAATCAAACACATGGGTAGCATGCTTTGGTTATACAATCATCAATACATAAAATAATCATGGATACATCAATCAACTTGTAAATTGAAGGGGATTTATCATGATTATTATACAAATCATCACATACTAGGGTCAATCATTGGAATATGTAATTTAAAACATGAATCAAAACTACACAACATCAAGAACATGAATTTCAATTTAATTTAAATCATTAACATTCTCAAATACCTAAATCTTAGATTTTGAAAAGAGATTCTTGAGCTTCATGGGTGAAAGAGACCCATGAATCAACCCATGACATACCTGGGTCAGTGATTTCTTAAAGATCTGTGGAGGAAAACTTGAATTCTTGGCTTGGAATCAAGCACCTAGGGTTTTTTGTTCATGGGGATTGATCTTTGAGAGAAACCCTAATTTGTTGTTGTAGAAGAATAATGAACTTATGAGCTATGATCGGGTGTAATTAGGGGTTAAATCGGGTGGAAAAAGACTCAAATACCCTTTTAGAAATGACTTTAAAATAACTAAATGGGATGTCCGACGGTGGGTGCGACGGTCCATCGCTAGGTCAACGGTCCGTCGGTCCTGACCGTCGCACCTGGGCAGAATAGGGGCTCACTGTCTCCCTTGCGACGGCCTAAGCGACGATCCATCGCTAGCTCGATGGGCCGTCGGCCTGGGCCGTCGCTCTTAGACAGAAGGTAGTCTCACTGCCTCGATGTGACAGCCTGGGCGACAGTCCGTCGCTAGCTCGATGGTCCGTCGGATTCCACCGTCGCTCCTGGGCGATTTTGACTGTCTTCTGTATTTCGGCCATAACTTTCTCTTCCGATGTCGGATTTTGATGAAATTGGTTTCGTTTGAAAGCTAATTCAATTTTACACATGACAAAAAGTGAAAATCTTAAAAATTTCACGTGTACAAGAATGGATTCATATTTCAAAGCCAAGTAAAAGTATGGGGTATTACACATATACTCTTAACTAATATTGTATAAAAAAAATTAATATATTTTTCACATTAATATAAATAGATTAATCATAAATCATAAAAATTAAAAATATATGATTTTTAAAGAACATCATGAAATGCATGTTTGACAAAATAATTAATACAATAAATACAATATAATAAATTATTAGACATCTGACGAAAATATAACTACTCCATAAGTTTTAATTACTAAAACAATGTGAAATATTAAGTCAATAATACTAAGTAAATAAATTGAAATAAAAAATATAACTTAAGTTAAATTTTCAAAACACAAAAAATAGCATAAAACACTTACATAAAATTTCAACATACTGTACAAATATAATTTTTTAAAAAAACTGCAAGTGTACAACCTTATTCGGCAATGAATTCTACTTTAATCTAAAAAAAATAGAATAAAAACACAATTATACTAAATGAAAATACAAAAATAAAAATAAATAACATATATAAAAACTAAATAACATGAACAATTGCATAAAATCACAAAAAAAATATATATTGAGAAATGAAATATAAGTACTGTAAGTTAAAACATATATTTTTAAAAAAATATTATTAAAATAAAAATAAAATTTTAAAATAATAGAAATAGAAAGAAAATAAAAATTCAAATAAAAAAAATTAAAAAAAAGGATAAAACTAAAAATTAATCAAAATTAAAATAAATGAAAACAAAAATAAAATGATAAAATTAAAAAGTAACCTTGAAATTACACCGTGTAATTATCAGCAATTCATAACTCCTCCGTGAGAATTTGGAGAGTATAATTACCCTCTGTCAATTACACCCAATTACCTGCTAATCAAGTAATTACCTGATTAACTAAACATATCAGATAGTGTAATTACACTCAGTTACAACAAATTCAATTTTCAGGGTGATTTTCTAAACATGCCTTAAACGATAAGGTCATATATTTTTTGATACGATAAAGTTCGTAGCTAAAATTATTAACTTTTGTCATGTGTTAGAACTTGTTGTAGCAATAATGACTTTTTGAACATGAAAAAGGTTATTTAAAATAAAAAATTGCAATGAAATAAATATTTTTGGTCTTGATATTAAAGAAATTATAGCAATAATTGAATTAATAGTAACTATACAGTAATATATAATAATAACTTTCATGAAAATATGATTTAGAATTATTATTGTAATAAATTTGATAGCTAATAATTTTTTTAACCCGAGCTGAAATTTATTGTAACAATGCTAATCTAGTGTATTTAGAGGTATTGATCATTTGATTTAATTCAATTTTAAATGATTACTTGTCGATTTTAAATATAATTTAAATAAAGAGGCGATCGTATCTAATTAATGTTAAATAATTAATTATATCAAACTTAAATTAACATCACTAAGTCTCACTGAAGTTTCATCTTGATCAAGAACTTCCAAAAATATTATTTTGACACAAATTAAATATATTCCATCTGAATTATATATTTGTCAATCTAATGCATTGAATGTTACAGCTTGCAAGCCCTAAATACAACTTAAATAAATACTTGATCATATCAAAATTTAGTAAAACATTCAATTATTCTCATTCATATTTTATCTTGCCTAAGTGTTTAATTGTTATTTCACTTGGACGTAATTTTTTGAGACAATATTGTAAAAAAATACACAATAATTAAAAATTTTATTATTCGACTTAATTTAATTTTGTGAAATACAACTTGCAAGTTTCAATTAGCACATGCCCAATATTGTTTAATAAATTGATTTATTTTGAGTAGCGTTGGTTAAATATTTTTAAATTTATATTTAAAGTAAGTTATATATATTTCTGACGTAGTAAATTACTTGATATTAAGTGTCTCATTATGTGTCAAACAAATACTTGATATTAATATTAATTAGTGTTGTTGGTTAAGTAATTTTTATTTTTATATTTAAAATAAGTTATTTAAATATTCATAATTCAAATTTTTTCTTCCACCAACTGTCAACTTTTTTTAAGGGCATGAGTTTAAAATTTAAGTGTGTAGTTTATGTGGGTCCCACAATCTCGAAAAAATTATACACATTCTTTTGTTTTTACTTCATCTGCCTCAAGTTATGTGACAATTTTTGGATTGACTTTAATTTTTTCAGACGTCTTTTAAACTAAAATAGTAATTCAAATTCATATTCTTATTTAAAATCAAATTTGAAATAATCGAATGTAGTGGAAGTATGACTCCACCATAATAGAGCACTATAATACGAATTTGAATTCAGGTTACTAATATAAGAAAAATTGAATTGATATGTTTTTATATGAAATTTCTATCTTAAAATAATTTTCGAACTTGAATTTTATAGTAACTAACAATCACAATATTATTTTTCTTCTCTAATTTTGTATAGATAGATTTTCTAATATTGATAATTTTATTTTATTTTATAATTTTTTATTTTAAATTTGACATTTTATTTCATATAAATCATTCTAAACTCATATACAACAACTACAACATACCTAGTGCGGTCTAAGAAGAATAAAAATTTTATCCCTACCTTGAAAATTGAGAAAATCATTTAAATTGTCATATAATTATTTCTTTGAATTACTATGTTTTAGTGTGTTTTGAAAGTATAAAAATTAAATTAAGAATAATCATAAAATTAACACAACATTATAAGTTAAACACTTATTAAAATAGAAGAAAAGATAACAAAATTAACGATATCACGAAGGACCAAAAAATTGAAAAGAAATATATTTTGAAATAATATTTATTTCAATAGAATAGTTAACTTTTTTCAGTAACTTAAAGTAAAGTATATATTTGTTATTATTTCATTAGAGAAAATTTATTAGTTATTAATAATATACTTTATAAAAAGAAAACAAAAATCATACATATAGCATAACTAGAAGTAAGAAAACGTGAACGTGACCTAGAAAAAAAAAAGGTAAAGGAAGTGGAAAAGATCAAACTAAAAAAATCTTAAACTGTAACAAATCAAATAAAAAATTTTAAAAATATCAAATCTAAATCTCTCTCCAACGGCGGTCTTCTTTTCTATTTTAGAACCACACACAAATTCTTTCACCCCTAAAAAATATAAAAAATTAAAAAGTCCAAAATTTCCCTCTAAAATTTTCAAATCTAATCAAATAACCTACTCCTGCTACCACTTTAAACACCTAGATCCCTTTTCCCTCACCCACTTCTTTCTTTTCTTCTCCTCCCCTCATCCCTTTCCTCCCCCCACCTTGCTTATCTTAGTTTATGATTCCATTTGAATTTTTATGTTTAATATTTTGTTTATCAACTTTTTATTTTTGTTGGTTCTTACAACATGGAATTTTTTAAGTAGATGAGATAAGTTTGTATAGTATAAGTATTGCACTGAATTTTATATATTTTTGTTAATATAAAGATAACTTTTTTTATAAGCATGTATTCTAAAAGTTGATATTGAATTTGATATTTTTTATTCGTGAGATTATACTAATTATGTTATTATTGTTGTATTGATATTTAAGATCTACATCTACGTATTCTAAGTTGCTTTGAACTTTTTCTTGTTTTTGTTCATTAAAACTTAAATAAAAGAATTACATAATACATATATGTTTTTATTCTTGAAATTCTATATGTACACATATATATACAATTAGTTGATCTTGATTTTCTTAACTCTAATATATTTTATCATTATTGATAGGCATACTAATGAAAAAGGAGCAGGTAAATTACAAATTAGGATGAATGTTGATCAAGTTAAGGTCCACTTGAAGATCTTGAAAGGAGAGAGAGAAGAAGACTATGTTTCTTTGAACTCAAACAAGATTATGTCTGAAAAGAATTGTATATTGTGACTATTCTTAAAATTGTAAAACACAATTATATGTAACATGACAATCGTATTGAAATCTCAAAAATGAATTCATAACTACTTTATGTAATTTCTATCACGAACAAAGCTAGTGAAATTTTTTAAATTTGTAATATGTAATTCTTAATTTCTTTAGTCATATTAAGGAATTCTTTGATTAATAGTGTTTATGGTTGAATTCTTCAATTTATAGCAATAAATATTGTAGTGTAGCCATAATCTATATATTATAAAAAAATATGGCTATGCATTTTCACTTTTAATTGTACAAAAAAATTAGCTATAGTTTCTGTATTTCATAGCAAAAAGAATAAGTTTTTAGCCATGTATAAAAATATTTGTGGCAAATATTTTAGTTTATAGCAATGGATTTTCTAATTCGTAACTAAATACAAACATTATTATTAGAAAATTAAAATGTAAAATAGCCACAATTTTTTAATTTTCATAGCAAATAAATAAAGTCTTTTTTCACAATAGAACATATTGTGCCTATGTATAAAAATTGCTATAAAGTTTATTTATCGTGGCAACAAGGTAAAATTTTATGCTACAAGTATATAATCCGTAGCAAGAACTTTTTATTATCACAGCTACAACACAATATCTTTTGTAGTTGTAAGTATTACTCCTTAGTCACCGATCATGTAAAATCTGTAGCTAACTTTTAATTACGCAACTTCTTGCTACGGAAGAAAAAATTGTGGCTAAAGTGTTTAGCCACGAAAAATTTCATAATTTGCTACGAGGTATTCTGTAGCTATACATGTCTTAGTTTGTAGTGTAAAAAGTTATGACTGTTTTACTGAGCACTGTTCGGACTGAAATGAGATTTCTAGCGAAAATTTTAATGATATTTAAATCATCTTCAGCCGGATTTTAGGTCTAAATATCCCAAATTTCATTCCTCAACCCTAGAGAGGTGATTTTCAAAGCATAAGGTAAAATTCCTTCGTTGAGGTAAAGTTTTTTTTCATTATTTTTTTTGCCTTTTAATTATTTAACATCTTGAAATCTTTAAAAAGACCTTTAATGGTGGAATTCTTTTGGGGAATACTCATGGATGTTTTTAATATGGCCTAGAGCTAATTCTAAATTATAAATTAAAGATTCCTAACATGAATTTCATAAACTAGATTATGAATTTTGATGGTTAGGAACCTTGAATTCCGTAAAGATGAGACTTTTAACATAAAAACTTCATTAATGGAGATGAGTTAAGCTTGAAAGAGCTAGTTAAAGATTAATTGAACTTGGGGAATGATATAGACCTTGAATTGATACAAGTCAAATGGCCACCTTAATTTTTGAAGACATGATTTGCGGTCATCATTTAAAGGATCAAGACTTGGTCACCCCGAGGGCACAAGAATATGAAAGGAAGACCCGTTTTGAGCACAAGCAAGATCGTGTGTGGAAGATTTCTTGGAGAATCGAAGACTTGAGGACTCACGGTTTAGGACAACACTTAATGGGTCATGATTTGATCATCTTCATTGAGGGCATTTTGGTCACTTCATTGCATCCAAATGCACTCTATGGCCACCCTCCCTTTAAGGGCATTGTTATCATTTTGCCTTGTCTTGTAATAGAATATAAATAGAACATTTTAGGTATTTTTATTATTAGTTGTTTATTGATGTAAGACTTAAAAACATGAAACACCTTTAGTTGTAGGGCTTGGAATAGCCACCACATCGAAATGAGGGCAACAAGTGTGGATATCACTTGTATTGCAATGTTGGCTTGATACGTTGGTGTTTAGAGGAGGTAAAGTTCCTCTTGTGTCAACGTAGGAGTTAGGTTAACCGTTGTGTGTAGTGTTAAGGGTCCAAGATTACCATATTCTTGGATTCTTAAGATTATACCAACCAAAGTCTAACTATCTATCCATTTTGTTTATGTTGTAATCGTTTGTTTGTGTTCTTGTAATTCAAATCTGTTACTTGTTTTTCTTGTTCCATTATTGTTGTTCTTCATCTTGTTGTTGTTAACATAGTTTGATGTTAGCTGTTTTTAGGTGATAAACACATCAATACATTATGTTCTTGTTGTTGTTTGTTGAATCCGAGTGTGATCTTCAAAAGGGTCCTCGGATCTTTGACCTTGTGGACTGATTTTGAAGTATGTTTCATGTTGTTCTTGTAATTCTTGTATCATTTGGTTTCAGATTCATCTTTGAATTTGTTCTAACAAAATCAAACTTGGGCTTGAGAGTTGAAAAAAAAATATCAAAAAAAAAAAAAGTTGAAGAACTAAAAAAATCCAGAAAAGAAGTAATCTGCCCGTTCTTGTTGTTCTTGGCTGAGAAAGTTGTTGTTCTTGTTATTGTCTTGGCCGAGACATGTTTCTTTGTGACTAGATCTTGTAGTCTTTTGTTGTTTAGAGTTTTTCTAGTGTTGGTTTCTTTCTCACCAACACTAAAAAGTGTCCAAATCTAAGCTTGAATTAGAATTTGTTGATGTTGTTAATGTGAAAAAAGTGTGGATGATTTGATGTTGTTGTCATTCTAAGCCTTGACCGTGTTGAAGGCCTTGTTGTTGTGGAGTTGGGCGTTGGAATTTGTTGTTGTTCTTGGTGTTGTTATTGTGTTCTTGTTGTTCTTCAGCCTATTCAACTTTTGTTAAAACAAAAAGTTAACATTAGATCCACAAAAGGTGAAAGACCAAGTTGTAGTACTTGTTGGTGAAAGACTTGATCACATCACTCAAAAGACTTGACAACCACTTTTCACCTACTTTCCTTGATTTAAGGACTGTGTTTCAAGGAGAAAGTACCAAGAAGGTCAAGTCTTGTTTTGAACTTGAAAAAGAAGCTCCAAGACCAAAATTTCCCACCATTAACTAAATCCATCATTTCCAAATAGTAGATTGGTCAAGACTTGAAATTGGAGTGTAAAATTTTGACAAAACCAAGGCAAATAGTGGACTGCCACATCACTAAATTACTGTTCACGCAACATTTTGAGTTTAAATTTTAGATTTCTTAGTTTCATTTTATTGTTTCTTAGTTTCGTTTGTTGGTTCAAACACTAATTGACGACCTAGTAATCTCCTACTATCTTGTTAGTTAGTATTTTGTGCCCGTTTGTTCGTGTTAGCGTTATTTTGTGATTTTCTTATTTTTGAATCATAGAATTTCTTGGTTCAAGTTCGGACATTATTTCCTTGAGTCTTCAAACAAAGAACCCATTCCAACCAAGGAGTAGACTCACCCCTCGACTCATCATGAACTACAAGCCGACTTGCAACACTTGTGAATCTAAGTGTGAGACGATCAGGTGTGTGAGAGTGTGGTGAGATTGTGTCGAACTAACTTGTGTTTTATTTTGTAGACTTGTTCTGTTTTTTTTAGGTGCAATTAAAATGGAACCCACGGATGCAATTGCTATTTTGGCTAAACTTGAAGCCATTACTCGTCAATGGAAAGTGATAAATGAAAGGTTAGATCACATGGGAGTTCCAAGGGAGAAAGTGGGCTACCCGGACACACGTCATGATTAAGACAGTAGCTCATGTGAGCTACGAGGTAAAAATGTTATCCCCTACACTCTTATGAACGTAGTTGTAGGTTTACCTAGTGTAGGAGTGCATGAGTCTTCATTTTGTGATACTTTTGATATTGTTAGGTCGCATGAGGACCAAACTCTTGTTTTAGGTATGTAAGCACTAGTTGATCCTTTAGATAACGAAATTGATTCTCCTCGTGAGAATAATTTGTGTCCATCTAGTGCTAGCACTTACAACTTGACTAAGGTTCCATTACCAAGTGATGAGAGTATTCAAACACTAGTTGAACCCTGTGAAAAACAAGGTGAGTCTGCGTTGGTATGTGAATTGCCAATAACTAGTGAGGGTGAGCAAAATGATCAACCGGGCGTAGATGATCTTGACTTGCTTGAATGTTTAGAAAACCTGAGTTGTGATTGTACTTGTGAAAACGATTTTGATTGTGGTCTTTTGGCTGCCCGTGATGGTTTGTATATATGTAAGGACTACTCTTGTGAAAGAGAAGGTGATATGTGCTTAGAAATGTCATCTACTTCTTCTTTATGTATTTCTTATGTTGGACATATTCCTAGTGGAGATTTTGAAACTAGTAGTAAGTGCATGCATGAGAATCCTTTATTTGAAGTTACTTATGGAATACCTTTCTCAACCCTCTTTTTGTTCATGATATTTCCAATGGTGATAAAGAGGGATTGCTTAATTTCGAGGATGACACCCTGGGGGAAAGTGAGAATGGCCGAGACCTAAGCCCTTGGTTACGTCTCCCATTCGATCCCGGTAACTTCTTAGGGTGTGAAGGGTGGTCCACTTGTTTGAGTGATATTGTTATATGTGTTAGGTGGACTTTACTTTCAATTAGGACACCACCCCTTGATGGTGATTCCTTTTGCCAACTCCTTTGTAATATTTTTTCTAAGTCCTTCGTGATTACAACAAAGGATGTGTGGTTATATCTCAAGTGTGTACCTCCTTGGCATGTTGATGTTATTTATTGTACTAACTCTAACCCTCATGTAATGAGGATGTGGTGCTTGTTTGTCTTCTCTTTGTTCTTGCAAGGTTTGGATTTGAGGTCGAATCCTTTTCAAGAAGGGAAGGTGATACAAGTCAAATGGCCACCTTAATTTTTGAAGACATGATTGGAGGTCATAATTTAAAGGCTCAAAACTTGGTCACCCCGAGGGCACAAGAATATGCAAGGAAGACCCGTTTTGAGCACAAGCAAGGTCGTGTGTGGAAGATTGCTTGGAACACCGAAGACTTGAGGACTCACGGTTTAGGACAACACTTAATGGGTCATGATTTGGTCATCTTTATTGAGGGCATTTTGGTCACTTCATTGGGTCCAAATGCACTCTATGGCCACCCCTCCCTTTAAGGGCATTGTTGTTATTTTGCCTTGTCCTATAATAGAATATAAATAGAACATTTTAGGTATTTTTCTCATTAGTTGTTTATTGATGTAAGACTTGAAAATATGAAACACCTTTAGTTTTAGGGCTTCGAATAGCCACCACACCAAAATGAGGGCAACAAATGTGGATATCACTTGTATTGCAATGTTGGCTTGATACTTTGGTGTTAGAGGAGGTAAAGTTCCTCTTGTGTCAATGTAGGAGTTAGGTTAACCATTGTGTGTAGTGTTAAGGTTCCAAGATTACCATATTCTTAGATTCTTAATATTATACCAACCAAGGTCTAACTATCTATCCATTTTGTTTATGTTGTAATCGTTTGTTTGTGTTCTTGTAATTCAAATTCGTGACTTATTGTTCTTGTTCTATTCTTCTTGTTCTTCATCTTGTTGTTGTTAACATAGTTTGTTGTTAGTTGTTTTTAGGTTATAAACACATCAATACATTATGTTCTTGTTATTGTTTGTTGAATCCGAGTGTGGTCTTCAAAAGGGTCCTCGGATCTTTGATCTTCTGGACTAATTTTGAAGTATGTTTTGTGTTGTCCTTGTAATTATTGTATCGTGAATTAAGGGTAGAATTTAGTGGGTTTGGATCCCTAAGATATTTGTTTGAAGAGTAATTATTAACTTACTCTTATAATTGCTTGATTTTTAGATGATTGATTATTCCAAGGCATGAAGGAAAGGAAAGAGTATCTTTGTTGCAGTTTGTTTCTTCCAAAAGTTTGGCGTCCAAGTAGGCTAGGCTTAATGATTAGAAAATTGTGTTATTTTATATTTTCATAATTTAAAACTGATGGGAGAAAGCATGTCTAGGTCTGCGGGCACAGAGTTGAGGTGGATAAAGACACGAGAACTTAAATTTAATCTCAAAAACTATATTATTGATTAATTATGTGATACTTGTGATATTATGTGCTATGTCCCCGCAAGGAGATTGTTGTAAATGAAGTATGTGGACATGATAGTTCTTAGTTGTTCTAGTGGTGAACCTAGTTGAGTTATAATGATATTAAGTTGCATGTCTTGGACAATAATATGATGAGAAGAGTCATGATAAGATCAATGTAACGCCCCGAATCTGGTACCCGGAATGCTACACGGTGTTCATGACCCTGAAGAACCACAAGCTAACCCATGATTGATATATGTACCTGTATACTGCATAACATCATGTAAAATGTGAAAATAGTAGGCTGAAACATGCCATAAGGTTCAAAACGGATAAAAAAACATAATATCTGAGAGTGCGGTATATCAATACCAAAACATGAACTGGAATAAACTATTTGAACTTACTGTAGTCTGAAAAGCCTCTAACTGACTGAACTACCTGAATAAGGAGTTGATGGGACATGTCCCCAACTAACTCCAACTACCGAAATAAACTAAGTAATGAAATAATAAAGAAATAATCATGTCCTCGAAGGATGAGGACTCACTGCTAACTCTGACTGTTAAGACTAGAATACTACTGATGCTTTGGAGCTCGTGCTTCTAAACCTATTGTATAAAACACCATAGCGCAAATGCATCAGTACGATTGAATGTACTAGTATGCAAGTAAGGTAGACTGAATACAAGGGATTTATATGCATGAACTATGCTAACCGACTGTATAACATAAACGTGAGAATATATGCATGAATAAGTAACTGTAACTGAATTTGTGATGATACTGACTACTGAGTCTGAATACTGATAACATGAGTTTCATATAACTTATATAACTGAGTGATTGTGTCTGACAGTCTAGGTTCTGATGGAACTAGCCGAGTTCCATACTTTACTGAGTTGACTGTATCTGACAGTCCTGAAGGCTGCAAAACTATTTGACTTATTACTGAGACTGATCCTGAAATTGTGGGAAGTAGTCATCTAAATAACATGCCCCAAATAAAGCAATATAGCTGAGTTGGGGTCCAATATATAACCCCAATTAGAAGGGTGTCAATACCGCACCACTGATAAGGACAAGTTGTGAGTAATCCCTCATCTAACAAGTACTCTAAGGAGAATGGTGGGACCCTCATCTAATAAGTTAAGCCATATCATCAACCCCCATTTAACAGGTTAGATGTCTCAACCTACGTTGGCTACGTAGTTCTGGAGCGTAAAGATTGCTTCTAAGAATCACACCCTCTACTCACAGGTGGGTTCCCATCCTTGGGCTCACTCGGTGTTGAATCCTACTCTCATCTGATTAGACACTGAATTAATTATACTGAACTGACTAGACTGAGTTTGTTGAGTTCTGTTGACTGACGGAATACTTACTGAGATTATAGAATTTTTGAGATTTCTGAGATTACTTGTTTACTGAGTTTTCCCGAGTCACATGACTGACTGAGTTTATGAATCATGGCTTGACTGAGAGTATCTGGAAAACATAACATTGGCTCTGGGCACACAGCTAAATTATCGGGTACAAGTACCCCCAGGACTCGATAACATGAAACTGACAAGACTTGACACTTCTTGACACATGACCATAGTCAACAATTCATAGTACAATCATTGGGGATATTCATGAAGTATTTGCATGTCATAAACTCACACATGAACAGAAGTGCATGTAAATATATCATAATTTCATAAGCCTATCTCATGAGCATTACATCAATCTATCACAAAGCATAACAATAACATGGGAGTCATTTGAACTTAAGGGTGAAACATAGGTAGGGGTGTTCATGGGTCGGTTTGGATCGGTTATTGGTCAAAACCATAACCAAACCAACTTAATTGGTTTTTAAATTTCTAAAATCAAACCAAACCAAACAAAAAAATAACCGTCGGTTTGGTTCTTGTCGGTTTAGTTCGGTTTGGTTCGGTTTTTTCGGTTTATAACTTTAGCTAATGATAAAATTTGAAAATTAAAAAAAAAAACAAATCCAATCTAACATATGAGATGTTAACCAAGTGTTGTATCTCAACCTTGAAACTAAGATGTCAACTGAGTGTTATACTTCGGCAAAGCTATGAACAATACCATATGAACGTTTCTAAAAAAATATTTTAAAACTACATTTAACAGAATGATATGATAAATCCCCCAAAAGGTGAACACATAAACTTCTTGCTCAATAAGGTTCAAAAAGAAAGTTAAAATTAATGATTGTCTATATCCAATTGAATCTCAGCTATGAATTTCAATATACAACAAGATATTATTTTCACAATTAGTATCATTTGTCATTCAAAGTGCGAAATTCACTTAGAATCTCATAAGGTACTATCAACTAAATGAAGAAATTACTTAATGTGTTACGACTAAAGTTAAATCATGATTAAAATATAAAATGTAACAAATATTTATATTGTATTTATGAATAATACATAAATAATTATTGTATATATATAGCGGTTCGGTTTGGTTATTTTGTACCAAACCAAATTAGTATAGGTTTTTAAAATTCAAAACCAGACCTAACCAAATAACGATTTGGTTTGGATCGCGGTTCAGTTTGGTTAAAACCCAAAGCATGAACAGCCCTAAACATAGGCTTATCATTTTGGTCACAATTGAGTCATAAGGCATGTTTTCTATTCTCTTAGGCATTTTATCAAACATCTTGCATGCATAACTATAAGCTTAGGCATGGACATTAAATTAATTCATCATGGTTGCATAAATCAACACAATTTAGTAGATTTCAATCCACATGCTAGCATAAATTAATGAAAACACATTTAACGATTCCAACTTGGGTATCATACACAACATCAACATGATCATAATCAATCCACAACATAAACATCAGAATTTATAATTTAAAATTGAATTCTTCGGCTTCATAGATGAAAGGAATCCATGAATGAACACTTTACATACCTGGGTGGATGATTTATTGAAGATTGGTGGAGGAAATCTTGAGTTCTAGACTTGGGATTAAGCACCTAGGGTTTCTTGTTCTTGGGGATTGATTTTTGAGAGAAAACCTAATTGGATGTTGTGAATGAATAATGAAGTTCTGAGCTATTGTATGGTATAATTAGGGGTTAAAACAGGTGAAAAAGACCCAAATACCCTATTAAAAATGGCTTTAAATTGCTAAACAAAATCTGTGGTGGCTCATGCGCCGGTCCATCGCTCTGATCGACGCACTTGGACCAGAATAGGGACTCACTGCCTTAGTAGCAACGGCTTGGGCGACGGTCCGTCGCAAGTTCGACGGTATGTCAACCTGTCCGTCGCACCTTATCCAGCAGATTGACTTACTGCCTCGCCTGCGACGGTTTGGGCGATGGTCTGTCAACCTGTCCGTCGCACCTGGACGGTTCTGACAGCTCTCCGTAAAACATCCATAACTTTTTACTCCGATATTGGATTTAGACGAAATTGGTATCGTTGGAAAGATAATTCAATTTTTCACATGATAAAAAGTTAAAATTGGGAAAATTCTATCTGATTTAAATATTAATCATTTAGGAAGTCACTACTAACTCTTCTAGAGACTAGATTTGACTTAAAGAAATTTTGGGGTATTACAATCAAGTATTGATGAGTATAGTAATATCTAAAGGATAGATGACTTGAATAAGTGTAATGATTGTATTACATAAAAAAAGGTAGTGACATTTTAATAATTAATGAGTAAGTAATACTCCAATAGTGACTTGCATGCTTAAGTGTTAAATTAAAATTTATTTTATGATATTGTTGTTTTGGTATTGATAAAAACACTTTATCTATTAGATGCCCATGAGAGGCTAAATTGGTGATAATGAAGTTTATTGAAAGGTGCCTATGAGAGGCTTGTTTGATAATGATAACTCCTTTATTAATGTTATCAATGGCTTGTTGATGATCGTGATGAATTATTGAAATAATACCCGTGAGAGGGTCAAAATATTGATAAATGAAAGCACTTGATCAAATTTCTTTATGATTTTAAGTACACTTATAAATTTAGTACGTTGTATTGTATCCCGAAAGATAGTGTGAATTTAATAAAATGTATATAATAGGTTACAATTTAATTAGAGTTTAGACTCAATTTAATTATGTGTATGCTCCTAAATTGAATACTTCTTGATTGGTATTCGGACATGCTTGAAATTGATGATGTTTGGATTGTTGAGGCGTGTATAAATGATTATTAAAAATTTACTTAATGGAATTGTCTTATGACTTTAAGTGTATGTGTAAACTTGGTACACCGTATTGTATGCTGTGAGGTAGTATAAATTTGATATTGATATTACATATTTATGTTGGATCGGGTACCATGTCGGTACGGATGTGTATATGGTGGATCGAGTACCACATCGGTATGGATATGTATATGTTGGATTGGGTATCACGTCGGTACGGATATGTATATATTGAATCGGGTACCACGCCGGTATGGATATATATATATATATATATATATATATATATATATATATATTGGATTGGATACAACGCCGGTACGGATATGTATATATTGAATCGAGCTCCACGCCAGTACAGATATGTATATGTTGGATCGGGTAACACACAGGTACGGATATGTATATGTTAGATCGGGTACCACGCTGGTACGGATATGTATATGTTGGATCAAGTACCACACCGGTACGGATATGTATATGTCAGATCGGGTACCACGCCGGTACGGATATGTATATGGTGGATCGGGTACCACACCGGTACAGATATGTATATGTTTGATCGGGTACCACGCCGATACAGATATGTATATGGTGGATCGAGTACCACGGCAATACGGTACATGAACATAGATTGTTCCCTGTAGGTTATGACTATTTTTGCAAAAATAAGTCTCATAGCATGTGTGTACATATTTGTGTTGAGTCTGTGGATGTTTACAGCTTGGTTGATACTCTTGGTGGTTATGTGGCTTTTTTGTGAGCACTGTTTAATCTGTTATTGTTATATTGTTGATTCATTGGGATTTGATTGTGTGATATGTATTTGAAAAAGTAAAACTTTGTACTTACTTATGTGTTGGTTGACTTGCTTCATTTATACGTGTTGTAATCATAGCTTACCAGAATGGCTAGTTATCATTGTTTAATATTATAAGAGAGCATTTGACAGTTAGCCCGAGAGTTTAGTGTGGGTTGTCTATGATTAAGGGTTTGTTCTTGTGAATTTGAGTAATGAAAAAGATAAGGTGAATAAAGAGGAATAATGATATATTAGTTTTGGATTGCGGTTGATGGTATGAATTAATGAGGTTAGAGTATGTTAGTAGTGAATATAATATTGATGGAGTTGGAAGAGTAGTTGGATGATGTAACTTATATAGGCAAAGTAATAATATTATTACAACCTTGGTTGAATTATATTCCATTCAAGATGTAATGATTTATTTTCCTTAATTCTATTTTATGATTATATGAACTAACACGGTTGGCTGATGTTGCCTATCAACACGTGTGGTTGTACTGACCTTACTTTTCTAAATTCCTTCTTGGGGTGTAGACCGAATGCAGGTTAGTTTGCAGTTACTAGATGGGTTTCATCCTGACAGATGTTAGAGTCTTCGTATTATTTATTTTATCATCAATCTATACTGTAGTAGATAGCTCTTGTATATGTCTAGTCAAACTTTGGGCTAGTAAAGGACACTTGTAGGAAGTTTTTGAAAAAAATTATTTATTAATATTTAAATTACATTATTATATTTACTTTAGTATTCCTTTAAAACCAGAAGTCTTCTGCATATTTTTAGTTGGGTCATAAGGATTCTTCTAGCTACTTAGAATAGCGTAGGTGCCCGCACGATCCGTTAGTCTGAGTCGTGACATATGAGGTATCAGATTTATGTTTCAGCAGAACAGAAACATAAGGTGGTTTCTTTCTATTTAACTCTTGAGATTTGAACTATGGATGTTAAAAAGTCAAATTGAAACATGGAATCCCAAAACATAAGGATACGTGCATGCATGCAAGAAATTTACAGTAACCCCTTTTTCACGTCTTCATTCTGCATGCATGGTTCAAACTTCAAATATTAGGCGAACATGATCATATTAACGATCATAATGTTGTTTTCTCTTTATGACGGCGGGAAAGAGGTGGACTGGGGAGGATCATACATGAGCACCAGATATCATTTATTTAAGAGTTGAACATGATGTGGAGTATCAATTTAAATAGATCAAAATGTGTTGAGTTAATAAATATATAGATCATTAACTCGCTCAAAAGTTATATAGTTGGAGTGAGATAAGTTTCAAAATGAGTTAAAAAATGAGACATAATCTAACCGGTCCATCTTACCAAGTTTGAATTCCATTGTTTCCTTTTTATAATTTTTAATTATCAAATAATCTTTTTGTATTAATTATTATGATTATATATCGAACATATATATATATATATATATATATGTAACAAAATTAATAAAAAAAATTATGAATCGATTGAACTACATATTGAGATCAATTAAGCTCGCCTTTTAGAAGAGCTGGATTGAATCCTAACCCCTCCCCCCCTCCAACCCCCGCCCCCCAAAGTATGTGGATTTCACTATCGGACCGATATATCATACACCACTCTGCATTAGTTCTAAAAGCACCGTGATTTCTGAAGCGACTTAAAACATCATTTTTCTTCAACTTTTCCTCCACGCGCCGAAATTCTTTGTCATAAACTTGATGATATCTAACTTTATTACGAGATTTCCTTGGCCATATCTAACTATATTAAGAAATTTCCACTACAGTTTTGTTTAATGATCCCTTTTACTATATATCTCTTGAGCCATCATTAACTGAGATGTCTACATTAAATGAAATCACTTTGCTTAGCAGAATGATTTGCCTGAATAGGACGACGAAGCTAAGAATTATTTGAAAATTGTTTGAATCAATTTCTCTGAATATAATTTTTTTTAAGCAACACGACCCGTCAGGGTATGTAAAAAATTTGAAAAAGATTGTAGGTGATCTGGACTAGTTTGGAGTAAAAAACATAGCTAAAATTGAGTTAAAAATTCTTTGTTCACATGTCAAAAGCTACGCACGAAGTTGGGACTTGGCTATCAGATACGTAGGGTGTTTTCAAATCTAGGGTCAAAATTAAGAGTAATATTAAAGTGGGTTAAGGTGATAGATTGGGTGCAGGTGGATTTTTTTTAATGGATCAAAACTAAAAATAAAATTAAAAAATGACGTGGACCTCTAATAAGAGGCCACGTGGCAAAGCAGTTTTTAGAAAAGCACCGTTAAAAAGTAATGGCATGGATGAACTGGTTTTATAACGGCGATGACATGAATGAGCCCAACTTTTAACTGATGATATAAATGAGTCATTTCTGATAGTTCAGTGGCATATTTAAACCTTTTCCCTTATTTTTATAATCATTAGTTTTAACGCAAATGTTAAACTTATTATAGTTGCTTCTTCTGTTTGATCGTCTTGACCATTTTCAACAAGTTATTTTATTGTAGTACCTTTATAGACTTACCCGATAGTCAAGGTTCAGGTTATTTCCAAATGCGAAGTTAAGTGAAGGTTGCGAATTTGTGTAAGACCCATCATAATTGAAAAAAGAAAAGAGAGGAAAAACCTATTGGTAAGGGAGTGAGGCTAATTGCAAAATAATTCAAAACTCATTGCAAAATAAAGAGTGAAAAAGAATTAAAAAAATGGATAAGAAAAAATGTCTTGAGTTTACAAGAGATGAAACAAATATCTTTTAATGCTAGATAAGCTTTAGGCACGTTTAATATATTTATTTCTATTAAGAATGCGGCATACACATCTTTATGAGATGTTTAAAAATAATTTGAGGATGCAACGTTGCACCTCAACAAAGATCCTCCTTAAAATTTAATTTTTACCAACTTAATACAAGAGGTATAGACGGACATTTTTGGTATAGTTAAAAATGAGCGAATCATGCCTACAAACATAGTTTATCCAAAATAGTTAAAGCTAAGTATAAGTTAATAAAAGCGACCGTGATTGAATCACGGGACTCGAGGGATGTCTCACACCCTCCCCTCGATCAACAAAATTTCTTACCCAATCTTCTGTTTTCACAGACCAGTAAAGAGTCATTTCTTATTGATTAGGGATTCAATAAGGTGACTTGAAACACCATAACTCAATTATAAGTGCTAACTTTGTTAATAAACTAATCTCTATTCAATATCGTCACTTTAATTAGAAAAACCCTTCGACCTCGGCTCTTCGAGCGAAAAAGGGGTGTGACAAATGATGTGAAATATGAATATGGTGCAAAAAAATATATGAGTTATGCAAAGTAAATTAATATTGTACAACTAGACGCCGGGATGGAGTATATACAAATTAATTGTTATATACTATACAACTAAAATCTTTTTTTAAAATGAAAAAAAAAAAAAAAAACACATAGAGAAACTTGCTACACCTACTTTCAAAATAATTTTTTTTTTTTTGAAAAAGAAACATAGATATGTGAGTTTTATAAAATAAAAATTATAAAGAAAAATAGAAAGCCGAATCGGGACCAGTGGGGAAATAGAAAGTAGGGCCAACGATTATTAATCAACAAAATTTGTGTTGGGTGGGAGGACCAGTGGAGAAGCAATCTTCAAATTTTGTAGGATTTTCAAGCTGAATCGGGAGGCCAATGGGGAATTGATTTTCAAATTTTTTTGGGTTTTCAAGCTGAATCGGATGGATAAGGTAAAGGATCCGAGACAAGGAGAGTTTCTACATTCAATATATAACTCATTTTTTTTGTGAGTTATATATATAACTCACATTTTCACTGAGTTATCTATACATAACTCACAAAAAAAAAATGAGTTATACACTTTTTATAAAGTTAACGCCGTCATCCAAATCTCCATTAAAAAAAAGAGGAATAACTCTTTTTTGTGTGTGAGTTAAATATATTTTGATACTAGTTTATATACGTGACATATTTTGATATATTTTTTAACTAGGTGGCCTATTTTGATCACCCACTCAATATTTGGAGTGAGCACACAGTTTTCCATCAACATGCTTATTGGAGGGAGCAATTTTGGTGTCTCGGAGCTAGTAGTACTCAAGGGCGGAGCCACCTTTGGATAAGGGGGTTCGCATGAACCTCTCGACAGAAAATTATATTATTTATGCATTGTTATAATTATTTTTTATGTATTCATAGTAGATGTTGAACCCCCTTCAACTAATTCGTATGTTCACTTCTGGACCTCCTTAGTGAAAATCTTGGCTCCGCCACTAATAATAATATATTATTTTGTGTTGCACGTACTTTTGTCTATCTGGACAAAAGATAACCACACTACTTTTGTTTAATATCTTAGGTATCTCCTGGCCCAAAAGGAGTAACTAAACTACACGCAAACTGGTTAGATGCGTGGAAATAGAAAGAAAATTAATGAAAAAGACACCGCAACTACCACTCATTCTGATTTGGTTTTTGTTCTTCCATGTTTTGCCTTATTTGACAATGATAACATTTTTACTTTACTTTTACTAGGTCCTACTCAACACTGTATTGAGAAGAAAAGTCAACTAGAAGTATTGTATTACAGTAAAAAGTCACCTAAATTGGAATGAGTAAGCAGCAATAGTGGTGCCTAAAAGAGAAGACCCTTGTCTACTTCCCAGTTTTCATTGCTAAGTCAAGCTATTTTAACTACTCCTTCAATACGTCAAACGCAAAGAAGCAAAGAGAATATGGCAGAATCCATACAAGACAGAAAGCTCCATATAGTGATGTTTCCATGGCTTGCATTTGGCCACTTGATTCCATATATCAATCTGTCAAATGAACTTGCAAAAAGAGGACACAAAATCTCGTTCTTGTTGCCTAAACGTGCAGGAATTCGACTTCAAAATCTCAATCTTTATCCTCATCTCATCACATTCCACAAACTCACAATCCCTCATGTTGATGGCCTTCCATATGGTGCAGAGACTACAGCTGATGTGCCTGGATCTTTGGAGACTTTACTAGCAACAGCTATGGATGAATTATACGATGAAATCAAATCTTTTCTTGAAAATCTAAAACCCCATTTCGTTTTCTTTGATCTTGCTCATTGGATTCCTGAGTTAGCACAACAAATTGGAGGTATCAAGACTGTGTTTTACCTAAATGTTTGCCCTGCTGCAGCACATTTACCACCGGATAAGACTACTTTCATGACATCAACTGCAGCTGAGCTTGTAAAGCCACCACCAGGTCATACTTCTTCCTCTTTTTTCTTTTATATCTAAGTTTACTTCCGCACATCGACGAATTTAGGTCCCATGAAAATCCCATAAGTTGTGAAAACTATCAAGCTTTTGCATATTCTTGTAAAATCTGACAAAATGAGCAAAATATAGCTCATAAACAAGATATCTAAATATCCTAAGACGTCGTATTGATAAGTCAGAAATATCCATGTTTCTTCTATAAATAAAGTACTACTTGTATGCATATATATATAGTGCATGTTTTGCTAGTAATTCTGCAATTCCATTCTGCTCTCTAAAGATGTGGTCAATTGGTGGATCTCCAGGTTACCCTTCTACTACTGTGGTGTTGCGCGAATGTGAAGCTAAGTTGTTGTCGTTTCAATTTATTGAATATGGAAAGGGGTTGACATTTTGCGAACGAGTGCAGACGACGCTGACAGGATGTGATGCAATAGCTCTGAAAACATGTAGAGAGATTGAAGGAACCTTTGGTGACTTCGCAGCAACACAATCTGAAAAGCCAGTCCTTTACACAGGACCTGTTCTTCCCGAGCCGAAAAATGAGTCTTTAGAAGAACCTGGATTATCGAATTGGCTCCAGAAATTCGAGCCAGGATCAGTGGTGTTCTGTGCATTTGGGAGCCAAACGATTCTCGAAAAGAAGCAGTTCCAAGAAATTGTTTTAGGCCTTGAAATGACTGAGTTACCGTTCTTTTTAGTGGTTAAGCCACCTGAAGGGACAAATTCAGTAGAAGAAGCCTTGCCAGAGGGATTTAAAGAAAGAGTTAAAGAAAAAGGATTAATTCTTGATTGTTGGGTGCCACAATTGAAGATTTTACGCCACCAATCAGTTGGTTGTTTTGTGAGTCATTGTGGGTATGGATCAATGTGGGAGTCTTTGGCACTTTGTGATTGTCAATTGGTATTTTTGCCAAGGCCTCCGGATCACCTTTTAAATGCTAGACTGATGGAACATGAACTTAAGGTTGGTGTAGAAGTGGAGAAAGATGAAAATGATTTGTTTACAAAGGAGAATTTGTGCAAGGCTGTGAAATGTGTGATGGATAAAGATAGCCAAATTGCTTGTTCAATGAAAGAGAATCATAGGAAATGGAAGGAACTTCTTTCAAGTCCTGGATTCAAGAGTAACTATATTGACAATTTCATTCTGAACTTGCATGGACTTCTAGATTAATTTGTTGGGTGGCGGATCTACCATTCAAGTTACGGGGTTAGCAGAATCAAGTAATATTGGTTCAAATGATAGTATTTGTGTTAAGAAATTTGCTTAATGTAAGATAGGTTGTCCTGTTTTGAAATTCAGAGCCCATAAATTTTAAACTTGTAACTATTTGCATACAGTTGAGATCTCTACTAAATTTATCTTAGACAAATATTTGTACTCTTCTAATCGAACTTCTTCAATTTTCGTAAGATCATTATTTATTATAAGTTCAGATTGTTTTTGACTCCATGGCGAATTATGATTTTTATTGGTAGAATATGCTTCTGGATATTTTCTGATCAAATTAGTTCTTGAAACTGCATTTCTTCGACAATCATTTGGTTCGCGAATGCACAGAACACTATTGATCCTGGCTCGTATTTCTCCAGCCAATTTGATATCTGTCACACCCCTTTTTAAACCGAAAAGATTCATTTAGGTTCGAAAGGGTTTTTTTATTATTAAAGTGACAAAAGATGAAAATTGTTTCGAAAATGATTCATTAGTTTCAAAACTCAGAGTCGCCACTTGGCATAAATCAGGTGTACCAAGTCACCCGTGCATATCCTTTTCCAAAACGATTTTGACTCTATAAAACTCATCCGCGAACAGAGATTCCGGCTAAGGAATACTGTTGACCGAAGGAAAGGTGCTAGGCACCCCTCGATCCCATTGTTCGACCACGGCCGCTTGGTGGAGTATATCGGCTAATTTGAACATTATGAATGTATAAACCACACCAAACACAAATAAAACGATCAATCAAACAATGAAATCCAAAACAATGTTCAGTCCAATTATACAGTCAAAAATAGAAAAAGAATGCGGAAATGTAAATCCTATTCTACCCTACACTAATTTTATACTACCCTCCCATGCTACCCGATGCCTCGGGCCTTCATCACGGACATCCTCCAAATACAAAATACTTCGGGGCATTCCCCGGCGAATAAATACAAGTGATCGTGGGGCATTCCCCAATTAAATAAATACATTTTCAAATGCAAGAACTAAAACCAAATCGTTCAACTCAAATTCCACATTCAAACATTCAATAAGAAAACTTATTCCTAAATTTTTGCCTACCCGAACCAATATTCGCTTATCCATTTCAACATATCATAATTTTATCACATTTCAACAATATTCATGCTCATTACGAATTAAACAAAACAACAATAAACCAAAGCTAATCTAAATTCAACTTTTTTATCAATTTCTCAATTCCATCCCCCAAATCCATTTTTAACCACATTATTAAACCAGTTCATCTATCAAATCACTTTTCAAAATTCAAAACCAACAACACATACCCCAACGAAGATTCAAACATTTAAGCATACCAATCATTTCATATCCACAACAACAATTAACATTTTGCTCAAAATATTCAAAACCACACCACAAAATCACGATATTAACCAACTTCGATATAATAAAAAAAGTAGAGTTGTGATGGACCTTTGAAAAATCGATTTCATTGATAATAAAATCAAGAAAGTCCAGACTATAGAATTCCTAATAGGATCTCAACAATAACGAACTCCAACTTCATATTAAAAAATTTGAGACCCAAAACTGAAGCTCCGTAAATCCAATCGAACTCGAAAACCGACACTGTTCACGTACTGTTCACAACATTGTTCACGCCTCACGGCACTGTTCACAACATTGTTCATGGTACTGTTTCTCTTGTTAATAGAACTTTATTGAAAGAAAGAAAGGCTAAGGTTTACAATATAATCTGAAAAGCATGAAAAACTAACTAAAACAAAAGTAGGCTATATATATACATAGCCAATAACCTAAAGGTCCATAAACTAAAGGCCCAATAACATATGGGCTAACATCCCCCCTCAAACTCACAATGCAACAGCAATAAGCATTGAGAGTTTGTCACACAAAAAACGAAATCGAGACGCCGACTGAGCCTTCGTAAAAAGGTCAGCAATCTGCAAAGACGATGGAACAAAAGGAAGCGATATGGTCCCGAGCTGTAAATGATGACGGGTGAAGTGACAATCAATCTCAATGTGCTTCGTACGCTCATGGAAGACAGAATTCTTTGCAATTTGTACCGCACTTTTGTTATCACAATGCAGGGGAGTAGGCATAGAAATGTGAACCCCCATATCTGCAAGAAGCCAACGTAACCAAATAATCTCACATGTAGTCACAGCCATAGCACGATACTCAGCCTCCGTGGAAGATCTAGAGACAACATCTTGTTTCTTGCTCTTCCACGAGATTAAAGAGTCTCCAAGAAACACACAAAAACCAGTGGTGGATTTACGATCATTGCGATCTCCATCCCAATCAGCATCACTATAGGCTCGTAACTCGAGAGATGACGTCGAGGGAAACAAGAGATTCTGAAACTGAGTGCCACGAAGATACCTTAGAATACGAAGTACAGCTCCCCAGTGCACAGAAGTAGGAGCAGTAACAAACTGGCTAACAACATGAACTGCATGTGCTATATCTGGACGAGTAACCGTAAGATAAACCAAACTACCCACAATAGTCCGATAAAGACTCGGATCTGATAATGGAACACCATCACTAGGAGAGTAACGTGCATTGGTTTCAAGGGGAGTATCTACAGTCCTGTTGTCAGAAAGACGCGCCCGTGTAAACAAGTCAGATATATACTTAGTCTGAGAAAGAAGATACCCTTTCTTAGACTGAGCCACCTCAATACCCAGAAAATAACGCAGCAAGCCCAAGTCCTTCATTGCAAATCGATGAGCCAAATCATGCTTCAATAACTCAATACCACTATGATCATCACCAGTAATAATCATATCATCTACATATAAGGACAATAGAATTCGCCCTGCACTTGTACATCTAACAAACAATGCTGAATCATGGTTACTCGGGACAAATCCAAGGGAAGTAATAACAGTGGAGAATTTCTCAAACCAAGCACGAGGGGCTTGTTTGAGACCGTATAAAGCTTTTCGAAGCCGACAAACTTCACCTGGCTGGTGGTCAATACCTGGGGGAGGAGTCATATAAACTTCCTCGTGGAGATCACCATTCAGAAAAGCATTCTTGACATCCATCTGAAATATCTTCCACTGTCGAACGGATGCAACAGCAATCATAGTGCGAACAGTCGTCATCTTTGCTACGGGGGAAAAAGTCTCCTCATAATCCATACCATATTGTTGTGAGTACCCTTTTGCCACAAGTCTTGCCTTGTATCGCTCAACAGACCCATCAGATTTTGTTTTTATCTTATACACCCATCGACAACCAATCGCATGCTTACCAGGTGGGAGAGTAACCAAATCCCATGTATGTGTATGATGAAGAGCAGCAAGTTCCTCGGCCATAGCATTCTGCCAAAGAGGATCAGACACAGCCTCTCTATACGACTCAGGTTCAGACAAATGATGTATGTTTGCAATAAAGGAAGCAAATGAGGCTGAATATGTAGAATAGGAAAAATCTGGCAGTTTGGTGGACTTACAAGGTCGAGTAGACCTCCTCAGAGGTGGTGGGTCTCCAGTCTCAACAGTCGAAGGAGCAGACTCAGGCACAGGCGAGGCTGAAGCACTATCAGGTGGCACACCAGAAGGCATGGATGGATCCGGAACTGGAACCTCTATGTCAATCCCAAAGGGATCAATAAGCCGAATATCTGACTTTGTCACATCATGGGTTTTAGCTGGAATGGAATAAAAAGGAATATGTTCCAAAAAAGTGACATGTCGTGAAACATATAATTTTTGACTTACAGGATCATAGCAACGATATCCTTTTTGTCCAATACCATACCCCAAAAACACACATATAGCTGATTTTGACCCTAACTTATTTCGTTCAACATGAGGACGAAGAACAAAGCAAGTACATCCAAAAACTCGTAATGCAGAATAATTCGGCGGGTGACCATATAGTTTCTCAAACGGAGACATCCCTGAAGTCAATGTAGTAGGAATACGATTAATCACATATACAGCAGTTAGGACTGCTTCTCCCCAAAAAATACTAGGAACCTCTGCAGACAAAAGTAAAGAGCGTGCTGTCTCAACAATATGACGATGTTTTCTTTCTGCCAGACCGTTCTGCTCAGGAGTGTCGGTACAAGATGACTGGTGTATGGTACCATCAGAGGCAAGTAACTGAGTGAAGTCATTAGAGGTATATTCACCCCCTAAGTCACACCTGAAACACTTTATCACAGCCGAATGTTGTGTTTTAACAAGGGCTCTAAAGTTGTTGTAAATGCCAAAGAAATCAGATCTGCGTTTCATAAGATACACCCAGGTATAACGAGTATAGTCATCTATAAACGAAACATAATAGGTCGATCCACCCTTAGTGGATACTGGCGCTGGTCCCCATACATCAGAATGAATAATATCAAAAGGAGCAACAGAATAAGACACACTTTTATTAAACGGTAAGGCAGAAAATTTTGCCAGTTTACAACCACTACAATCTGAAATATCACTAGTGTTCACATGACCCAAAGCACCACTAGAGACCAAAAAACGTAAACGTGAAACTGACACATGTCCTAATCTGGAATGCCAAAGATAAAACTGAGAAGACAAAGGACTCAAACGAAAAGAAGATAAATCTATGCTAGAGGCAGCAACTACAGACACTTTGAGATTCTCCAAGACATAGAGTTCCCCCAACCTACGGCCGGTCCCAATCACCCTCTGAGTGTGTTGGTCCTGTATAACACAAACAGAATCAGAAAAAAACACCCAATTACCAGCCTTACACAACTGACTGACTGAAACAAGATTTAAAGCAAGTTTGGGAATGTAATAAACATCAGAGAGGACAATGTGAGGGTTAGTAACAGAACCAACACCCTCGACTGACATAGGTACAGCACTCGCGGACATAACAGAGATTGGTGAAATGGGTGACAAAGAACCAAATGATGACAAATGAGGGGACATGTGATGAGACGCACCAGAATCCAATATCCACAAGGAGGAAGGAATACCTGAGGTACTAGAAGAAACTGAACCCGAATGAGACATAGATGCTGACATGGCCGTAGGATTAGAAACGAAGAACTGTCTGAACTGTTCGAAAACCTGGGGATCCAACGCAGAAGGTGGCATAGTGCTAACAGACTCAACATCTACAGATGGTGCAGCAGCAGCGAACTGTGGAGGACGAGATGACCATGGAGGAGCACCAGAGGAGCGTGACGGAGACTTTTGCTGCCCATATTTCTGTTACTGCCCAGATTGAGGCTGCTTGACCTTGTTAAGTAACAACGGACACTGAACCTTCCAATGATTTTTCTGTTTGCAGAATGCACACTCATCAAATGCAACGTTAGGAGATTGTCGAGTCTGAGTACGTGGTGGCCTAGAATGATCAGTTGAAGTAGCAAACACGACAGGAGTAGTAGTTACTTTAGACCCTTTATCCACTTGAGACTTGATACGAGTCTCCTCTGCAATCAGTTCATGAACCACAGAATCAACAGTAGGGAGGGGAGATCGATGAAGGATTGTTCCACGTAGGCCCTCAAAGTCAGAACGTAGTGCCATCAAAAATTGAACCAAGCGTTGCTCTTCCCGTCTAGCAATGTACGGCCCAAAACCTTTTAACTCTGCAGATTCAGTAAGTGCCAATTGATCCCACAAATCCGACATGGCAGCATAAAAATCTTGAATACTGAGATCATGCTGTTGAAGAGCACGGATATCATACTCCAACTGGTACTGCTTAGCAAAATTAGACTGAGTGTACAGTCTTTCCAAATGATCCCAGACCTCCTTTGCTGTGTCATACTTAGCCAATTGCATACCAATTGACTGAGTTACAGAATTGTTGATCCAAGTGATAATCTTGGAGTTATTAGTTTCCCATAAGTCCACCAACAAATCAAAATTTTCAGTTTTATCATCGATAGGTCTTGGTTTTACTCCAGTGATATAACCCCACATATTCTTCCCACGAAGAAAATTCTTCATGACATAACTCCAATAGGCATAGTTCTTACCATCTAATTGAGTACTAATGGACTGGAGAGAATCATCCTTTCCAGTCATTATAAACACAGCAACACACAAACAATTCAAAAAAACAAAAAGATGCAAAACCCTAGGTTGAATAATTCCGAACGAACAACAATGGCAGCAAGCAAAAGAACGAAAGACGAACAATACCAGACAGCAAACGAATACAGCAGCACCTCAAAATTCGGGGCTCCGCCCCGAACCCCGAACGGGGGCGCGCTGCCCCCCGTACCCCCCAGCGAACTCACCGCGGAGTTCGATCCGCGCAGTAGGTGCCTGCTACAAAATCTTCAACCAACAAATCAAAGGACATGGATCAAACTAGCTTTGATACCATGTTAATAGAACTTTATTGAAAGAAAGAAAGGCTAAGGTTTACAATATAATCTGAAAAGCATGAAAAACTAACTAAAACAAAAGTAGGCTATATATATACATAGCCAATAACCTAAAGGTCCATAAACTAAAGGCCCAATAACATATGGGCTAACATCTCTCTCAATTTTTTTTCTCGCACGATTCTCTCTTCTCTCCCTCATTTTTTTTTCTTCTTGCGAGGAAGATAATTTGGTGATTGTTGTTATTATGGAGAAGATGATGATGAAAGAATGAGCTTTCCTTTTTCCCTTTTAGAATTTTCCTTTTATATATTTTTTATTTGGTTTTTCTTTTTCTTTATTTATTATTCTATGTGGAAGCATATAATTGGTGGTTTGTGGGAATAAGTGTGTGGCATGTGGAAAATTTAGTGTGGCATGTGGAAAGATGAGGGTGGCGTGTGGAAAAATGAGTAGGGCCCGTGCCTTTTGCATGTATCTAATGAAAAATGGAAAGTGAGGTGTTGGGGTGGCATAGTGAGGTGACAAAGATGCTATGTATTTAATTATTTTCAATTCATTTTTTGGAGAGAAATTATCAATTAAACAAAAGTATGATAAGGTGAATCAAATAAAAATAAAAAATAACAATAAAAATAAATAAAATAAAAAATGATTAAAATATTTTCGGGAAAGGACAAAATTACGTGTCTACATCATGCCTCCTTTGGATGTAAACACATGGTGTTTTCATACAAAGCAGTAGACAACGAGACAGAATTTTGTCCTTACCTTTATTCAAAAGCACGGAGCACGAGGAAGGAGGAAAATCAGGTCTTGACTTAGGACATCCTACCTACCCAAGTTATGAGGGAATCGAGTGACAGTTATCTCAAAGGATTGAAAGGAGCTGGACTGTGCCGAGTTGGAGAGTCGAGTGAGGTCCCATCGAGGTTCCGGTCCGCGGCTCTGTTATTATATCAAAAATAAAAATTACAAGTTAAAAACATAAATAAAATTACAAAATCTTATCTCTGTTGGACTCTTGACTTGAGTTTCATCACCCTAGTATTCAGGCGGGCTCCTGATTTAAAATTTCGTCAACTTGTTGCTTGGTTTTCAATTTCATCACCCTGTTCTCCAGGAGGGCTCCTGACTTGCTATTTTCGATCTGTTGACTTCCATTTTCTTCACTTTGTTACTTGACTTTCAACTTCTTCACTTTGTTGCTTTACTTTCAATTTCTTCGCTTGTGCTTCGGGCGGGCTCCTGAAATCACATCAAAACTAGAAAGAAAATTATCCCAAACAAAATTATTGTAAAGAGAAAATCGTTTGCCAAAAAAGTAAAGTTCCAAAACAGATATTAATTTATTTATTTTTTGCCTCAGTTTACCATCAGAATACTTTTGAGAAAGTCAGATCATACCTACTTGCATGTTGCAATAGTGAATCAAGACTCTGACCAAGAAATGCATCTCTTGAGAGTAAAATTGAATGACCAAGACTAGGAAGTGCGTCTCCTAAGAATTAAAGTGAGGAATTCTGACTAGAAAGTGCGTCTTCTAGAGATAGAAGTTTAAATTTAAAAGTGTGTCGCCTGACAAATGAGAACTAACAAGGAAGTGCATCTCATAAGGATTAAGTGCAATGACTCGACTAGAAAGTGTATTTTCTAGAAATCAAGGAGAATGACTCGACTAAAAGGTATGCCTTATAGGAATCAAGAGGGATGACTCGACTAAAAGGTACGTCTTCTAGGGGTCAAGGGAAATGACTCGATTAAAAGGTACGTATTATAGGAATCAAAGGGAGATGACTCGACTAAAAGGTACGTCTTATAGGAATCAAGGGGGATGACTCGACTAAAAGGTACGTCTTATAGGAATCAAGGGGGATAACTCGACTAAAAGGTACGTCTTATAGGAATCAAAGGGAGATTACTCGACTAAAAGGTACGTCGGGGGTCAAGGAAAATGACTCGACTAAAAGGTACCTCTTATAGGAATAAAAGGAGCGACTCGACTAAAAGGTACGTCTTCTAGAGGTCAAGGGGGAATGACTCGACTAAAAGGTACGTCATATAGGAATCAAGGGAGAATGACTCGACTAAAAGGTATGTCTTATAGGAATCAAGGGAGATGACTCAACTAAAAGGTACGTCTTATAGGAATCAAGGGGAATGACTCGGCTAAAAGGTACGTATTCTAGGGGTCAAGGGAAATAACTCGACTAAAAGGTACGTCTTCTAGGGGTCAAGGGAATGACTCGACTAAAAGGTACGTCTTCTAGGGGTCAAGGGAAATGAATAGACTAAAAAGTACGTATTCTAGGGGTCAAGGGAATGACTCGACTAAATGGTACGTCTTCTAGGGGTTAAGGGAATGACTCGACTAAAAGGTACGTCTTCTAGGAATCAAAGGGAGATGACTCGACTAAAAGGTATCCTTTATAGGAATCAAGGAGGGTGACTCGTCTAAAAGGTACGTCTTATAGGAATCAAAGAGAGATGACTCGACTAAAAGGTGTGCCTTATAGGAATCAAGGGGGATGACTCGACTACAAGGTCAGTCTTATAGGGTTCAAGAGGAATGACTCTACTAAAAGGTACAGCTTATAGGAATCAAAGGAGAATGACTCGACTAAAAGGTACGTATTATAGGAATCAAGAGAGATGACTCGACTAAAAGGTACATCTTATAGGAATCAAGGGGAATGACTTGACTAAAAGGTACGTCTTCTAGGGGTCAAGCGAAATGGCTCGACTAAAAGGTACGTCTTCTAGGGGTCAAGGGAATGACTCGGCTAAAAGGTATGTCTTATAGGAATCAAGGGGGATAACTCGACTAAAAGGTATATCTTATAGGAATCAAGGGGGATGACTCGACTAAAAGGTACGTCTTCTAAGAGTCAAAGGGAATGACTCGACTAGAAGGTACGTCTTCTAGGAGTGAAGGTTCAATTTAAGAAGTGTATCACCCAGCAAATGAAAACTAAAATTCCTGGACAGTAAAGTGTGTCTCCAAGGGATATAAGATGATGAATTTTTACCATGATTTAATTATCAAACCTGTGCAGCAACATTACTTCCTGGATTTGTAAAAGTGAGAAATTAGGGGCCTTGATGTTTAGGCTTTGAAATCCTTGATTTGAAGGTGACATGTGTTCCTGTTTCATGCAAAGAAAAGTTGTGAGTTTAAAACATGGAGGCAGGTTTGTGGTTTTAGCTTTCGTGGAAAATGCTCTTGCCGTCATCACATTTAACCTTGCTTCCAACCATTACATATATCATTGACTTGATGCATCATTGACCCAAACTCGAATTATTAAGAGTGACTTTAAAACAAATACAGTGTCTTTGCTTTGCCATGATCCTCAGATAAACCCTTTGAACTTTGATATTTCCATGAGGTCCCTGACTTGTCTATTGACAAAACTTTCCGTATGCCTTATTTTCTCACAATCATATCTCTTTTATGTGTTGGCCTTTTGTCTCGCTTTTTGAAATTGAAGAAGCTGATAGCCAGTTTTGAAATCTTTTCTCACTTGTTTTGACACGGACTTGACTCAAAGACAAGAAACGAAAAAAAAGAATGACAATTTTTATTTGGATAACTGACTCAAGAAAGATAAAATAAAAATAAAGAGAAGAAAGAAAAGACAGCGAATGTCCCCTTTTGAAATAAAGAAACAAAAAATTCATCTAAAAATTACAGTCAACACTAATGATTATGCCTTGCATGTTGGATTAAGTAGCTTGATCTTTTCATCCAAACTTTCTACCTATTGTTGTTGAGTTAATGGCCTTGAAACTGAGTTGGTTCCTTAGGTCAATTATATATAAGACCTCATTCGGCTAGTGGTGCCTTGAAGGGTTTTCGCCAACAAGCTTCTCCCGTTTTCATTTCCTCAGCTCACCATTGTCTTATGGTGTCTGGAAGGGTTTTCCACTAATGAGACTCTGTTATCTTTGTTTCTCTTAACTCACAATCATCTTATGGTGCCCGTGAGAGTTTTCACCTATAAGACTCTCTCATTTTATCTCTCTCAACTTACCATCGTCTTATGGTGCACGTGAGGGTTTTCACCAATAAGAATCTCCCATTTTTATTTTTCTCCTGATTTCTTATGTTGAGAAAGACAAGTAGTTCCCAAATGCATCATCATATCCCTTGCATGCTTAGCCTTAACATCCTCAAAGATTGATCTGAGGTCTTTCTTTGGTTGTAACTTGGCTTTTGGATAGGGTTAGAAAGAAAGGATGGCATGGGGCCCAAACGACACTTGAAGTGGTGTAGGGCTTACAACTTTTGGAATCGACTCAAACAATGAGGATTAACTCATGCCCCAGTTTCTTTTGACTGGGCAATTCTAAACTATTTATTTAGTTGGATCGAGCCCAGGGTAGGGCAGCCTACGTATCTCACCCCCGAGAGAGGAGAATCAGGTCACGCGTAGTTCTGTCAACTTGTTCTTTTGATTGATTCTGACTTGTTCTTTCTCTTTGATTGACTCTTTTTCTCTTTTTTCTCTGACTTTATTTTTCTTGACATTTTTCTCTTTTCTTTCTTTTTTTGGACACATTTTTTTTGACACTATTTTTTTCCCGACACTTTTCTTTTGAGCTTTGCTGACTCTATCTTGATTCCAAAAGAGGTGTATGAAAGAAAATAACACTAAGGCTCAAATGGGGTACACAAAGGATGACACAATGTATGAATAGCAGAATGAAATGCCTTCGTCATATCAATCCTTGAAAATGTCAGTACACATCAAGCAATATGAAAATGAAAAATGAAGATCATTTGTGACACTTTCATAATACTAACTTTAACTGAGCATGTGTGCCACTACTTCTTCTGGGCTTGTCAAACATACAACTCCACCTGTGTTATAGATCCCTCACATCGACTAACCCATGCTTTCATAGAGCTGATTTTTCTGTTCCTTGGAATCACACATCCGCTATTTGACCTAATTGAGCTATGTTTTTCAATTAATGATCAAGTTATTCTTGTGATTCTCAAAATAATTGCCTTAATTTTCAAAGAAGGCTTGAACTTGTCCCAAATGTCTCAGCATTCTACCTATTTTCTCAGATGCTCTCTTTTTCTAACTTTCACCCTCTGATTCAATGTTCATGATTAAACTGGATTTTAAGATCTGGCTGAAAATTTCACTAGCATGTCATATCATTAGAGTCAACATAAAATATACTATGTAAAGAAAACAAACAACACATTTAAAACACAAAAAAAAAAATGGGACACTTCATTTAGTTGAAACAAAAGATAGAAGGGTTTGAACATAAATGACAAAAGGACAAAACAAGATAGATCCCGAACTACAACCCTGAAATACTTCCGATAACAAAAAAATAAAACAAAACAAACTACCAACCTCTTTCTAGTAGGGAGAGGGGTGACTTCTCAATTGCTCAGTCTGACATCTTAGCCACTAGTTTGCATATCAGCATGACTAGAGTTCCCCTCACTGTCAATGTTCTGCCCTATAATTGATCCATCTTGAACCATCTTTTCAATTTCTCTTTTCAAATCTCGACAATCTTCAATACTATGACCCTGGGCATCAGAATGATATGCACATCGTACATTAGGATCAAAATTTCTTGAATGCCGATTAAGAGTGCACTCAAGGAGAGGAGTGATCATGCCCCATTGTACCAATCTCTAAAATAAACTGGCATACGACTCTCCAATTGGTGTAAAGCTATCTCTCGACTTTTACCTTATTTCATCGTTTGACTTGGATCGAAAATCAGGCTTAGAAGGGTTTTGGTATGTTTGTGGAGTTAGAAGATGACTCTGAGGAGTTGGTGTGTTCCACTGTGGGTAAGATAGGGGTTGAATATGAGGTTGTGCGTTATATACTGGATATAGAGGTGAAGGAGCAGAGTATAATGGATTTTGGGAGTGATTATGTGGAGCTTAGGCATGAACTTGGATTTGAGCCTGAGAGTGACGACAACGGGGTCTTCTTGACCGTGCCCGCTGTCCAACTACAATAGAGTATGCAACTTCCTCATTCTTTGTCTCCCCAATACTTCCTGAACCCTTTTGAATTGCTTGAGTTGTCTCTTTCAATGTTGAAAAACTCACAATGTGACCCGTCTTAATTCCCTCTTCTATTATCTCCCCCATTTTAAGGACCTTAATAAATGACTTGCCTAATGCAGGTAACAAGTGTTGATAATATATTTCATTCTGCGCTTGAATAAACACCTCCACTATTTTGCTTTCTTTAATTAGCGGTTTCACTCTAGCATCTTGTTTTCATCTGATCACATACTCCCTGAAGCTCTCAGTATTCTTCTTCTTCATACTAGTTAGGGATTTTTAGTCAGGGATCAACTCCATATTGTATTGAAATTGTTGCACAAATTCATTAGCTAGGTCATCCCAACTAATCCACTTGTCGATGTTTTGGTCAACAAATCATTCTAAAGCTAAGCCTGAAAGACTCTCCCCGAAATAAGCCATGAGTAGTTCTTCCTTCCCTTCAGCGCCTCTAAATTGTTACAATAGCACCTCAAATGTGTCACTAGGTCCCCATGTCCGTCATACTTCTCAAACTTTGGCATTTAAAAGCCAGGAGAAAGGTTGACACCTAGAAACGTGCATAAGTCCTTATATGAGACACTTTTGTAACCTCCAAGTCCTTGCAAGTTTCATAGCCAGTTCCAAACTTCTCAATTTTCTGGTCATTTCCTCTTGTTCTTCTATTATAACAGGCTTCTCAGTGTTAGGAGGAAATTCAGGTGGGTGAGTGTCACCATAAAGACCAGTCAAATTGAATGTAGGCTCAAAAGTGTAACGCTGATCACCAGTAATATTCAATGCAGGCTCTCTTGTAGAGTAGGGAGGCACAACTTGTGGATGAACATCAAAAGTAGAAGCTTCAGGTAGGGATGGCGCCGCAAAAGCATGAACAGCAGGTGGTGCGGAGTATGTGGTAGTCTTGGATTGGGGAGTGAGGAAATGAACATTGGAAGTGGTTGGATATTGTTGCCCTGGAGTTGATCCTGATGCATGTTGTGTCATATCAAAAAAATGAGAAATTGTGCATGTGACATGGGAGGTAAGCTAGAAAGATATTCCAGATTATTAGTGGGAACTGGAGGAGGCGGCAACCCATTAGCCCAAGCTCAATGCATTTCTATCATTTGCTACCTCAATTTTCGAATTTCTTCATTAGCTCCTAAATTCTCATTTCTCGAGCTCCCTCTCTGATTAGTGACAACAAACTCTGTATCCTTGTTGGCTATAACCTTCTCTGTGACTTGGTGCAACATGGAGGACCAGCCAAAAGGCCACAAACCAATCACCTCAAACTAACTGAACAAGAGATAGCAAATGAGCATGAAATCAACACTTTTTGTTTCAAAACCATTTTTGTTTTGTTTTTTTGTTTTTTTTCTTTTTGAAAAGGTCACCGAACCCAAGAAGGGAGTCTACGTATCTCACCCCCGAAAGAGGAGAATCAGGTGTGCGTAGTTCGTGAAGTCTTGCCAAAATGGTCAATTAAACTCTTTTTTTTCTTTTTCTTGAAATTTTAAGAAGAAAAGAAAAATGACAAATTGTCAAAAGAATAGACGAAAATCTTTTTTTTGAATTTTTCAGTTTTAATAACCTATAAAAAATGAAACCTATGATTACCAAAGAAACTCTTTTTGGGTTTTCAATTTTGCACTTCATACGAAAATGAAACTTGAACCTATTAAAGGAAAATCTTTTGTAGATTTCTTTTATTGATGTGTATGAAACCTACTCTAATAAAGAGTGAAGAAAATCTTTTTGAATTTTTCAAATAAGATCCCCTAACCAACAATAGGCAGCCTACGTATCCCACATCCCGAAAGAGGAGAATCAAGAGTGCGTAGTTCGTCCAGATTGGACAATTAATGATTAACTGACAGACTGGCCCTAACTTAAGAGACACAATCAAAGACAGACAAATAAAATCTTTTTGGGTTTTTAATTAGACACTTCAAATAAAACTGACACCAACAATTATGAAGGAAAAATCTTTTTGGCATTTTCGATATATAAAATGTACAAAACTTCAACCATTTTTATTTATTTTCTTTAATAAAACTCCTAAAAATCTTTCCTTTTTTTGAAATTCTCGAATTATGAATGTTTGCTAAAGAAACAAAGAAAAATCTTTTTGATGTTTTTGTTTTTGGGTAAATGAGTACAAAAGATAAAGATAAAATAAAAAATCTTTTTGAATTTTGAAAAACAAAGGTCATAAGGAACTCTAAAACTACGAAACTCTCTTTTTTTGACTTTTTTTTCTTTTTTTTCTTTTTTTTTCAACACTTAATATTCTACACACTTTACTTTTATCACATACTTTCCCAAAATCAGTCCGTCAAATAACCATGTTACCCTCAGAGATGCAACATTTAGCACGTAGAGATGCCTTAGAGGTGATTCTCCTACAAAGGGCCACGTGGGTCCCTCTAGGTCTTAATATGATGCAAATAAGTATATCCTAAAGGCTGACCTACGCTGGGGTTCACTAACAAGGCTGTTCGGGGGTGCGTATGGTCGATAGTGGCTGCGAGAGCTTTCCACCTACTCCATAACACCGACGGCTCCACCTCCTAAGATAAGGGTGACTCAACTAGAGGTTGTGTATAACACGTGTACTACAGACTTATTGCAGGAAGAATGACTCGAGTTTTGTACATGATGTCAGATATAAAGCGGTAACATATAGGGTAAAAACTGTAAACAAAGAGCACGTAGGCACTCAACAATGATAAAACAATAATACAAAACAACACAAACAATGTCTATACACCCATAATGCCAAACAAAGCCGATACAACTCCAAAAATACGCTCTAATTCTGAATTCTCATCCCCAGCAGAGTCGCCAGAGCTGTCACGCCCTTTTTTAAACCGAAAAGATTCATTTAAGTTCTAAAGGGTTTTTTTATTATTAAAGTGACAAAAGATGAAAATTGTTTCGAAAAGGATTCATTAGTTTCAAAACTCAGAGTCGCCACTTGGCATAAATCAGGTGTACCAAGTCACCCGTGGATATCCTTTTTCAAAACGGTTTGACTCTATAAAACTCATCCGCGAACAGAGATTCCGGCTAAAGAATTCTGTTGACCGAGGGGAAGGTATTAGGCACCCCTCGATCCCGTGGTTCGACCAAGGTCGTTTGGTGGAGTATATTGGCTAATTTGAACATTATGAATGTATAAACCACACCAAACACAAATAAAACGATCAATCAAACAAAGAAATCCAAAACAATGTCCAATCCAATTATACAATCAAAAATAGAAAAAGAATGCGGAAATGTAAATCATATTCTACCCTACACTAATTTTATACTACGCTCCCATGCTACCCGATACCTCGGGCCTTCATCACGGACGTCCTCCAAATACAAAATACTTCGGGGCATTCCCCGGCGAATAAATACAAGTGATCGTGGGGCATTCCCCGATTAAATAAATACATTTTCAAATGTAAGAACTAAAACCAAACCGTTCAACTCAAATTCCACATTCAAACATTCAACAAGAAAACTTATTCCTAAATTTTTGCCTACCCGAACCGACATTCGTCTATCCATTTCAACATATCATAATTTTATCACATTCCAACAATATTCATGCTCATTACGAATTAAACAAAACAACAATAAATCAAAGCTAATCTAAATTCAACTTTTTTATCAATTTCTCAATTCCATCCCCCAAATCCATTTTTAACCACATTACTAAACCAATTCAACTATCAAATCACTTTTCAAAATCCGAAACCAACAACACATACCCAAACGAAGATTCAAACATTTAAGCATACCAATCATTCATATCCACAACAACAATTAACATTTTGCTCGAAATATTCAAAACCACACCACAAAATCACGATATTAACCAACTTCGATATAATAAAAAAAGTAGAGTTGAGATGAACCTTTGAAGAATCGATTTCGTTGATAATAAAATCAAGAAAGCCCGGACTATAGAATTCCTTATAGGACCTCAACAATGACGAACTTTAACTCCGTATTAAAAAATTTGAGACCCAAAACTAAAGCTCCGTAAATCCAATCGAACTCGAAAACCGACACTATTCACGTACTGTTCATGGCACTGTTCACGGTACTGTTTCTCTCTCAATTTTTTTTTCTCACTCGATTCTCTCTTCTCTCCCTCGTTTTTTTTTCTTCTTGTGAGGAAGATGATTTGGTGATTGTTGTTATTGTGGAGAAGATAATGATGAAAGAATGAGTCTCCCTTTTCCCCTTTTAGAATTTTCCTTATATATATTTTTTATTTGGTTTTTCTTTTTCTTTATTTATTATCCTATGTGGAAGTATATAATTGGTGGCTTGTGGAAATAAGTGTGTGGCATGTGGAAAGATGAGGGTGGCGTGTGGAAAAATGAGTAGGGCGTATGCCTTTTGCATGTATCTAATGAAAAATGAAAAGTGAGGTGTTGGGGTGTCATAGTGAGGTGACAAAGATGCTATGTATTTAATTATTTTTAATTCTTTGTTTGGGAGAAATTATTAATTAAACAAAAGTATGGTAAGGTGAATAAAATAAAAAATAAAAATAAAAATAAATAAAATAAAATAAAAAATGATTAAAATATTTTCTGAAAAAGACAAAATTACGTGTCTACAATATTCATGTTCTTCTAAAGACTCCTTTTTCTGCTCAGGAAGAGCACGTCCTCTATAAAGGTCTGGTTTTCCAAATTGTGTTGCTAGGTAGTCAATAAAATAAAGGTCCCTTCAATCTCTCTACAATAGTTCGTAAAATGTCAACCCCTTGCCATATTTATTAAACAGATTTATTATCGACTTAGCTTTACGTTCGCGCAACATCATAGTAAAAGCACTAAGAAAGAAAGAAAACTTATTGGGACTACATTTGGGACCAGAAAATGACTAGTCTCTGTAAAGTCTTCAGATTTGTTGAGTTGAAATTTCAACATTTGCATTCGTTTCTTATTCTTCTTCTTCTTCAAAATTTCACTAGAAAACTTATACGTTTGATGAGATTTGTCCGGTTATAATTTTGAAAACGGGAAATTGTTGATACATTTTGTAAAATAACTGTCGTTTAGAACGACTACCTTCCTAGTCCTTACACAACTGACCTAAACTTACTGGATTCAAATCAAATCTCTCAATCTAACCATACCATACCATACTATGGAAAATCACCATCCAAACAGACACTTATGGGATATTTCATATTTGGTGTACGCGTAATAATAATATTATTAAAAATCATAATAATTTTTATAGATTTTTCACACATCCACACCCAAGTGGTGGAGTTTTTTTACCTCACTTAAACAGAAGCACACCGCCATACCCAAACATATTGCATATGTTAAATGGCATCCTCCAACACACACTACCATTAAGCTTAATGTTGAGGCGTATGAAACGGAGGGAATACTTATGTTAGATCTTCGACATATATCTACTTTCATTACCAAATAGTAACAATATGAGGAAATTTTTTTAGTTACATCATTAGAGGGTTTAATTTTGGGATGTAGAAATCAAATCAACATTAGATGATCATTACAACAATATTAGTACAATACATCTATCATCTATGCAGAGATTAAAGTACAACTAAAAAAGTATAAATATCGGTCTAAGTTAAGTTTAACAGACATCGCAAAAAGATATGGGTTTTATTCTGAATTGCAAAACATGACAACATTTCTTACATTAAACAAGTTTCTTAACACAAATACTATCATTTGAACTGAAGAAACTAGATTCTGCTAACCCCGTAACTTGAATGGTAGATCCGCCACCCAACAAATTAATCTAGAAGTCCATGCAAGTTCAGACTGAAATTGTCAATATAGTTACTCATGAATCCAGGACTTGAAAGAAGTTCCCTCCATTTCCTATGATTCTCTTTCATTAAACAAGCAATTTGGCTGTCTTTATCCATCACACATTTCACAGCCTTGCACAAATTCTCCTTTGTAAACAAATCATTTTCATCCTTCTCCACTTCTACACCAACCTTAAGTTCATGTTCCATCAGTCTAGCATTTAAAAGGTGATCCAGAGGCCTTGGCAAAAATACCAATTGACAATCACAAAGTGCCAAAGACTCCCACATTGATCCATACCCGCAGTGACTCACAAAACAACCAACTGATTTGTGGCGTAAAATCTTCGTTTGTGGCACCCAACAATCCAGAATCAATCCTTTTTCTTTAACCCTTTCTTTGAATCCCTCTGGCAAGACTTCTTCTGCTGAATTTGTCCCTTCAGGTGGCTTAACCGCTAAAAGGAACGGTAACTTGGTCATTTCAAGGCCTAGAACAAGTTCCTGAAACTGCTTCTTTCCAAGAATCGTTTGGCTTCCAAATGCACAGAACACTACTGATCCTGGCTCGAATTTCTCAAGCCAATTCGATAATCCATGTTCTTCTAAAGGCTCATCTTTCAGCTCGGGAAGAACAGGTCCTGTGTAAAGGACTGGCTTTTCAAGTTGTTTAGCTGCAAAGTCACCAAAGGTTCCTTCAACCTCTCTACATGTTTTCATAGCTATTGCGTCGCAACCTGACTGTGCTTTCTTCAGTCGCACGTCAAATGTCACCTTGCCATATTCATGAAGTACAAACGATAAAAACTTAGTTTCACGTTCGCGCAACACCACAGCAGTAGAAGGGTAACCTAGACATCCACAAAATACCAACTGACCACATCTTTAGAGAGCATAATGGAATTGAAGATTTACAAACAAATAAACATATATATTTAGAAAGTATTCAAATGTCTTTTCATCTTGTAGTTTTAACTATGTCATCTGAAAAAAATAGAATTAACGAGTTGTCAAAAAAGAGAAAGGCAGAACCCATAAATAATTTTCACATGACACATGGAGATATGCGATTTTATCGATCCAATGCCTTAATCATGATATTTCGATATCTTGTTTATGAACTATAGTTTGCTCATTTCGTAAGATTGTATAAGCAGCGAGGAGGAAGAAGTGTAACCTGGTGGTGGCTTTACTAGCTCAGCTGCAGTTGATGTCGTCAAAGTAGTCTTATCATTTGATAAATGTAACGTAGCAGGGCAAACATGTAGGTAAAACACAGTCTTGATACCTCCAACTTCACGTGCTAACTCAGGAATCCAATAAGCAAGATCATAGAAAACGAAATGGGGTTTTAGATTTTGAAGAAAAGATTTGACTTCATCGTATAATTCATCGATAGCTGTTGCTAGTAGAGTCTCCAAAGGTCTAGGCACATCAGCTGTAGTTTCTGCTCCATATGGAAGGCCATCAACATGAGGGATTGTGAATTTGTGGAATGTGATGAGATGAGGATAAAGATTGAGTTTTTGAAGTTTAAGTTCTGTATTTTTAGGCACAAAGAATGTGATTTTGTGACCTCTTTTTGCAAGTTCATTTGATAGATTCATATATGGGATGAAATGGCCAAATGCAAACCATGGGAACATTACTATTTGGAGCTTTGTGTCTTCCATGGACTTCCCCATCGTACGTGAAAGTTGCACACTGAAGATGTTATATTATTCATGCGTTTTTGTTATTTTTATAATGAAAAATCGTCTTACCAATATAATTGTATTTATTGGATATGTCCCGCAATCATGACATTTCGATCGCACATTCAAACTACAAATAATCAAACCAACAACCACACAATACACGTGGTTCAAATTGATTCTGAATCCAAAGATCAAACCAACTACTCAGTTTCATAAAAATTGTCTCACTTTTTCGGAACTAATTTTTAAACTTGTGTACACTTTAAAAAAAAAATTAATTGTAGGTTACAATAAGAAAAATTAACATGTAATTTGGGATAACTATTTATAGTTAAATAGGCAACTAATTAATATGGAATAGAGGAAGTAGTATTTAGTGTAAATTTAAACATAAAATAATTTTTAAAAAATAGATTTACATATAGTAACTATATATAATTGTTATAAATGAGTTTCAAATTGGTAGCTGACTAGTCTTTTTCGATGATTTAATTTCCTTATTGTAACTGAGTACCTCTACTCCACATATCTAACCTACTCAGTGTGTGGGAGACCCACTAGTTCAGATACCAAGAGTACAATCTCATAATTAAAACTTGGAAGCTTTGAAAATACCAAAAATTGCCCTCCTCTCATAAGCATATTGATGGAAAGCTTACATAATTAAAATTTTGAGAAAACACCAATAAGGGTTTGTATTGGAGTAGCTAGTAGTTATTCATTCTTAATCAATGATCTTAGGTTCTAATCCTCTTAGGTATGAAGTCATTTTTGTTAGAGAGTATTTTATCATCCAATGTGATATTTTTTAGCACAAATTTGAATTTAATCTGACTCGATGTGGATATCAAACATTAAATGGAAAATCAAATATAAATTTTTTGAAAAGCGAATAATATCATATAAACTGAGAGTAATAAGAAAGAAAGAAATTTTATTGGGATTGAGAAGCAGAGGTGGAGTGGAATTTAGGAAGCGTGGATGTCTTAGAGAAGTTCGAATACATATTAATGCCTAAAGTGTTAAGGCTCCATCTGAAAATCAAAGCACTTAGCTATCTTATTGACTTTCCAGAGTGCTTTTTTGACTCTTATGTCAATTTTATTATATGATTCTTCTATATTTATACTTAATATGCGTCAAATTTAACGAATGTCGAAGGAGAAAAAATACCTATGTCCGCCCAATAATACAAAAGGAGTAAATTTAAGTGGTGATTATTCAGATTTGTGTTTAGTAGACAAAAGTTATTTTTTTAAAAAAAATTGTTTTATAAAAGTAATTAAATTTAAGATTTACTACACAAAAATCATCTTTCTATTATATAGCTCACAAAAGTCATCTAATTATTGCACCAAAAGACATTATATCTACCTTTTTTTTTTTATCATTTAATTCTTTTTAGAGTTATCTAAAAATAATTTCACATGAATTTTAATATGGAAAAAAAGGACATAAATAGCACTTAAAATGAAATTATTGACACGAAAACGATCATTGAAATTTAATTTAATTTTCTAGCCATTTGTTGACAGCTTTATACAACATTGATATAAATTTGATACATATCTTATACAAAGATGTATTTTATACAATAAAGATGCAATTTCTATATGCATCTTATACATACATATATTTTATACAACAATGATACAAATTATATGCACATCATATTAAAAATACATATTCGATATAACAATGATACAATTTTTATCCATAAATTCGAGGCATTATTTTTTTACGAACTGTATCATTATATCAATTGTATCAATATGATATATGAAATGTATATGAATTATCTGGACCAAAATGACTCAAATTATGAAATGACCATAAAATGAGAAAATTATCCCCTGTAGTATTATTAGATCTAAAATAACAAAATTTTAGCAACACTTTTAGATAATTGCATTAATAGCAATTTAGTTACAAGTTATAGCAACTTATTAAAAGATATATTATTTTAATTATATTTTCAAAATTTATTTTTAATTATATAATTTAAAATCAGTTTCATATTTATAGGATTGTAATCAATATTTTTCTTAAATTGTGTATTGATAATCATGGTAAATATATGTTATTTTTTATTTAAAAGATTACACACTTTTATCAGATAATTTTATTGAAAGAAGATTACGTGTAAATATAATTAATGTTCCGAAAAAAGTATTTGAATCACCTTTCTCTCTCTCCACATTCAAATTCTCTAATACTAATACTGAACCTCACCTCTCTTTCTCCATTATAATACTCAATATTTCAAAACTTTATTGAAATTTGTGTCTCTATATAATATTCATATTCTTTCCTTGAAAATACAAGATTGAAAAAAGTGGGCTTCATATTATATTCATCTTCTTCGTTGAAAAAAGTGGGTTTCATAGTTAATATTCATCTTCTATGTTGAAAAAAGTAACCTTCTTCTTATAAATTCACATTTCAACATGCATATCAATGAATTCTTAGTACTTGTTGCCAAATGATTGGTCATTTATATGTTATTTTCTCATTTAGTGATCATGTCTGTCATCCTTGATCTTTATTTCTTTTTATTTTTTCTAGTAAGCATGTACATGATGTGGTGGTAACAAAGTTGTATTCATGGACTATAACAGTACATACAAACTTGCAAATATTTGATTTTTTTTTTTCTATATTAAATTAGTACAAAATTAGTATTGAATCATTTTTTTATTTACTGTTTGTTTTTCTAATATAGTTAATAATTTGAATTAAATTTTTGGTGCTTGATCATTACTGTTTATTTTTCTAATATTGTTGGTATGAAGAAAGTTTATTTTTTGTATTTATATAGTATTTTTATAATGTTATGCTACTTTAACGTTTTATTTCGTATTTTACATCATTGAATGAAATTGATATGAAATAAGTCGCATCAGATGGGTATTAAATTTGATATCAACTATATCAAATTATACATTTTTTGATTCTGCAATTAGTAATATTTGACATGAGTATTGTATCTTGATTTTTTATTGGTGCTCATTACTCTTTGTATAAGATTGTTGGTATGAACAAAGTTTAGTTTTGATATTTAACATAGTATTTATATAATGTTCTTCATCTTCTTCTGCCAGAAAATAAACACCAATATCAATCATGACTAATACTGATTATTTTTTTATTGCAATAAAAAATTATTTGACATGAAACCACTATCAATTAATTTATTTTCAACATTTACGTTGATTGTTTTTCATGTAATATCCATTACATACACTAAAAAAGTTAGGTAACATAAAATATAATTTTTCTCATCGATTGTCACATTCATAAAATTCATTCAATACAAATGTTGTATATGCGAAACTTCATTGATATTGATTTTAATATCAATTTAATACATTGAGAACTCAAAATAAAAGTATTACTTAAGTATTAAATGAGTATATAAATTAATTACAACTTATCTATTAAAAGTGGGATTATCCTAGAAAAATGTATTCATCAAAACGTAGTTAACATCATTACGCTAATTGGCAATTAGTGACTTTGAGGATGACCACTGAAAACATATTTTTTTTTTAAAGAACAAAAAGAAAAGTATAAGTGACAAAGAAGAACAAGATGACTCAACTACTTTTATTCAGATCTCTCTTTTATTCTTCTTTTTGGTTGTTGTTTTTCTAATATATATTATATTATAATCGTAGGATGGACAACACTGGAACAAAACTAAAATTTAATTTTTTTTTCTAACATATTATGCTAATAAAATTACAAATTAAATAAAATCTATTATCCTACAATTCCATCTTCTTTTAAAATTACTAATTTATAGATCCATTTAATTTGTTAAAGCATATATCACATTTGCCCCACGTACATATTATCTATATCTTATGTATATATATTGTTATATATATTTTTTTTACAAGCTTAGTCAGCATTCAATAGTGATTATAGGATCTAACTGATTTTATAATATACAATCTCAAATATTGTGTGCTATACACCTAATTGAAAGAGAAAATACACAGAAATCATTTGGACGTTGGAAAGAGGAAAACACCAAAGCATAGCAATGCCTCTTTTGTTTTGATTTGTGTAAAATAATACTTCTAAAGAAGTAGTGTATGAAGGTGGAAACTCTTAATGAAGCATTAAAATAGGAGAAAAGAAAATTGGTTAGAGAAATTTAGGATGGATAAATATCAGTAATTAATGTTAACTATATTTAAGGAAGGTAAATTGTATATTAATTGTATTAAATCTTAATTTTCCTTTTTCATTAATTACTTTTTTTGTATTTTCAACAAAACAAAAAAAAACCTTTTTTATATATTTTTTTAAAATGAAAGTTGTTATAACTTGAAAACTTAAAAGTTTTGCTATAACTTGTAATAACTAATCTAATAAGTTTATATAGTTAATTTTTCCCAATAAAATTTATTTGTATCGACTGACCATGAATGTTCAATGACCCAAACATGAATCAATTGTTTTGAAAAGGATCAGCCCATATCCTTTCCTTATTTAATATTTTATACGAGAAAATACGATCTGACACTCCCAAATAGGTTAATTACATTTAAATTACTTTCGCTTCAATTTATTTATCCTACTTTTTAAATGAATGAGACTTGTATCACTATTGCAGAAGTGAAATTCCACATGAAGGGAAATTAAGAAAAGAAGAGTTGCTTGGTAATGTGGCATTACAAGGTCCTCAATAGTAACCATTAGTTTGAGCTTCCTCAGCTTATAGGATTAGCTTATGTGCTTGTCAGCAAGCTCAGGATCTTCAAATATCATAATGCCCCTGGCAAACAAATAGTGCAGTCAGATTTCTCTTTTAACAACATTTTATTATAATGGACATGTTTTTTCAGAAATCTATTTGTCATGTTATATTATGACACAATACATAAACAAATATTCAAACTTACACTCCTACTTTGGTACCAAATCCCTATTAGAAACCCAACTGAAACTAGTTTAGTACTCCTACTTTAGTACGTTTCAAGTTTTACTAGACACTTAATCCCCAATGATTTGTTGATCTCCGTAGTACTCTATATAGGTGGCAAAATCACTCATCAAATCATAAGATGCTCAATGCTAAAAATTTATCCGATGTATACATCAAATTAATGTAATTTATCTAAGTTAAGTGATTAGTAAAATATGTGTTAATTAATTATGATTAAATAACAAAAACTGTAAATCCAAACAATGACATGCATGTAATCTATCAATTATTGATATCCCCATTTATTAGCTCAGTCCAATCAATTTTAGCTTATCAAAGTTTGATACGATATTTAGCGTAAATTAATTCATGAAAAATCTTGTTAAATTGTTTTTATAAAAAATATTTATTTATTTGATATGTTATTATGTAGTCATGACAGAAACAATAATTTTATAAAGTATTAAAAAGGTTTAAAAAAATAAACAAAGTACAGTAAAAATTAGTGAGAATTGAGTGAACGGAATTTTGACTTGTGTTTTAGCTCATTTCAGTCCGAATAGTTTTTGGATGGTTCAGTAACCCGCCCATAACTTAGTCCATATTAATATGCCAAAATTTAGCCCAATACGTCCATTCTAACATATGAAATTCAACTCAATTTATCCATTTGTCACCTTTAGTATTTTTCCATGAATTTCACTTTTGTTATTTCTTTTTCGATATTGTTTTAATACAGAAAACAACCTCTTTACCTTCAAAGTAGAAGTAAGAGTGGGTGTACAATCTACCCTTTCAAACGCACTCCATAAAATTAAGAAAAATAACATAAACATACAACCTTCACTTATGTTTACACAAATTTTCATTCTTACAAAGTAATTACAAAAATCTCAGCTAATTATGTATTTTCGTTGGATGTATCCGGAGCTAATTATGTATTTCGACAGATTCAAAATCGAAAAAATATATCGAGAGCTAATTTTGTATCTTTTGCAAGAAAAAAAAATATATTCGTTAGGTGTATTTTGTATCTCGACAGACCCAAAATAGAAACAAAAATGTACCAAGAGCTAATTATTTATCTTTATAAAGAAAAAAAATATATTTTCGTTAGAAATATTGAGAGCTATTTATGTAGCTCGATAGATACAAAATTGAGATTTTTAATAATTATACAAAACTTTGAAATTTTTAACTCCAAAATATTAAAATTTATGTTGTTCCCCCTAAAGTAGACTAGATATGCTATTGTTGTGATAGAATCCCCGTGACTGACTCAACCCAGTGGAAAAGAGAGTGATGGGCCTTTAGTATATGGGCTTACCCATTATAGATCCAACTACAATTGGACCCAAAATTGAACCAAAGCCCAAAGTTTAAATAAGAAAGCCTTCTTCTTCTTCTCCTTTCCCTTGTCTGTAAACAAACAATGAAATCAATGGAGTCCAAACCCTCAACCGGATTTGGACCCTCCACTACTCCTCTTCTCTCTCTTTCCACTTTCCTCCATCAACACTGCTCCCGTCTCGGTGCCGAGCTCACCAATCGTTTTGACGAAGCTAAACGACTGACTTCAAAACTCGCCGGCGACTTCATTCAGCAGCCGTTGCCGGCGGCGATACGGCGGAGTTTTCCATCCCAGTCGACGAATACGGCGTATTCTTTTCCGTTCGCTTCTGTGTCGCAGCGTCAAGAGAAGGCGGCGAGAAACAGTGGATTGAGCTCGGAGTATGTGGCGAAGACATTGACTGGAACTTCTGTGTACACTGTTAGCAATTCGAATAATGAATTTGTGCTCATTTCGGATCCTAATAGTGCTAAATCAATCGGATTGTTGTGTTTCCGTAAAGAGGATGCTGACGCATTTCTAGCTCAGGTAATATTTCAATTTTTATTTTTTCGTTTAATGAATTCTTTGCTCATAGAGAAGTTAATAAGTTAGAAGTTTAGTAGGTAACAGTGGTGCATTGTGTTGCTGTCCATACTTATTAGTAGTTGTAGTATTGCTCTTGTAGCGAAAGGAGAACTTAGTAAGGTAGAAGCTTAGTAGGCAGCAATGTGTTATATTGCTTATAGAGAGTGAAGGGAGAAGTTGATAAGGTAGAAGGTTAGTAGGTGATTTCTTCCCTTGTGTTCAGGCCTTGGTGGACAGAGTTACCTGGTACCTGTTGTTGGTGGGAGGTGGCAGGTATCTCATGGAATTAGTCGAGGTGCGCACAAGCTGTCCTGGACACCACGGTTATCAAAAAAAAAAAACAAAGAAGGTTAGTAGTAGCAGTGTGTTATGTTGCTGTCCATTCGTATTAGTAGTTGTAGTATTGCTCTTGTAGCGAAAGGAGAAGTTAGTAAGGTAGAAGCTTAGTAGGTAGCAATGTGTTATATTGCATATAGAGAGCGAAGGGAGAGGTTAGTAAGGTAGCAGTGGTGTGGTGTATTGCTGTCCGTTCATATTAGTCGTCGTAGTATTGCTTTTGTGGTTTCTTATCCTTCGAATTCTGTTACTACCGGTTGTTTCTTGTACCGCGATTATTGTATTGTTTTGTTGTAGTTTTTGTTGTATTAACTATGGTTGTTTTTGTTATTATTTGTTGTTTGTTGTATTAACTATGGTTGTTTTTGTTATTATCTGTTGTTTGTTGTACTTCCATTACTCCTTTTTGGTACTGCTTTTTACTATTTTTCCTTAAGCCGAGGGTCTATCAGAAACAGCCTCTCTACCTCCTCTCAGGTAGAGCTAAGGTCCGTGTACACTCTGTTATCCCCATAACTCACTTTGTGGGACTACACTGGGTATGTTGTTTACGCGAACCCGAGATGAACTTCTTTAGCACTTTTACCAAAAAGTAGGAAAGCAAACAGGGGAAAGAAATGAGTATATAAATAGCAGAAAAGAGAGCAAGTTAAAGGTGATTGGTTTATAGGAAATTATTTGGGGTTTGTCATTAGAAGATTATCTTAAAGGATAAATTATTTAGTATTGGAATGTAAAGGACTTGAATATAGTGGAACAGATACAGAAGACTGATAATGTTGACCTAATTAGTTTGTGTGTAGTTTATGAGTAGTTGATATAGTTTCTTTCTTTAAACAATGAAGGCTAGTGTCGTGTATAGGAATAAGTTTGTGTGTAGTTTATGAGTAGTTGATATATTTTCTTTCTTTAAACAATGATGGCTAGTGTGGTGTATAGAAATAAATGTCTGAATGTTTTTCAGGTACGGTTGCGGAAGAAGGAAGTAAGAGGTGGAGCTAAGGTTGTTCCACTGACACTTGATCAGGTGAATGTTTTTGTTTCCTTTGCTTCGATTTTTCCTTTCAAAGATATATCTGCTTGGTAGTTTATTAATTTAAAAAAACTTTGTATAAGTTAGGTTGAAAGTGCTACACTTGAGCCGAGGGTCTTTCGGAAACAGCCTCTCTACCTCCACGAGGTAGTGGTAAGGTCTGCTTACACTCCACCCTCCCCATACCTCACCTGTGGGATTTCACAGGGTACGTTGTTGTTGTTATTTTTTGTATAAGTTAGTAGATTCAATAGATAAAATTGCTAATTTTCAGGATTGAATTTAAATATGTGGTTTACTGTGGGAGACGACCATTTACTTGTTTTAAGGTTTGAACTTTTGCAAGATTTTTAGGACCCTGAGAATGTCTGGTAACATATGTAGGATTAGTGATGGACAATTTTTGTCTCTGGTGCTTATAAGATTGATTGGTGGAAAGTCAGATTACGTATTTATTCGATCTAGTTCTGTTCATATTCAAGAATTTATTCTTGTGAGAATGGGTTGAAAAATTTGATGGTTGTTAAATCATGTATTAGTTAAAAAAGAATTGGACACAAATGTAGCAGAACGGATATACTGATCCTGACTTGTTTGGGATTGGCACATAGTAGATTCAACAAGAATCGGATTTGAATATGCATTATCAGAACATTTTGTATGTTTTATTCATCCACAAAAAAGGGTATAATTTTGTACTCCTTTTGAGTTTCAGAGTTCTGATTAACCCCTTTTAATATCTCTTCTTCTCTTATTAAGTTGAAAAGGAATAATTGAAGCCTAACATAAGAATGGAAGACAATTTTCTCTTTATGCAACTGGTTCAGTTTACTTTAAGTAATCTATTGCAACTAGTTGTAGTTATGTGTATGTTTAAGAATTTCCGTTTTATGTTTTTCCATTTGTTCTTAAAGGTGCTGCTAGGCACTAGTCTCATATTTTGATTGGTTACACCTCTTTCTTTTTTGTATCACCTTGCAGGTTTACATGTTGAAGGTTGAAGGAATCGCATTTCGGTTTTTGCCAGATCCTGTTCAAATTAAGAATGCAATGGAGGTAGTAGTTATCCGCATTGGGCTTTCTTTAGTTTTTTGTCCGCAATCCTTGTAGTTTTCACCCAATGCAGTAGAATTGCAAAGGATGCCGGTTCAGTTGTGCTAATGAAAATTGTACTGTATATTCTCATCTACTTGTGATAATTTTGCATGAAGTACACTGGCATGTAGTTTTGACTGATGACCAGATGCAGTAGAATTACTGACAACCCTCCAATTCTGAGTTTCACTAACATGCCCTTATTTTTCTTTCTCTTTTCTGATAATTAAAATATTTCCAAATTTGAGGTTTTTCTGAGATTTGAACTTGGGTTACTGATATGCCGTGTATGTAGGCTCTTGCTCACTAGCTTAGCAGATGATGCATAGATTACTAATGGCTTCACCTCCATTGCCACCCAACCTCTGTCTCCTCCTAAAGTACCTCTTTGGCTAAATATGATAGTTTAATGCGTGCTTATTAAAAAGTCTGTTCATTTTAACATTGACTTTTTCTGTGACAGTTAAAAGCTTCTGATGTAAAGACTGGATTTGATGGAGTCCCTGTTTTCCAGGTATCATATAAACTTCTTTGCCAACTATATGCAAAAAAAACTTTAGAATTATATACTCAGCCTATGTATTTTTTAGGTTTTTTTCTTTTGAGAAGGATGTATTTTTTAGAATTATGAACATTCACTCACTAAAAAGTTTTTGCTAGATATTCTCTAATTTGTATATAGGGGTGTGGATTGTACTGAATTATGGTTAAACTCTGCTTAATTCCTTAGCTTTTTGTTCTTGTGCAGTCTGATCTCCTAGTTGTGAAAAAGAGAAACAGGCGATACTGTCCAATATACTTTCGAAAGGTATATTGGTTTAATATCTTGAACTATAGCTAGTCGGAAGAAACAGAAAACTAGATATAATTATATACTCGTGATGGTTTTCATTTGAATTTATTTTTTGGTATACAGGAGGATATTGAAAAGGAGTTATCGTCAAGGGGATCTAGAGGATCTAGTGTCTCTCAGAACATTATGGTAAAACACTTTTATATTTCTGTTTGTTTTCTGATAGGGCGTGCAGATAGATTTAGGATGGTCAAACATGGTATTAGGTGAATATAAAATGTCTCTGAGAAAGTTTTTGTTTATAAGTTTCTTGGACTAAATTTCATTGGCAATGATCTCCTTTATCAAGTCTAGCATTGCCTGAGAGTGGAGAGGATTTTAAAATTTGAATTTATGTGCAACAGGTTCCACTTGAAGAAACATAATAAATATTGCATGTGATGGAGAGGATTAGTGGTTAAAAGAGTGGTGTTTCTTTTCCTTTCTAAAGATTCCTGTCAGGCTATCATAGGCTTGTCCATGAAAGGACTGGATTTGATTGCTTTTCTGTGTTCGTCAAGTTTTTGGTCATATGATCCTCCATTGAAACAAGACACTAATAGCAACTAATGTTAACTTACTCATATTCTTTTTCCTCATCAACAGGTGGGGACTTTGGAAGACGTCCTGAAAAAAATGGAGGTAGGTGCTTGGACATCTTATATGTTTTTAGGCTTTAATTTTAAAAGGCTGATTATACTTTGAATGCTTAGAGTCATAGCTTCATTTGATGCCAATAATACCTGTTCTCTCGCACTACACCTTGTAAAGATGAACTTCCCATCCTCGGAATGCAGAATTACAATCAATTACATCTCGGTCTGAAACTTGTTGGGGGGACTGATGCCATATTTACTCATTGCAGAGAAAGTAACATAATGAGTAAAACCAGCTCTAACCCATTCCCTTTCCCTTTTTCAATGGAATGGGGAACATACTGAATTTACTCCAGTAGTTCATACTGTCAAAAGGTGTTTCCCCAAATTTGAATTTCAAACAGTGCATACAAGAAATGTTTTCTTAGATAACATCTTAAAGTGTTTCTATTCTATCCTTTGTTTAAGTAAAAGAACAGTTTGACGACATGGAACCCACCCCCTTCTCTCTCGGTTACTTCTCTTAACTTTTTATTTCCTGTGGCAGATAAGTCAGAGAAATTCTGGCTGGGAAGACCTTATCTTTATTCCTCCCGGTAAAAGCCATTCACAGCACATACAAGATGTCACAAAAGCGTGAATTTCTTGCAAGCAACTCCTGTTTGAAGCAAATCAAAATAGAGACAGGTTCACCTTTCTCCTCTGCACTTGGTCGACCCGAAAAATCCAAATAGTTAAAACTCTGTATGCTTTCTCCCTCTGACTGTTTTATTAGTATTTCCTACAAGCATTTGCTAATTACTTGATATGTTCAGGTACTGCTGGATTAGCTTAAAGATACACAAAGGATCAAGTTTTGCTTGAAAATTTAATGGAGGGAACAACTAACTTGTTATACATTAAAAATCAATGAGTTGGTAACTAGATGCCCAATTCACTTGGTGTCACCTGTACATTGCACATTTTGGATTATTGAAATATGTTCTACTCTTGTTTTGATAATTGATGAGGTCAATTTTGTTGCTAATGCATTCGCTATTTCATACTTTAGGAGGTCATTCTGATCAGGGCTGAAATGAAATCTAATCATATCTGCGATATCAGTGCAGTCACGATGCTTTGCACATTTTAACCTCCCATTTTATTCAAGTGTGAAAGAAACGATAACAAGTTATGGACCCTCTATGGTACCCCAAGTTTGAAACCAAAAATTTTAAATGCTCTGTTTATGCTGTCTTGACTTGTGAATCATGCACGAGTGTGAATAAATAGTAGATGATGTGTTGAGCATGCTGATTTGTAAGCACCAACTGCTACTGAGCCACGCAAAGGGTGAAAGGCCTCAACCAACTGCTGATGTTGGTGGTATAAATATAATTGGAAACTTAATAAAGGACCCTTCTGGAAATGTAGTGATAATTTAATGAACAATTTGATGAACTTGCCGGCCTTCTTTGGATGGATATCTTTGAAGGTGTCTCTTAGACAACAATGGGTTCAACAACATGCCTAGTTTAGTTCCACAAAGTGAGGTTTGAGAAGGGTTGATTGCCTAGTCGTTACCTCTACTTCAAAAGTAGTGGCTATATCTGATAATCCCTCGGTTCAAGGAAAAACAAGAAAAAATAGATGGCAACATTGTGACATTAATATAAATAGATAGCAAGACAATGCATTACTACATATTAACTTTCTGTTCTGTCCTTCACAGTCCAGAACAGCAACATATTGTGGCTAATAATTGGACTTTCTTACTCTTTTCATTTTTGGTCAGTCCTTTTTACCTTTACATATTTCTCTAGAAAAAAGTTTTTGTGATAATTGTGTGGTCAGAAACCTTTTGACATGGAAAAAAATAACGTCTAATTTACCAGCTTATTTTTTATGCTAAAGCTAGCTAGGTAGACAGACTATGAACCTATAAAAAAGAGAATTTTTAACTCATTTGCAACTATGCTCCTTCCATTAAGGTAGTGTTAACAACGTAGTTTTGATAATTACCTTTCTAATTAAAAAAAAAGGAAAAAGGAAGATGCTAGATAGCAAGGGTGAAGTGGCTATTAGTTCCAATATTTGGTGCCTTGTTATGTAACAATAATATCATGTAAATTATTGTGAAAGGGTTGACATTGAGTGTGTACAACAATGATTTTCTACCCTAATATCTCTAGTTTGGTCGATATGGGAATCTATTGTTTTGGTAAAGAGTGGTTATCTCACCTAAAGCCTATTAAAATCATCACTTGTTAAAGGTGATCATTGCTGTTAAATTCATTTAATTTATAAAACAAAATATAGCAATATAATTAATATTAGTTATAAAAATGTGTAGAAAATCAAGTATTGGTGTGACTTGCAATTTTGTAACAGCTAAAAGCGACATTTGTTTGTTCATAAGATATTGACATTCCAACTACAAAAGTTGTTGAAGCTTATAGCTGCCCTTCCAATATTTCCAAATTGTTAATTTTTACATTTTCTTAATTATTTTGTTTACTCTAGATTAATTTTTTTTATAGTAATATTTACTCCAAATGGCAAGAGCCTCTGCTAAGCCAAAAAAAAAAAAAAAAAGATTCGATTTACATGTACCGATTTGAAGTCAAAACTTGAAATTTAAAAATTTGAATTTTTGAAGTTATGATATTTGTAGCTTGAAAATATACTTAGTCATGCATTTTACTAGGCCAAATTTAAAGTTTTACGAGTGAGTGAAACTTCTCAAAAGAAATTAGTTCAGACCAGTTTTAGAGAATTCGCAAATAGTTGAAGTTCAGATTTTGAAAATTATACATAAATTTATGTTTCACATTGAAAATGTGGTTGCACAAGGCTATATACGTTTATATCTACTTATGAATGTATTTTAATTGTTTATAGCTAGTAACTTGTCTTGTTTTTTAGGTCGCTAAACTTACATTTAATGAGTGATTATACATAATTATTTTTTGAGTGATACTAACGTGCTACATTATCAGTACGTAGAAGTTAAACTCGATAGACGAAAAAAGTGTCATTTGCCCTTCCCTTAAAGAAAAACTAATTGACTCTACGGTCATTATCTAACTTGGTATCTTGACAATTAAGGATGGTATTTAAGGAAATAAAACTATACTCCTTTTTATTTTTTCTCAAAATTATAATTACAAAAACAACACTTAAAACATATATATGGCAAACAATTTAAAGCTCCTTTAATTTGATCTCCAAGTAAAGAAAATCTAAAAAGACAAGGGAAACAACACATGGAGCTTTCTTAGTAGTTCTAATTACTTATCCCTTAATCTTTTCATAATTAGGCATCCTCTCTGTCTCTCTAACAACTATTGCCAAACCCCTTTTAAATATAAGTTAATTATTAATCACTCAGAAAATTATAACATATAGTCTCACTACTACTGTCTCACTATACAATTTATTATTAACTTGGAGAGAAAGTGAAAGTGTGCATTTTATATAGCACAAGAACTAGCACTTTGCTTTCTACACTTGTTCCTATTTAATTTTTTTTTTTCTCTCAAAAGAGAAAAAATGATTATTAAGTCCCTTCCTTCTAAAGCATTGATCATAAAAATCAACTTGGTTTTCTTGGCATGCTTCTTGATTGCTTATGCAGCCATTCTTCTCAAGCCATCAACTTATGTTTATCATGAATATGCATCATCTCTTGTTAGATGTTCATTGAGAGAATGTCATCATAAGGTAAGGTGAGCTTTTTTGTTTGTTTGTTTGTTTGTTTTGTAGAAAAAAATGTACAAATTTTGCCCTCCGTTATACTTTTTGATGTCACCCATGCTCTTGGCATTAGCAAATTGTCTCGTATTTGATCAACTTTAATGGAGGAAAGGCCATACTGAACCTTAAAGTATAAAGCAAATACGAGACAGTTTGCTGACGTCAAAGGTATGAATGGAATCAGAGTATAACGAAGGGTAAAATTAGGATAATTCGTAGGGTAAGGTGAAATTTCTTTTTTTTTTGTTGTTGTTGTTGTAAGGAAAAAAGTTTAATTTACTCATTTGTTATTCGAAATATCTTAATTTTGCAATTCATAATACTTTAGGGTTATTCATACCTTTATCGTCAAAAGAGTCTTGTACTTGCTCTAGATTTTAACAGAGAAATCCTCGTTGGATTATATTATTGTTAAAGTCAAAAGCAAGTATGAGACAATTTGGTCAGAGCAAGGGTAAGAATGACGGTCAGAACAAGGTAAGAATGACCTCGAATATAACGAAGGGTAAAATGAATATATTTCGTACACTAAACATGCAATTTAGACCTTTTGTTCTTCTTTTTATTCAAGTTAAAGAAAGTCATAAATCAAGATTCATCTATTTTAAAAAAAAAAAAACCCCATGAACTATTTTTTCTTCTTCTTGTTTTGAATAGGGAGAAGGGGGGATAAAGATGAAGGCAGTGTTAGAAGAAAAGATGGTAATGAATGAAGCAAAAACAGACAAGAAGATGGTGATAAAGCGCGAAAAACCGAGTTTTTTAAACAAAATGGGGAGAGGAATGAAGATAGGAATGGTAAATATGAAAAATGAAGATGTTACTGAATGGAAAGCGCATGGACAAGTAATAAAAATAAAATTCGAGAACGTCTCGAATTTATTAGAATGGAAAGACTTATTTCCAGAATGGATAGATGAAGAGGAAGAAATGGATGGGACATATTGTCCAGAAATACCAATGCCAAATTTCAATAGTTATAGCAATAACATGGACATGTTAGTTGTGAAATTGCCCTGTAAATATCCACAAGAAGGATGGGGAAGAGATGTTTATAGGTTACAAGTGAATCTTGTGGCAGCAAATTTGGCTGTGAAAAATGGAATTAAAAGGAATATGAAATTGATATTTTTGAGTAAGTGTAGACCTATGGTTGATGTGTTTAGATGTGAGGAGTTGAAGAAAAAAGAGGGGGATTGGTGGTATTATAAGCCTGATATGGATAAATTGGCTCAAAAAGTTTCATTGCCTATTGGTTCTTGTAATTTGGCTCTCCCTCTATGGGGAAAAGGTATGTTGCACTTTTAAGCTTTTATATCTTTTGCTGCTTCTTTTTTATATATATTAGTATAAAATACTTTGCGTCTAGCCGTTGAAAGACACTTATTTAAATCCTAGAAAACACAAAAGAGTCGACGAATCCCTCTTATAAGTTGTTTCCGTCGTAGATGTGAAAGGCCCTCCTGACAGTCGTGTGTATTTATTTCTGTTCTCGAATGAGGATATTTGTTTTAACAAAGAAAAGAATAAAGAAATCATAAAGAACAAAACAACTGTCCAACTCTCTCCCAAATACAAGGGAGCGGCAACAGTACTACTTTTATATGTAATAGTATAAAATACTTTGCATCTCGCTGTACACTTATTTAAACCTTAGAAAACAGAAAAGAGTCGAGGGACTCTTAGTTGTTTCCGTCGTAGATGCAAAAGGTGATGCACAATTGATAATTGAAGACCAATTGTGAAGCAGTTTTAGGAATTATCTTCGAAAAACTGGTGTACTGATCAGGAAAAATCTAAGAATTTAACTAAGAATAGGAAGAAATTGAGAGAGAGAAAAGAGATATTGTCGTTATTCAATGGATGTAACAATTAGTACAATGGTTTATATAGCTAAAACTCTTAATTGGATAGTTGTAACTGCCTTAACTAACTTTGGGACGCAGCTACAGTAAAAATAGATTTTTAAACTACCACTATCATTTTAATAGTTTTAACTAACCAATGTCAGCTCAGCTTAAAGGTCATCCTGACAATCGTATATTTTTGTTTTCGAATAAGGATATTTGTTTTAACGAAGAAAAGAGCGGCCACTAACTCTCAGCCTGCGGAAGAAAACTCCACATACCGGAAAAGAAATTCTTCGTAACTTTCTCAAAAACTTAGTGCCATTGGAATGTGGTAAAATAAAAAAAAACAAATATATAACGCGCCAGGTAGGGGTCGAACCTACGACCTTCTGCTTAGGAAACAGACGCTCTATCCACTGAGCTACAGGCGCTGGCTTGTTAGAGAGTGGTGGAAAATATTATTAATATCTATTTCATTAAATTCTCTTCATCTAATTATATTAATTCTTTCAAACGTTTTCATCACCTAACTGAAATAATCTTGTTAATATTGTCTGGCTATTTTTGTATACAGTCATGAGTTTTAAGTTACATACTCATCATTGTCAGAAACTTTTATACAATCAAATCATCTTTATTTATTGCAGCAGGTAACTTGTCTTACCTTTCAAAATTGCAAATCTCCCATTTTTAAAAAGTTATCAATAAGTATTTTTCATATGACATGATAGTATAAAACATAAATTCTTTACAACAATTGTACGTGTGTATAAACGTAAATTCTATAAGAAATTAAATATATCTACTAATTGCATGTACAAATTAAATACGGAATAGGCAAAGGTGTGTGATGAAAATTACACGAAAATGATTTATCAATTATATTTTTTAATTTCTTCATAGAAAGTCAACGAAAATAAAATCTAGCTACTGTTCTCCTCAACTAATCAAGAAGTTCATAATACAAATACAAATGAATTGAACATAAGGTGCAAGCTCAAATATTTATTAGTGTACATGCTAGGAACTTTCTATTAATTACTTCACTAACCTCCAATTTTATATGTTTATTGCTACTATTTTAATTTCATATATTAATAGAAAAATACTATGTGCTACTATACAACTCGTTATCACATAATTGCATCAATACATATGCATGATGTTTTCCGTACCATATCATTCGAATTAAAATATAACGACGACAAGTAGACTCTGAACTTTATGGGTTCAGAATTCTAGGATCGGTTTCAAAGTGCTGGTGATTGAATTTTGGATTTAAATTTTATACATATTAAGTGATAGTTTTAACAGAGATATAGGATTTAAATCAAATCCACGGGTACATATTACTCGCTTATAATTCCTTATATCATCGATGTATATAAGATAAATCCATCTATTTAGTTATTTGTTTTGCATGTTCTTTGATATTTATGCTCCGGCAACTTTTTATGACATGTTTGGCAAACATATTTTGATTTCAGAAATCAACGAGGTCTATGACATATCCAACATTGAAAGCAGCACAAAAATAGCAAGAAGAGAAGCCTATGCAACAGTTCTTCATTCATCTGAAACATATGTATGTGGTGCAATCACACTAGCTCAGAGCCTTCTTGGAACTGGAACCAAACGGGACCTTATTCTTCTTCTGGATAACAGTATATCTGAGGCCAAACGCGAGGCGCTTATGAAAGCTGGGTGGACACTACGGTTCATAAAGAGGATAAGAAACCCTAAAGCTGAGAAAAATACGTATAATGAATATAATTATAGCAAGTTCAGGTTATGGCAGCTCACTGATTATGAGAAAATCATATTTATTGATGCGGATATTATCGTTCTTCGTAACATGGACCTCCTTTTTCATTTTCCACAAATGACAGCTACTGGTAAGACCTAATATATATCTCCCGTTGTTTCAATTTAGGCATCTTACTTTTTTTTTCTTTTCAGTATTTCTGTTTTACTTTAATTTTGGGGTGTGTTTGGTACGGAAAATGTTTTGCATGGAAAATATCAGCTTCTTGGATAATCTCTTTCTAAAAAGATAAGCGATTTTCTTATGTTACTTAGTAAGTCGAAAACATTATCTCAAAGAGCATTCATATATATAAAGGTCGAAAACAATACCTTTTGGGTGCGTTTGGTACGGAAAATGTACTGTCTTGCATGGAAAATATCTTCTTGGATACTTTGTTTTTCTGAAATAAGTGATTTTCTTACTAGTGTGTTAGTAAGCCGAAAACATTATATCTCAAAGAGCATTTATATATATATAAAAGTAAAAAAAAAAACTATCAAAACTTTCAAAATTATATTCATCGATTAATATTTAAATCTTGAATCTTTCATCTGATCTGCAGGTAACGACGCGTCAATCTTCAATTCAGGAATAATGGTGATCGAGCCATCAAATTGCACCTTCAAAATGTTCATGCAACGTACAAAAGAGATTGTTTCATATAATGGAGGTGACCAAGGTTTCCTTAATGAAGTATTTGTGTGGTGGCATAGGTTACCTCGAAGGGTTAATTTTTTGAAGAATTTTTGGTCAAATAATTCGAACGAGGTCAGCATTAAGAACCAACTATTCGGGGCAGATCCTCCAAAAGTATACGCCATACATTATCTCGGGTTAAAGCCATGGGTATGTTACAGGGACTACGATTGTAACTGGGACATAGGTGATCAACGTGTTTATGCTAGCGATGTCGCGCATAAGACATGGTGGAAATTACATGACTCCATGGATGAGAATTTACAGAAATTTTGTGGGTTAACAGAGAGGAGGAAAATTGAATTACAATGGGATAGAAAAATGGCTGGAAAAATTGGATTTAAAGATGAACATTGGAAGATTAATGTTACTGATCCTAGAAGATTTACTTAATTTTTTTTTCTTTTTTTTTTTGGATATGTTTTTTCTCATGATTTAATTTTTCTTTTTTTGGTCCTTTTAATTAGGAGTTTAATTTGTCATGTATTACAGTAGTACTTTTGCACAGAGAAATGATGAGCATAGCCTTCACTATTTATTGATGTGAATATATAAAGATGCTTGTGCTTCATTTTTAGAACATGAGAAAAATATATAGATTGTATCCCCTTTTTACTAATATTATAATAACAGTTTATTATCGTGCATTCAGATATTCAAATATATCGGAACAAGTACAATGCATTAAGCGTAATATATATCAATAGTACTAACACTTAAGGACTCAACAATTTATCAAAATGATTTTTCCCAACTAATACGTTAGTACATTCTAATTTGTTTAACACACGTTATTTGTTATGATTTGTCCTGAATTTTCTACCTTACTTGTAGGTTTTGTAGTTCTATAAATAGAAGATCTCTCTTCTCGAGCTATAACACAATAACATCAACAATGTAGTTGTTTATGAGTCTTGTTTAGGGGGGGATATTCTTCCGGTGGATTATATGTTTTTTAATATTAGTTTTTCATACGTAAGTCGTTTAACCAACCATATTAATAATATATTTTTAGTATTATGTTTTTCTTTGTCATCTGATTTATCATCTCTATGATTTGCAAACTTTAAACTTCCGCGCATGACGTCCTCTTGAGTTTGAACTCAACATTATTTTGATATATTTTGAGTTTTTCCAACTTATACGTCAGTACATTCTAATTTGTTTAACACACGTTATTTTGATATTAATATCCGAAAATATTATTTGACATATCAGATCCATTAATAATATTATAAGTAGTAAACGACTTTCAAAACTTTTTTGAATATTTCAAACTCATTTAACTCTTCAATGTGCATCCAATATCATTGATTTAATATAGATCAGATAATTAATTTATTAATTTTTTTCTTCAATTAACTATCATCATATAAAACGAGACAAACAAAATAATTTAGAATAAGGTCCATTTTAAGTAGGATACAGTAGGATAGGACTATTTATAAAATGTTATGAGGTAGAGTGGTACATTACAAAATTAATTAGTCAACTATAGTAGTTAACGATATCGACAAACAAATCAAATATTTTAAGTTAAATTATGTAAGACAGATAAGTATATAATTTTTCATAATAGAAAAATATGAAATTTGGTAGAACTTGGGTTGTTGTATAAATTTAATGATCACTAGCATAACTAACGCAGTGATTGATATACTTTAAGTTCAAAAATAAATCTTTTATTTACTCGCTTTCATTTTTTTCCTGAAATAGTGAATGTTGCATTAGTTAAATTTAGTTGTTTGATACTCAAACCTCTTCGCAACGGTCATCTTCTATAACAATATTTCACTATAATAGTCATATTCGCTTTGAAACCGATTTCATATTATGCTATATATTATGTTCTCTATAAAAACATCTTGACATAAAAAAAAAAATTAAAAAAAAATCCAAAGAATAACAACGTTATTATAAAAAGGTTTGATGAAATATTAATTTTAACGTTAGACGAATCGTTGGGGTGGAAGAAAAGGTAAAATAGCAAAATGATTGGGGTGAAGGCCAAGAATTGTTATGGTTGATAATGAAAGAGTGGAAATTCAAAGAGTACATTAGTTGAGTAAATTAATTTTAGGTGCACCTAACAGGTGCAAATAATTTGTTTAAAATACTACATTATACCATAATTCAAGTAACACAATATATATTTATTTTTTGTATGAGAAAGTTCTAACAGAAACTTTTTAAGAAGCTTCCAAAGAATGCAAATCTGAGATCATGTGTTGTCGGTAATATATTTAAAATGAAAAACTCTGCATGTTTAATATTTTTAGTTTATTTTTTATGTTGGATCCATAAACATTAACTCTTATACAAAACAATTTTGAAAATTTTATTAGTCATTATTCTTTTAGCCACGTAACAAGTCGTGTTATATATATGGGGCATAACCAACCTCCGCAAGAAGACGATAAAAAACGATCTTTGGAGGTCACTTTTGAAAAAAAATATTTTAAAAACTTATCTTTTAATAAATCAACTTCTAAAGTGATTATTTTACATCAAAAATGGAGAAAATGCAAATCAACCTTTAAAGGTTGGTTTCTTTTTTGAAAAAGAAAAATGTAAAATGAATGCTCTTTGGTGGTCGATTTTGTTAAAAAATAATTCACTTTCTTTCAATGATTTGGTTACTAAAAAATTGTCTCTTCTAAAAATTATTTTAACAAAATTACTTTTCAAAATATATAATTTTTAAAAGCTTATCGGCTTATAATGGTTCGATGTCTGAAACACAAATACAACGAGGGAGGGAGATAAGAATGAAGTGAAAAAGGAGCGAGAGAAACCACCAGACTCGATATAAATTAGGACAAGATTTGTATTATTGAAAGTGTCGTTGCATTTTAAAATAGCATAAACACCCACTTTAACTTGCCATATTTATATAAATCCTCACCCTTACAAAGTAATTACAAAAATCTCAACTAAATATGTATCTTCGTTGGATGTATTGGGAGCTAATTATGTATCTCGACAGACCCAAAATCAGACAAAATATATCGGAACCTAATTATGTATCTTTACAAAGGAAAAAATGTATCTTCGGTGGAAGTATTATGTATTTCGACAGACACGAAATCGAAAAAAATATATCGAGAGCTAATTATGTATCTTTATGAAGGAAAAAATGTATTTTTGTTGAATGTACCGGAAGCTAATTATATATCTCGACAGATTCAAAATTAAAAATTTGATAATTATGTAAAATATCTGTAATTAAACTATAAATTAGTGGGATTTATGTTGTTTCATATTGGCCTTTATATAATTCCACTCTATACTCCATATTTTGTGAAATTGAGTTACTAAATTTAGAACTTTACAAATGCAATGGGCCTCTCGTATGCTAAAGAACCACCAGACTCCTCAACGTATTAATGGAATAAATGGGCCAAAGAGGGAGCAAACAATATGGATTTTGTTGTTTTAGTCTGAGTAGAAAGGTGCTTCATTAACTTCATTGTGTATATGTGACCATTTTTATTCCACACAAGAATGTAACAAGGTTGAATACGATGAATATATTCAGTAAATGTTACTATTTATATATTTGAACACTATTGTCTGTTTTTATAAGATATCTGGACGTATAATAAAGTGCTTCTTTAAGATACTACTATGTAGTCAACAACAACAAACCCAGTACATTTCCATATAGTGGGTTTGGGGAGGGTAAAATATACGAAGTCCATACCGCTTTCTTTGAAGAAGTAGAGAGGTTGTTTCCGATAGACTCCCGGCTTAGAAAAATTGTGTGAAGTATGTCAGCTCTTGTAGTCAAGTTCTAAAAAAATTGTGTAAAGTATGTTAGCTCCTGTAGTTATACGTACTTGCATAAGTTAAGAACAAATTTGAGCTTTTAAAGCTTATTGAGTGTAATGTATATGATTATATAAGTTGACATATTTTAACCGATTAACGTATCTATATAACCGATACTCTAGAACACGCACAAAAAGCATCGATATGTTATTTTTTAATGACGCTGGTGCGGTAAAAGATGCATAGCAGCTTCAATGTCGGATCTATTATAGGCTTACGAGCTCACCACATGACACTTTTTGCCTGTTATTATAAAATAATAATACAATTTTTATTGTCTTTTTCCATATAAAGTACAGTTAATAATACCACTAAGTAACGCTTACGGCAAATAATAATTAAAGCTACTACCCTTATTTTGCTGCCACCAAGTCCCTATTAAACATAAATTAATCACCTACATTAACTATCTACTTTGTCGTCCAATTAATTAATTGTATAAGTCTCGCTAAGCCGAGACATGATCGTTAATGTAAGTGATGATTAATTTATGTTTAACAAGGACATGATGAATTTAATACTTTAATAATGTATAATATTTTTCATTCTCTAAACTATCAATATATATATTTTAATGTCACTTATTAGTAAGTGCTTTTGTACAGTAGTACTCCTTTTGAACTTCTAGCATTTTGGTTTCTCGAAAAGTTGATTATGAATAAGTTTCTTTCTTCTAAGTTTTTGATAATCAAAATCAACTTAGTCATCTTGGTTTGTTTCTTAATTGCTTATGCTGCCCTTCTTCACTGGCAATTATCTTCTGCTTATCATGTATATTCAACTTCTCCTGTTAGATGCACATTATGTGATTGCCATCACAAGGTAAGTCCGGTCGGATTCACTGTTTACTTAAATTTTAAATTACACTGATTATATACAGTATGTGCATATTATACATCTTTGACTATTTTGGTCGGGTGACCGGCAATTTAGGTTAATTCTTTTTTTCTTTTAGTTCAAGAAAGTCAAATCGCTAATTTTTTATGGACATCTGGTTAGAATTTGGTTTTTTCATAAGTGATTTCTGACAAAAGTTCATCGAAAAAGTTACCAATGAGCCAAATTTCATCAGAAATTAGCAATTTTCTAACAGCAAAACCAGTAACACTATATTTTTTTGTAAAGAGAAAAAAGTCATTAAAAATTTTCTTGTATTGAGTAGGTGGAAGAACCAATAGTGGTGGATGAGACAAAGGCAATTTTATTGAAGAAAATGGTGAGACATGAAAAGCCAAGTTTTGTGAAAGAAATAATGGGGAGAGGAATGAAGATAGGAATGGTGAATATGGAAGATGAAGATGTTAGTGAATGGAGAGTCCATGGACAAATAATAACAGTACATTTTCAGAAAGTTTCAGAGTTGTTGGAATGGGATGACTTGTTTCCAGGTAATTAAACTACGTGTTAAATAGGCGGGTTGGGTGAAACTTGAACAGGTTGGACGAGTTATTTAAAAATGAATTAATTTCGCTGATTTTATTTTCAGGACAGATAGATGAGGATTTAGAACAGAAGGATGATAGACAAATAGGTGCAGAAATACCAATGCCACCTTTCTATAGCTATAGTTACACGGACATAATAGTTGTGAAATTGCCATGTAAGTATCCACAGGAAGGTTGGAAAAGGGATGTGTTTAGACTACAAGTGCACCTTGTGGCTGCAAATTTGGCTGTGAAAAGAAAGAAGGGTAAAAATGGAAAGATGAAATTGATTTTTTTGAGTAAGTGTATGCCAATGATGGAGATTTTTAGATGTAAAGAACTAAAGAAAAGGGAAGGAGATTGGTGGTATTATGAGCCAAATATGGCTAAATTGGCACAAAAAGCTTCATTGCCTATAGGTTCTTTCAAGTTGTCTTTGTCTCTCAGGGAAATAGGTATGTCATGTTACTTTTCGTATTAGTTGTCACTTTTGTCATTATGCGTTTTTCAAAGTAATTATAAATAAGAATGATAATTTTACTAATTTACCCTTAAATTTTTTAACTTTACAAACTTGCTCATATTACTTGTCCACTTTCCTTATTATCCAGTTTTACTAGCTTATCCCTTAAACCTTAACTTTACAAACGTGCTTATAGCAATAAGAATTAATCGCAAGGATAAAACGGAAGAAACACCTCAACTATCAATTGTTCATCTGAACGATGATGATATTTCACTATTTTATGTAGAACAAGTGAACAATTGATAGTTGAGGTGTGTTTTTGCTAAATAAGTGATATTTTAGATAGAAAACTCAATCTGATAACTCGGATATAAAACTCAAAAACTCAAGATACTTCAGGTGTGTTTTTTATCATTTCAGTCAAATGTAGCACCATCACATAGAGAAATGAACATCTATTTCACAATATGTTTGAGATGCAAGTTAACATTTACTGTCAATTATCATTCCAGAAATGAACAAGGTGTTTGATATCTCCAATTCTAAAAGCAGAGAAGCCTACGCCACAGTTCTTCATTCATCTGCACAATATGTATGTGGTGCAATCACACTAGCTCAGAGTCTTCTTCGGACCGGAACCTCACGGGACCTAGTCCTTCTCCTAGATAACACTATCTCCAAGCCCAAACGCGATACGCTGATCAAAGCAGGGTGGAAACTACGGTTCATAAAGAGGATAAGAAATACTAGAGCTGAGAAAAACATGTACAACAAGTACAATTACAGCAAGTTCAGGTTATGGCAGCTAACTGATTATGACAAAGTTGTGTTTATTGATGCCGATATCATTGTTCTTCGTAACATCGACATTCTTTTCCAGTTTCCTCAATTGTCAGCTACAGGTTAGTAATACTAGTACTCGTTTTATTTCATGTGTCTTAGTTTGACACAATATACCCGGGGACAAGGCATGTTTTGGGTCAAATATCGACATATTTTAGGTTTGGTCCTTGTGATCGATACTGATAAAGTGCATTTAATTTTGGAAAAATTATTTAAAACTACAACCTTACTTTTGATCCCTTCACCTGTGGCCGTTAATATTTACAAATCAAATGAATTATATAACCATTACATCATTTAATTATATTCATGTGTTATGTTATGTTTGTATTGTTCCTTGATCCCCATATACGAGAGGGTAATAACATAGTTCTGAAATTAGTACTGTAAGTATAAGATATTTCTTTCGTAAAGGGACTTAAAGCACACAATTAGTTAATTGAAGGCTTAATGTGTTTAGTAGCATAGCACAAGGACTAACATTAAATTTATTAATAATTGAGGGATTAAAAATACAATTACCCCGAAGAAAAATACATTCCGGTGGGCCACAATCCCCCGCTCCTCAGCCTGCCTGGGAGCCCCAGGTCGATTTTCGGCCCAAAACACGCATGGGCCCCGGGCACACCCCAAAACTGTGGGCTATAGCAAATCGATTTGATCCGAAAATAGCCTGTTCGCGTCGTTTCGCGTTGTTTGATCAGCTAGACGGCCCCTCCCACGCCGCCAGGCCACACTCCCCGCTCCTCAGCCGGACTGGGAGCCCCAGGTCGATTTTCGGCCCAAAACACGCCCGGTCATGGGCACACCTCCAGAACCGTGGGCTATAGCACACTGATTTGGCCCGAAAATGGTCCGCTCGCGACGTTTCGCCCGTTTGACCACCCAGACAGCCCCTCCACGCTGCCGGGCCACACTTCCCCGCTCCTCATAGATATATAGTATTAGAAAGAAGACTCTCAGGGCTTCTCATAGATATATAGCAGCTCACACAGTTCTTTTTTTACAAGGAGTTATGATCGTTTAAAGTCGACCCAAAAATCTGTTTGGCTGCAGTACTTTTGTGTGCAGAAAATTTCTGCACATTTACTGTTCATTGCGTCCACCGTTTTCAAGTTTCGAACATGCTCGCTTATATCCGATACTCATCTGTTTTCAGAAATCTTTATATCGTTGGAAAGCTAACTCGATAAACTTTGCATAGAATCTTCAACGAGCAAATTCCGGTATAAATAAAGTCGATTCCTATACACATATAACCAAACTATACACTTGAAACCATCTCAAAATAATCAATACTCATACTTAAACTCATATATACCTAACTTATGATCAATACATATACTCCAACACATATAACCATGGCTAATGCACGTAATTAAGTACGGGGTGTTACATCCCGCTACGTTAGGTTATTCTTATAAAGGGTGTTATTAAGGGTAAATGAAAAAAGTTGTTGAAAATATACTTGCATATATACTAATTTTAAAATTTGTATTTTCCAATATTACTTACAGGTAATGATGGATCAATCTTCAATTCTGGAGTAATGGTGATCGAGCCATCAAATTGCACATTCAACATGTTCATGCAACATATAAAAGACATAATTTCATATAATGGAGGTGATCAAGGTTTCCTTAATGAAATATTTGTATGGTGGCATAGATTACCTAGAAGAGTAAACTTTTTCAAGAACTTCGAAAATTCTAATGAGGTCAGTGCTAAGAACCAACTATTCGAAGCAGATCCTCCGCAACTCTATGCAATACATTATATGGGGTTAAAGCCGTGGGTGTGTTACAGGGACTACGATTGTAATTGGGATGTTGGATATTTACGTGTGTATGCTAGCGATGTCGCGCACAGAACATGGTGGAAAATTCATGATGCCATGGATGAGAATTTGCAGAAATTTTGTGGATTGACAAGGCAGAGGAAAATTGAATTATTTTATAGTAGAAAAGAGGCAGAAGAAATGGGATTTAAAGATGAACATTGGAAGATTAATGTTACTGATCCTAGAAAATTTACTTAACTTATTGATTGGATTCTTCTAACTATTTTATTAGTTCATCTGACCCGATCGTTTTTGAAATGACGCTAATAATCAACGAATAGTTTTATTTATGATACTATATATTGCACAAAAGAAATTATAGACATGCTATTGATGTTCTAGATAGATTTGCACGATAATTATAGATGAATGAGAATTTGAATTTTTGGGCTCAAATTCGTAATTGTTACCTCCGTCAAATTTATTGGGTTCGGAATCTATTATTTGTACATATTTAATGCATTTTTAAACATATGCATAACTTTAAGGCAACGTCGTCTATTGATTCAGAACTTCATATATCAAAACTTTTGAGTTCAATAAAGTCATCAAACTCGATAATTTTTTTTTTTACCTGACAGAAAGATACCCCTCGATCACTTAGCCCATAAACATTTACCAACTGAAACTTTTTGATCTAACAAAGTGTACCGAATAAATATCATTAGGTAAAAGAAAATTATATCGAGATAAAAAAGCACTAAATGCTATCAATACAAAAAAGATTTTGCAATTATATGATATGATTTCACCTCATAATTTCTAGACCTACTTTTCATCAATTAAAGAAAGAGGGATTAAATCATTAAATGTTGAAGTGACGCAAATTGTCCACCTTTGAGTAAAGTGTATAGTCTTTGAAATTTGAAAATACGAGTAAAACTATTTTGAGTGAAAAATCTGCAAGCATGTGTAGGTAATAATATAAGGTCATATTAAAAAAGATATTTAATTTTATAAATTGATAAAAAATTTAGAATAAATATTTTTAATTTACTTGATAATTATTAATCCTAATTAGTATGGGATGGAGAGAGAAGAATGGGAAGCGGAGCTTAGAATGTTAGTCGAAAGATTCTTCTACTTCACATATTCCATTAATGGTCCATAAAACACTTAACTTTCTCTTCCCTTCTAAACCACATTTTCTCTTACATAAAAATATACTTGTAATTAAATTATTAGTTTATTTATACTAAGATAGTAAGTTGCTAAAATACAATTTTAAGACAGACAAACAGTTGAAGTTGAAACCTAGCGTAGTTTTAATCTTACCTTCCACTAGCATGTATTTTTATTGTTTTTCATTTGATGTTTGGTATTCATATTAAAGTTCGATTGATTTGAATTCGTGTCGGGTAGGCCCATTTAGGGATAGCGTTTTCTATCAAGGTTTTTTCCAGTTCCCCGGCTTGAACCTGAGACCTCTGATTTAGGGAGGACGAGTCTCATCCGCTACACCACATCCTATGTGGTTTCCACTAGCATCTGTTTCATCTTCTGTTTTAAAAATATATATATATATATATATATATATTTTATAGACGTGGTGTTAGGACAAGCTTATGTGCACCTTGACTAATTTCATGAAATACTTGTCATCTCTCAGTAATAATAGGTATCAGACAATTTTGTCCACAAGACCAAAACGAATGTTAAGAAATCACTTAATATTTGTCTATTTTGAAAGCACATTTTTCACCATCATCTTCTTTTGGCAATAATTAGCACTCCATTATTAACTTAATTATGGTAAATTTATATCAAGATCTTTTATAGAGAATATAAGATTTGAAGATATGATTTGGTAGTCGCAGTTTCACTTTCACAAATTTATTTTTCGTCCCTCGTAACCATAAGAATTTCTCTTATTCTTAAAATAGTTGGTCGTAGCTTATTTATAATATTTAATTTAGGTTTAACTTAATGGTAGTGATATTTCCTTATATAGTTGATTTTTGATATGAAGATACAAGTAAGATTGAGTATACATTACTCTTTTCCGACGTATTAATAAAATTATATTAAATATATTATTATTATTATTATTATTATTACTAATAATATCATATTGATTCAAGCACGCATGCAGTCTTTTTTTAAAAAAAATATCTTATTTTAAAATAATTTTTTTATATGTAAACTCAAATTATATTAAATATATTATTATTATTATTATTATTATTATTATTATTATTATTAGTAATAATATCATATTGATTCAAACGCGCATCAAGTCTTTTTTTAAAAAAATATCTTATTTTAAAATAATTTTTTTTATATGTAAACTCAAAATAATAATTACACAAAAACAATATCAATACCAAATGTAATTCCACATTACATCATTAGTTAGGTGCAAAGTTTCGTACACCGTCTTCTTCTTAAATGCATCTTCTCACTTAAAAAGTGATAATACCAACCAGCACCACCTCCCACAAATTAAAAAGGGAAAGAATTTTGATAGAAAATAATTCTCAAAATTCTTTTTTTATTGAAAATATTTTATTTCCCTTGATGGAAAAAAAGAACAAGAGGGATAGGCTCCACCACGTGTTATACTAATATCCTCTTCTCACTTTATCTATTTCTTTTTTTGTTTTTTCTTCCTTTTTTATTTTATTTTCTATTTTTTCCTTTTTGTTTTTTTTCTCATTGAATTTTTGTGACCCAATATTTTTTGTGCAGTAGTAGTATCTTTTTGTTTATTTTCTCCTTTTTCCCTTTAGAAAAATACCCAACAATTACATTGAGCTGGAGAAGGGAAAAAAAGAAAGACACATCATTTGTAGTGTCTTCCATTTTTTTACTTCTCTATTTTTTTTATTCTTGGTAATGTTCCTCTCCTTTTTTGCTTCTTTTTTTTTTTTTTGGAGTTATAGATGGTTTTCAATTAGCAAATATTCATGAGTTTTATCTGTTAATCTGTCATTAATATATCATTATGTTTCTTGATTAATTGTTATATGTTAATGTTTGATCATGGGCATTTGTTATTTGGTATAAAGGAACAATCTTTGGAGACCCCATGAAGGATTAGATGTAAATCAAGCCTAATTTGAGATTCTGTGGTTTGGATTTTAAGTTGTATTTAATCAAGAATTTGTTTAATTCTAAGTTTGAGTTCCAAGATTTTTTATTTTTAATGGAGTAATGGATTTGGGAGGCTTATTTGGCAAAAAAGGAGCAATCTTTGGATACCAAGAAAGGATTAGATGTAAATGAAGCCTAAGATGAGATTTTATAGTTTAGATTTGTTTAATTAAGAATTTGTTTGGCTTGGATTACTTCTAAATTTGAGACATGATTATGTTTCTTGATTAATTATTATATATGATGTGTATTTGGTTATAAAGGAACAATCTTTGGATACCCCAGATTCCCAGACAGGATTAGTTGTTAACGAGGCCTTATATGAGATTCTATAGTTTGGTTTCGTTTAATCAAGAATTTGTTCAGCTGGGATTTTTTTTGTTACCCCCTCCCTAGGAGCTGGCACCCTTTTTGCTCCCTCGGTGACTCAACTTGTAACAGGGTTGGAAGTGACGGGTGTTTACTATCCGTGCAACTCCCTCTTGTCGTTTAGCTGGGGTTAGTTCTAAGTTTGAGTTCCAGATTGTTCTTCTTTTTAGATTAGTGGAGTAATGGATTTGGGAGATTTTTGTTCATGGGCATATGTTGATTGACAGCTTGATATTTCTGTTTGTTGATTCTTGCAATTGCTTTTGAAGGTATGGAACTTGAAAGTTGTCACTTTATCGCATAACAATTGTTTTTTTTCCTATAAAGGCTAATCAAATTTGAAGCTATTTGATTGGGTAATCCTTTTATTTTAAACTCTTGTATTTCTTAAAAAAACAATTATTTTAGCTGAGGGTGTATCGGAAACAACCTCGCTAGCCTACAAAAGTAACGGTAAGGTCTGCGTACACCCCACGCTCCTCAAAGCCCACTTGTGGGACTATACTGGGAATGTTGTTGTTGTTGAATCGTTTTCTTTTAAGCAGTGATGGATTTAATTTGAAAATATAGCTGGTTGCAAGTTTGGTTATAGGAGGAAGGTTGAATTAGTTATAAAAATAGACTAATAGTCCATCTTTAGTGAGTCCTCTAGATACGTAGACACGCTCTGGGACGGCTCTAGAGGGTCATATAGCTGACCCTAACTAGTTGAGAGATTGAGGAATTGCTGGTTGATTTAATCGACCAATTTAATCTAGGGTTTGCTGGTTTTGTCCTATCCGACAGCTTAGGTCTTTCATATAGCAACACGGCCAATAGGATGCTGGATCAGTTTGATTATACCCAAATTTTCATATATCAACATGCCAATACGTCTTTCTATTGTTATTTCATTTATTGATATCTGTGCTTCAGGGGAAATATCTAGTTCTACCCATACTATTGTTTGACGATGGAAGTTTATTGATATCTTATCCTAACACAACGCGTATGTTCTAAACAATTGTTCTCATGAACCTGATATCTGACTATCAAATTTTGTCCAAAAAAGAAGATATCTTACTATCAACTGATAACATACCATAGAATCTCCAGGCTGGATCAATGTGATTTTGGTTCAGGGTTCAACTATCGTTTGTTGGAAAGTCCATTCTAATATAGCTCAGTATCATTTCTATATCCAAATCATAGAACTGTTGTATTACCTAAACGGCATGGTGGCAACTTGTTTCCTTCTCAAAGCCTATTTTGTCCCTTCTGGTTCAATGTCCTAAATCGGTGTCAGTCTCACTAACAAAAATTGTTAGATTCTGCAGTGTTTGTAGAGCTGAGGATGTTATCCAGATTCTAGCTTTTTTTCCAAGATCGGCAAATACATTAATGCACATTATAAGTGCATTTTGATTAGCCAATAGCTTCTTTTGTTTCCTGTTTGGCCATAGATTTTGAAGTTGAAATTTGAAACTTGATTGAGTTTTTGAAGTTGTATCTGGACATGCAATTTACTTGGAAAATATTTGAACTTTGTGAAATTTCTTCTAAGAACTGGTTTTGAAGACATATTTTAAAAATCTATTGTCAAACACTAGCTTAACGAGTAGTCATCTGTTGGTTGCCATTACATCTTGTTTTAACTTCCAATGTGACACAATTTCTTGCATTTTCTGAACTCTGTGTAAGCACTTGCCTAAGCTAGTTGGAGGATGAAACTGCCTTGGGATTTCTTCACATAGAGAGGGAAGGATTCAAGCTGCTTTCATATTTTTAATTAGTTAGGCTTGTCTTCCTGCTATCAGTGTTATTAAAATGTGATTGCTTTATAAGTGTTAACTTCAAAAAAAAAAAAAGTGAAGTGATGCGCTTCAGACTATAAGATGTAGAATGATCAAAGAAGAAGTGTCGATACTTTAATCTGACTTTAAAAATATGAAATGATAAAAGAAAGGAGGAAAATAATAGGGCCTTACTAGTTGTTACCTGCACAAAAAAATAATAATAGGGCCTTATTTGTTTATTTTGGCTGGGAGTCTGATTGAGGGCTGGCGGTAATAGTAGGGTTGCGATTTCTTTTAAATGCTTGCACATGCAGTTAATTGTAGAAGATGTTCGATCTTCAATAAATTATAATTGCATTTCCTTTGACTTGACACGCTTCCGTATAAGAATATTTGTCTTATAATTTCTTATTGAGTTAGATAAAAATGTGGTATTCATTGTCGAAATGAAGTTTACACGTGGGATAGAGTTATTCTTTGCCATCCAATTTGTGAAGGTGGGGTAGATCTAAATCTTTTGGTAAGGCATATTGCCGTAAATCTCTTCAAAAGATTATAATAATTCTTTTTACCATATTCAAGTGAGAAAATGGTCACATTTACCATGGATGTCATAGAGCAGGTGATCTAGTATTGTCCATGAAATGGTTTCTGGTCTTCAGTTTACATTCTTATAGTTGGTCCGAAAAAGACTTCGACATTTTCTCAACTACATTCACCTCCTTACGATATATTCCTCATGTCTGTTAAATTATGGCTGGCTTACGTCTCCTAACTTATTCTGATATTGTCTGATTTCTAGGTTCCGACTTTGTTCTCTTTTGTTCTTAATTAAGAAATGGGAGATGGTAAAGATATGAAGGAAAATGCTCCTCCGGAATCGTCCCATGAACCAAAAATTTCCTCTCTAAATGATGATCGATCACATAGTGCAGCTCAAACCAGCCAACATAACAATGAAAAAGAGGACTCCATAACTCAGGAGACAGTTGAGGATGCTTCAGACAGCTTATCTGTGCAGGACAGTGAGACTCCTCGTGGAGAAAATTTAGTTTCAGCAGCTCCCATTATGTCTGACGGAATGAATTACACTTATAATCAAGGAACTTCTCAAATGGCTTCCAGTACACCAATGGTTGGGCGAGAAGCCTCACCTGCACATGAACTGAAAGCAAACGCTTCTGCAAATAGTAGTACAGCGGCTCTATCAGAATCCAATGCATCATCCATGTTGGATGCAAAACCAAGTGAAATTTTGAAGCCAACATCAGATATGGGTGCCAATGGTAAGGTTCAGAACCAGCCAAATGATTCCTCTGATGGACCAACAGCCAAGAAAGATGCTTCATCAACATCAACCGGGAATTCAGATACATCACCCCTAAAAGAGGAAAGCAGAAAGGGATCTTCTGAACGCGTTCAATCTAAACGTTCAGAAGTTGCAGAGGCATCTTCTGAACATGTTCAATCTAATCATTCAGATGTAGAACCAAATAATGCCTTACCGCTTCATCCGCCAGATAATTCTTCTAGCAGTACCCATATCGATGTGGATGAGCCTTCTCCTGTATCTACTCAAGTGATGAGGAAACCTGAAAATAATAATCACAAACCAACACCAGATAACATTGGTCGCCCGCTAGCCAAGTCTTCCACTTTCACAGCAAGGACCTTTTTACCCACTGCTAGTCTGAAGCATCCTCAAAAATATGACATAAACAAAGGCCACATCGACACAGCAGCACCGATTGAATCTGTGAAGCAGGCGGTTTCCAAGTTTGGAGGGATCGTTGATTGGAAGGCTCATCGTGTACAGACTGTGGAGGTAATATACACTTTTTGATTTTTCATTTTTCTGATAGCCGCTTTGTGTAACCACTTTATTATTCTAATCATTTTATAGTTGTATCTGTAAAGAACATTAGTCTATTTGAATAAACAGTAGCTGTTTCAATTTTAAAGCGTGCGCTTGTATCTACTTAAGGATAGCCTAGTGTAAAGCATCCTCCGTCTCCAACCGTGAAGTTCTGTGGGTTCAAGTCATCAAGGGACCAAAGGTAGTAATAGCCAATAGGCACTATTTGGTTTGGGTAGGGGTGCGGGGGTTCACCATATCAAAATGAAAAGGAAAGAATCTTACGGACAGGTACAGTGTTTCGTTTAGGTGTTTGAGTGCGTCTAAATCACACATTTATCTCACAATTTAATGGTCTAGTCCCTGACTATTAAAAATCTTTTTTCTCCTGGCTAATGCAGAGACGGGAACTTGTTGAACAAGAACTAGCAAAAGTGAAAGAGGAGATCCCATTTTATCAAAAACAGTCTCAGGCTGCTGAAGATGCAAAATTGTTAGTTTTAAAGGAATTAGACGGCACGAAGAGACTTATAGAAGAATTGAAGCTGAACCTGGAGAGAGCACAAAAAGAAGAGCAACAAGCAAAACAGGATTCAGAACTTGCCAAGCTCCGGGTGGAGGAGTTAGAGCAAGGGATCGGTAATGATCTTAGTATTGCAGCGAAAGCACAGCTTGAAGTTGCTAGGGCCAGGCATGCAGCTGCAGTTTCTGAGCTACAAACTGTAAAATCTGAGTTAGAAGATCTTCGAAAAGATTATGCTTTATTGGTCTCTGATAAAGATGGTGCGGTGCAAAGAGCTGAGGAAGCAGTCTCTGCATCAAAAGAAGTCGAGAAGACATTGGAGAATTTAACTATAGAGCTCATAACAGCAAAGGAATCTTTGGAGGTGGCTCATGCTGCACATTTGGAAGCCGAGGAACAGAGAATTGGAGCAGCTATGGCGGGAGAGCAAGATGCTTTAAACTGGGTGAAAGAACTGAAGCAGGCAGAAGAGGAGCTCGACAGACTAAACCAGCAAATTCTGTCTGCAAAGGATCTCAGAGGAAAACTAGATACTGCTTCAGCTTTGCTACAGGATCTCAAAACCGAGTTGGCTGCTTACATGGAATCAAAGTTGAAGCAGGAAACTGATGAAGAAGGAAACCTGAATGGCGAACAGTCAGAGCCAAAGAAAAAAACTCACGATGAGATACAGTCAGCAGTGGCCACAGCTAAGAGGGAACTAGAAGAAGTGAAACTCAACATCGAGAAGGCTACAACTGAAGTAAATTTCTTGAAGGTGGCAGCAACTTCATTGAAGGCAGAATTAGAAAAGGAAAAATCAGAACTAGCCGTGATCCAACAGAGAGAAGGAATGGCATCTGTTGCTGCTGCATCTCTTGAAGCTGAGTTGAGTAAGACACAGTCTGAGATTGCTCTTACTCAGAAGGAGGAAAAAGAAGCAAGAGAGAAGATGGTAGAGCTTCCCAAGCAACTCCAAGAGGTATCTGTAGAGGCTGATCGTGCAAAATCACTTGCTCAAATGGCACGTGAAGATCTGAAGAAAGCAAAAGAAGAAGCTGAGCAAGCAAAGGCTGGAGCAAGTACCATGGAAAGTAGACTACTTGCAGCTAAGAAGGAGATAGAGGCTGCGAGAGCTGCGGAGAAGTTGGCGCTAGCAGCTATCACTGCTCTGGAGGAAAGTGAATCAGCTCAAAAAAACAAAGATGAGAAGACCCCACCTGGAGTGACTCTATCTTTGGAGGAGTATTATGAGCTCAGCAAGAAGGCGCATGAGGCAGAGGAGCAAGCTAACAAGAAGGTGGCTGATGCTCATACCCAAATAGATGTAGCCAAGGAGTCGGAGCTTAGAAGCCTAAGCAGGCTGGAGGAGGTGAATCGTGAGATAACTGAAAGAAAGGAAGCTCTAGGAGTTGCATTGCGAAAGGCCGAGAAAGCCAAGGAAGGGAAGTTGGCTGTAGAGCAAGAGCTGAGGAAATGGAGAGAGGAGCATGAGCAGAGGCGTAAAGCTGGTGTATCCATTCCACCTACAACCGGAAGCCCTAGAAAGAACGTTGAGGAGAGTAACGAATCAAAGACCTCTGAAAGTGCACCAGAGGCTACTGCATCTCATGAAAGCACGAGTCCAAAAGCCCAACTGCAAGCAAGCAGTACTGAAGCCGAGTCATCTCCAGATGTAAAGATTCCAAAGAAAAAGAAGAGGTCCTTCTTCCCAAGAATCTTCATGTTTCTAGCCAGAAGGAAAGTAGCACAGGCCAAGTCTGCTCAATGATTGCTGCATGTACAACATCTTGTCATTGTTAAACAATTGTTTCTCCAAAATTTTGACTGTTTGTCTCGGTTGATAAAGCGGAAGGGTAATCTTTTACAATATGTACATACACAGCATTCTTTTATATGTACAATATATTAAATTAATTCTAAGTCACTCATAGATAGCACTATAGGAGGGGAATAAGCTTGTTTTAGGTTTGCTGCAAGCCTGGAACCATCAACTAAGAGATTCTGTAATTAAACAGTCTAGTTTGTTATCATTTCTGGACTGCCATTTCATTTTTGACTGAGTGCTGCGTTATTTGGTAGGCATTCAATGTATAATGTATCATCATCAGTTTTTTCTTAAAAAAATTCACCTTAGTATTGTCTGCCAGTATCAATCATCTAGTCATAAGAATTTCATGAGGCAATAAGCAAAGGTTCATAATGCAAATGGTATCCAAATGTTACTCTCTCTGTTCATTCTTACTTGTCCATGTTTGACTTGGCACCCTTACTCAGTAATTAATGAAATGGTAAGACTACTGAAAATAGGTTAACAGCTAATATCAATAGGGATGTGTTCAAGAAAAACAGAAAAAATTGGAAAATGCAAATCAACTGGAATCATTGAACGGGGATCTAAAACGAGCAGTATTAGTTAATACAACAACAGTAAAGTCTGGGAGGATAGACTGAACTAGAAATGGTTTGCAGATGTGCAATTTTTCGAGCTACTTATTAGTGTGAGAGACACTAATCCTGCTAAAGATATACCAAATAAGTCGCATAGATGAACAAATGATTGTTCAAATTTGTAATCTCCTGCTGGAAATGCTGAACGAGCTTACTTTCATGGGGGTTGCTACCACCAGTGGTGCTTCAGGAGAGTCAGAAACAGCATACTTGTCATGCATGAAGCGGCTTTCAACAATAGAGTCGTCTCTTGGAACTATCTTGTAACAATAGCAGCTCTTCAACCCCACCTGATTCTGGTAACACCCATGAGAACCATCCTTCACCTGTTGAAAATTCCATATCACACTAAACTTCCCAACAGTAGCAACAAGGTGGCGCTCTTGCTTCCCATTCTCAGTGACCTGAAAATTTTCTTAGACTCAGAAAACAAGCTTCGGAGAAATACAGAATTTACAAGATAATATGCAACTTTTAATCAACAAACATCAGCAGTTAAACTTGCATGATTGCTTAAAAGGGAACAATAGGGTAAGGCAAAAGAAGCAATATTTATGAGCTGACAAAATCCCCCTCCACAGTACATTTAAGCTTCCAGATAAAAGACAACGTGCTCCATACATATACTCAAGGAGCTCCAGTAGTATAGCAATAGACACAACATGCAGTAAGTGAGGTCTCCTACATGGCTGCAAACTTTCATGTGACAAAGATACTGTTTCAATTTCGGTTTACTTGTTTCATTAAGTGTGTGACTTATTTCCATCCATATTCAGAAGATACAACATGGTTATGGTTTCCAAATTAGCAATGAGTTGACTGTGTAGCTGTTTCAAGATGCATGAGAAGAAGGAACTAAACAGAATCAAGGAGGAGGTTTAGGCTAACCAAGACAAAAGCTAGCTTTAGCATAAGATATTGATATTACTAGTTTGTGAATTTCTTAGACTGATTAGCTTTTGATTGGGGAATACAACTGAAGTGTACATCCTGCTTTAACAGCAGCTTTCAACTTGCCCATGTAGCCGCTGCACCATTCTATGTGCTGCTCCTAGTATTTCAAATACAGAAAAGAAACCAATTCAAGCAAAACCAGTCATACCGAGTCCGAGCAACTTAGATTCTTAGTGATAAAGGTGCACAAAAGCAAAGTTCTTGTTCAATTAAAAAGGTAAAAAGGAAAAAGATGAATCTTTGGAAAACTAAGGAAGGTCATACCATGACAAATATAGTGGATCTACAATTGCAATTTATCTTTGAGAAAAAAATACCAGTCATTAAAGAAGTCCTCGCTCTAGAGCTACAAACTGTACCACATTCAATAGCTAGAAATTATGGTTGTCATATCACTATTTAAGCGAAAATGAAAACATGGACACTTAATATATGTGTCACAAACACCTCAACGTCAAGTCCTTTCCTTTTAACATACATCATAACGAATCGACTAAGCAAAATTATTATGTACAAAGGAAAATAAATAGGCATGATAGTCAAATATACGGCTACAAAGAAAACATGAGAAGGGCAAAAGAAAAGAGAATCATACCCATGAAAATTGAGCACTGCGGAACTTGTTAGCTCCAGCCATATGTGAATCAAGAGGGTTTAGCTTTAACAATCTTGGAGCCGAAATCCTATTCCCCATGCGACCAGCAAAACCAGTTTTGGTACTTCCATTCTTGTCAATAAACAAGGTGCATATCAATATCAAATAAGTATCAGTTGTCCCTAATATCCACTTCCCATCATAGGTAACATCGACATGAGTGATAGGAGAACCAAGCCCTGGAAAAGCAGTTTTAGCCTGTCTCATGGAACTGCTAGAGTACAACCTAATCTTTCCATCAAGTGAACCAACAACTATCGATCCATCACCAGTAGTAGCAAAGCACTGAAAGTTAGTTCCCCTCGAAAATTGATGTCCTTGAGTCCAATTCAGCACAGGAGTACTTTCATCAACTAGATTCTGAACCATCCCATTTCGATCACGCATATCCCACCTACACAACCTGTTATCATCTAACCCCAAGAAAGTTGACCCCGAGGGATCCATCTGAGCTCCCTTGCTATCATTCGTGATATCCCTCATTGTTATATCAGTTCCATCTTTCTCAAACTTCCACTCACTAACAACCTTCCCCGTCTCAATATCAAACTGATGTAATCCCCGAGAATGAGGCTTCAGATCAGTCACCGGACTCATAAGAAGCATATTAGTCTCAGCTCTTAAAAGTAATGCTTTCCTCGGAGTGGAATTAGCTACACTCGACCTTTCCTTATCAAAATTGACACAAACGCCTTTCCCACTTATCCCATGAGTATAATTCCTCACAACCTGAATCCCCGAATCACTTATAAGAAAACTATTATCCAATGCGCCTAACGCCAAGCTCTGAATAGCTCCGCCCTTAGCTGCCTCTTCAAACTCCTCCCTCAGATCATGATTAACCCTCAAAGGCGTCTCCTTTTCAGGACTCTTCCCAAAACTATCCCCAGCATCCTCCCACATTGAATCGTCTGCAGCTTCAGGTTTCGCCCACCCCATGAAATCCTTCCCGTAAACCTTAACTCTATTCTCATCATTCGCTTCAAACCCATACGTATTCTCAAACAAACAGTTCTGATACGTATCAATAAACCTCTTATACTCTTCCTCCCCGAAAAACTTCAATGCCCAAACCCCATTCGCCACAAAATCAACTCTCTTCTGCTCCTTAAACGCCTTCATCTGCATATTCTCATCAATCTTAACCCGAACCCTCGACCCAATTTTCAAAACCCACCAAGCACTCTCCCCATTCCCCTGATTTTCTTCATTTCCCTCATTCTCATCATCATCGGAGTCATTAGCATTACCCGATTTAACAAATGAATAGACCGTTAACTTGTCGGCTACAACCCATTTGGAATTCTGCGAATTCCCACCAACATGAACGTACAATTTAACGGCGTTTTTCGGTGTGGGGTTGTTGTTGTTGTTGTTGTTGGTAGTAGTATTACTATACTTGAGCTTAAGGGCTTTGAGCTTAGCTTCAACGTCGTCTAAAGAAGACGGAGTTTCCGGGTGCTTACGATCGATAGAAGACGGCGTCGTTCTGGCGTCAGAGTAGTTATCTTCGTCTTCTTCTTCATCTTGTCGGGTTTTAGAATCCGACCCGTATTCGGATTCGGATTCGGAGTCGGAGTCGGAAAGTTCTAGATCTTCACGGCTGTGATTAGCACCCATTGGAATTGGGAAAGTGAAAATGGAGAAGAAGAGTGAGTGAGGAGCGGGATTTTGAAATTTTGAATTTTGACGGTTGGTTTCGCTTTTTATTCAAATTAGGGTTTCAAGATGGGAATAAGCCATTTTAAATAAAATATGAAAAAACCCAAAACTAGCCCTGAATTACTTCAAAATGGATCTAAAAAAAATATTACTCACTATTTATTTATTTTATAACTCAAAAATACCTCTTTATTTGGTTTTTGGCTCACAAATATCCACTTTAATAAAGTACTATCAAGCACACAACGTAAAAAAAATCCTCACATCAGTCCATGATAGCATCCATCGTGAAAACAAAAAACAGTTAATTCCCATACGATTCAAGGATATTTTTGTTTCATTCCGAATAGTTCAGTGATAATTTTTTTGGCTTGATCACATCCTTTAATAAACTACACTAAAATCAAAAGTAATTTTATCAACTTACCCCTAATTAAATTTTATTTCTTTTCAAGTTGATATTCATTACTAATATTTAAACTTAAAAAACATATTAGAAAGATTATATTCAAAGTATTCCTCAAAGCTTAAATATGCACTTATGTAGAAATAAAATCACAACTCAAAAAATCATTTATAACAGAATGGAGATAGTAAAAAATAAACAAATGAAACAAAAAGAAAAAGAATACAATAATACGTGGTACAACTTTTTGGAGCCGTTTGGTTATGATAGTGGATCAAAATTTTGAAATTAAATTTGGAGAAAATATAATAAATAAAGAAATGAAACCAAAACAGAAAAATAGGCATAAACCATAGGCTTAATTAATTAATCAAAAAAATTTCATTAATTAATACGTAGTGGAGTACAACTTTTAGGAGCCGTTTGCAGATATTTGACTCAAAATTTGAACTTAAATTTGGAGGAATCCATCAACAGATAATTAAAATTAACACGATTTTTTACTTAAATAATTTGAGTAAGCTTTGTACGTTTTAAACACCTATAGTAAGCCTCTGTAGTGTCATCTTAAAATAAGTGTTCTTTTAATCATATTGATCTATTATTTTAATTTTAAATTTGAAATATATAATTTATTTTAGAAATTTTTCAAGTTATTTTAAGTTTTCATTCACAAAACTTTTAGCACTATTTTCCTATCTAAACGCCTCCTAAGTTTTTAACCTATGACTCAATATTTTCATATCCAAACGCATGACGTGGAGGTGGAAGCGAAGATTCAAAATAGGAAGTTTCAAATATTTTGAATTTACAATTAAAGAAAACAGAGTGATTGATGATGATATCATACATCCTGTTAGGGTGGGCAGGTGAAATAAAGACTTGCATTCAAGGTACTAGGTGATAAGAATGTGTCAACAAGACTTAAAAGCTTGTTAGACCGACATTATTGTATGGGTGAAGTAAGGGTGTTAAGTGGGTCGGGTCGGATCGGGTCAACCTGGAATCAGCCCGTTAATTTTAGTCGAGTTGTGGGCCGGGACGGGGTCGGGTTCTGGTTAAGTGGATCAGGCTGGGTCCGGGTTCAACAATAAAATCTTTAAAATAACCCTAACCCGACCCACTTAACCTTACCCAGTCAAATCAACCTAAACCCGATTAAAAATCTGGTCAAACCCGGTCCAAAAAAAAATTCAATATATACTATATATACTCACCTAATTACATTTTAAATACGTTAAATAATATATATACACTATATATATAGTATATACTATATTAGAATTTAAAAAATATGTACGCATATACACAATTACACATATACACGCAACATTCAATATATACGACTATACGTACTACTTTAAATAAAACATATACTACAACATATATATATACTACAATATATATAATTATATATATAGTTATATATTAATTACTAATTTATAAAACATATACACATGTATACGTTAAATATATACATCTATAGAAGATATATATACACTACACATATATACGCACCATTCCATATATATATGTACTACTTTAAATAAAACATAAACTACAATATATATATATATATAGTTATATAACTATACACATATATAGAGGATATATACATATATATATACGCACCATTCAATATATATGTACTACTTTAAATAAAACATATACTACAATCAATATATGTATATCTATAATATATTAAAAGTGTGAAGATCTTTAGAAAAGTGATTTGAACTTTTTGCCCTTCATTAAAAGTCTCCGCAATAGACAAAATTGTCTTTTTACCATTTTCCTCAATTTATTATTTAATTATCTTTATACTATTGAATCCTAAATTATATGGGATCATGAGTTTCAATATATGGTAAGATATTTTTCTAAATTAGAAGTTCCGAAAACTGATTTTTTTTTATTTGGTAGCATGATAATTATCATAATTAGAATTTTTAAAAAAGCTGATTTTGTATGAGATTGTTCGTGTCATAACAAATCACTACTAATTAAACCCTATTATTTCCATTAATTCCACCTTATTAGCTAGGGATTTAAAATTGAAGACCACGTACCTATGAAGTATATAGAGCATGGTTTCACAAAGTGCAAGCAGAGGATGTCAAGTTGATAGAGAAAAACTTACGTTTGCAACAGTAAGAGGAGGAGCAGCTCATATGGTACCATGTTCACAACCATCAAGGGCTTTGCATCTTTTCAACACATTTGTTCATGGAAGAAGATTGTTGTTCCTATTGATTCTTCATACAATTTGAAGAATTAATGGTCTTTTGATTAAGGTATAAAACTCACTTGCAATTGGTAGATGAATGTTCGGTTAGACTTTAAGAAATTTTGTGCAAAACTTACGTTTAATTTGTTGTACCTGATAGTTTAAAATTTTAAATCAATTAAAAAAGATTTTTATATATATTAAACATATATTCATGTTTACATGGGAATTGGAAGAGAAACTAGGGATAGATGATGACAAGTATATTTCTAACAGTGGAAAGAAGATATGTGAATTGCTTAAATCGACTACATTACTATTAGTTAAACTTCGAACTTATTTTTCCTTTCTATGATGCTGATGTCATTATTTCCACGTATTGTTGATCTTGATCAACCAAATATTATTTAGTGACAAGAAGCAAAAGGTTAAATTCACCTTTGAGCTTATTTTAGACGAAATTTTTAAATTAAATAAATAATGATGGAGATTTTATAGTTTCTTAAAGAATGTCGTAATCCTTTATATCTGTACTTGGTGTCTATTGCTCTCAATTTTGATGTTGTCCATCTTACTTTGTAGCCAAATTATGTGTGAATAAAAATAGTAAGTTTTTTTGGATCTGAGATATTTTTCTTTTATTCAATTATTAAATTTTATGTTGTGTTTTTTCAGGTCCAATGTCTTCCTCTTCTATTAATTGTTTAGGTCAGTAACCTTTTTTTTTAATTAATATATTAATCTTATTAGTTGTTTAAATTTTGCACCTATATCAATTTGTGATAAAATCACTAAGGATCAAAAATAAATAAATCAAAATTGATAAAAATATATCTTATTGGTTGGTTAATGATTTAGTGTATCTAAAAATCAAAAGTTGATAAACTAAATCAATAGTATTACATAAATTCTAACCAAACCGATTATGCATACCCCTATCTACGAGTAATTTGACTTTGTTTCGTCACATAAATTGTCTATTAATTATTGTAAAGGATTATAAAATCAAATCTCCCCAAAAGAGTACTCAAAATTTGTTAAAAGATAATTACTTAAAATAATAGTCAAATTTCTCTTTTTCTATGTGTTCCACTGTTTCACTTGGATAATTATATACTGCAATGACTCAAATGGATAAAGTTATGTTGCACTTTAAAGAAATTATCAACATCGACAACAATTTTGTTTATATTATGAAACAGTCAATGCGACGGAAAAGAACTTAAATTAACAACTTATTTGTAAAAAAAGTCAGATGAGATATCACAAATACAATATTTATTTAAATTATTAAAATAAATATAACATTTTTAACTTCAATGGTTACTTTTAATAATTTCTTTTCTTATAGAATTTTGTTATTAATGCGAGACATACGTGCAAAGCACGTACACTTAACTAGTATATATAAAGGAGAAACAAGATAAGGATGATGTGGCACCTCTCTATGGCCACTATTTCTATTTATCTTTTTTCTCCCTTTTTGGAATTTTTCCACCAGTTTTTGCATTGATCAATTTGTTTAATAAATAAAAAAATTATTATATTTATTATATTCAATTATATCTCATGAGTTATAAAAAACTTCCTTCCATTTACATTCTCTACTTAAGTAACATGTCTCTTCAACTTTCTTCTATCAAATTCTTATGACTTGAACAATCTATATATAGGCAATGGTTTACTTAGAAGACAACATTGAACTTTGTAGCCATGGTTGAACGCAAAAGAAGATAATTGAAGTTAGTAAGTTTTCAATATATGTGGTTTTGAGCATTGAACACTTTACTTTGTATAATTTAGAATTGATGGAATTTTACAAAATATTTCACATTAAAGTTGGTAAGTTTCAATATATGTGGTTTTGAACATTGGACATTTTACTTTGTATGATTTAGAATTGATTGAATTTTACTGAATATTTCATATTTATAATCATTTGCTAATCATGCACTCAAGTTCAATGAAGTTTATATTTTCATTTTCTTATTTTGTAGCTATTGTTAAATTTATCTTGTGATATTTATTCATGTGTTCATGGATATTCTTTGATAGTAAAATTTATATTTGTATCATCTTCAGCGTGTTCAAATGGACCTGTTTCAAGGGCAAATGATATGACGATATTGAGATTAAAGAGTTTTGAAAGAAGAAGATCAAAGGATGACACGCAGAAAATGGAGTTTGTTAACTAGCCTCGCTGCTATTCTTGGCGGAATCATCGGTACTATTGTCATTGCATATTTCATCTTCGTCCAAAATGATCCATCCAAGAAAAATACTAGATGTGTGATTCTCTGGTTTAAGGTTGTGATGTTTGCTCCACCTTTTTCGCAAGATTGTATGCAAATAAATTTAGTGAATATAACAAGCCCTCTGAATCTAAACAAATAGTGGAATATTGTTCAGAAAAGGAAGAAGTATTCTTTGGGCAGAAGAGAAGACAAAAAAGTTATTGTTCTTTGGAAAGAAAAACTAATTGAACAAGCTGAACAATTTTTATGTTTATTACGTCTCAAAATTTTATTGCATTTTTGTTCTACGAGAGTCGATTCAACCAAATCTTAAATACATTAGATGTATATAGATTTGTCATTTTCAAAAATAATGTTTAGAGATTTGAAAACTAACTACATGATCTGTGAGATGAAACTTTTTTCCCTTTAACAAAATAGTAGTGAAATATAGCACAATTCACATATGAAAACAATAAGGTGACAAAAGAATTTTCACAGAAAAATGTATACATAATTGTTGTATGATTTTACTTTTTAACCAAATCCAGTGAAAGGAGATATTTACAATTTGAATAAAAATAAATGCAGCTAGCAGGTGTAAAGTTTTGTTGTTTAGAAGCTAAGGAAGGTGATATACATGTTCTTGACTACTTGAATAGTCTAAGACCTCAAGAACATGATACATTACCACGAAGAGGTGGATTCAGAATTTATATTTGATGAATTCAATTTTTAGTTTTTCTTATCATGACTACAAAGTTCAATGTTGTCTTCTGAGTAAACCATTGTCTATATATAGATTGTTCAAGTCATAAGAATTTGATAGAAGAAAGTTGAAGGGACATGTTACTTAAATAGAGAATGTAAATGGATGGATTTTTTTTTGTAACTCATGAGATATAATTGAATATAATAAATATAATAATAATTTTTTATTTATTAAACAAATTGATCAATGCAAAAAATAGTGATTTTTTTTTTTTAAAAACGAGAAAAGAGATAAATAGAAATGGTGGTCATAGAGAGGTGTCACATCATCCTTGTCTTGTTTCTCCTTTATAGATATATATTGATATATTGATTATGGAGGAAATTAAGAGGTTTTTAGATTTTTAATATTTAATTTATCATAAGATAAATTAATAGGATGGAGTAGGAGAAAATGCAAAAAAAAAAAGGAGAAAAATGTAAAATAAAAATGGATGAAAGACAATTAAATAAAAACGGATAAGATGAAAGGACTTATGTAAATTCTCTAATTAATAGCAGATGAGAGGACTGATGTAACACAAAAAAAACTTTGATTATGTATAACGTTTACTTATCACTACAATAACTATAAGCATTCTTATTTACATTATTAACCCATTATGTATGAAACAACAAATAAATAAGATTAGGTAAGACAAGCTCGAATTAAGTATATGATTTACCTCCAATTATGATTTCTAATACATATTATCATTTATAATACTTGAGTAATATTTATGAAAAAATATTTAAGCACGAATGAAAAGTTAGAGTTCTTACCTGTGAAGTATCTTTCTTCTCAATAATTTATCTTCATTCAATAAAATAGCTCATCAAAATTTTATTATTATAATTTTTTTATATAAATTCAACAAGGTCTTACACATCGCGCAAAGCGCGAACCTATTCACCAGTATATATATATACTACAATATATATAGTTATATACTAATTTATAAAATATATACACATGTATACATTAAATATACACATCTATAGAAGATATATACACAAATATACAAAACATATGCTACTTAATATAATAAATTAATAATACTTGATAGTAAATTAATAATATATTAAAAGTAAGTTTTTTATTTAAATTAGAAATTCAATTTAAATCATTAAATAAAAAAAATTACAAAGTAAGGACTAAGGAGTGAATGAATGTTGAATTTTATTGATTGCAAAATGATCCAAAATTTATAATTTACATGAATGAAAAAGCTACAAATTATGCATCATTTTTTCCAACCCATTCATGTTAATATTAATGAAAACTTGTATAGGATAGTCTAAGTCAACGGAGGCAAAACCATGCATTGGACTTGATTCTGCTGAGTTCTCCCGTGAAGTCGTAATTTCTTCAAGTTTTTGCTCGTCGTTCGGCTTCGCTTCCATTCCTTGATTTCTTCTTTCCGCTCTAATCCAATCTCTGAGGCAAACTAGAACATTCATTGCATTGTTTCCCAATGAGTGTCGGTTGTCTCTAAGTTGCTGTCGTCCCTGACTAAAAACGCTCTCTGATGCAACGATTGACATTGGAACATTCAAGATATCTCTAGCTAATCTTGAAGGCACGGGATATTGTGTTTCATTACTCTTCCACCAATCCAACGTGTTGATCCGTAGTCTGCGATCCTCTTGCGGCAACCGAAGATAATACTTAAGCTCTTCCCGATAAGTTGATGTGTAAGCTCTCTCATCAACACTGTTCTAACAAGGTAAATCATAAAAAGAATCAGGAAAACCACTATGTGCCGGCCTTTTAGAAGATGATGGCTCCTCGGGAAGATGAAGAGCGACAGTTGGAGTGATATGTGTCGGTACAGCTAAATCAACTAAATCAGCATAGTGGTTATATAATTTATCTATGTAAGCATTCTCATCAGCCATAGCCGTCCACAAATCAGGTTGTACTTGTTCAGAATCATTGTTAGTATTTATTTCCAAGTTAGCATAAATAAGAGTACTAAAGTGGCACATAGTATTATATTTTATGCACGGATTTAGCATAGCACTAACCAAGTAAATAGGGAGAATCGAGAAAAAATATTTTTTAAATTTAGTAAATATGGCACTAACAACTTCTTTATAACCTTCTTTATTTTTATATTATTTGAGCAAACCAGAAATATCAGCTATATATGCCAAAATATTACAAACAGTAGGATAATAAGCACCAAAAAATTCAACCGTAGCTATATAAAAATTTTCTAAAAAACTTAACAAGATCATTAATTACAACTCAATCAGAATCATGTAGCATGCAATCAGCAGAATCCACAAATGAACCACAATGTTGGTTAAAAGCTAGCGTAATAAGAACTCTATATTTATAATAAGTTTTAAAAAATCATACGTAGAATTTCATCGAATATCAATTTTTAAGGCATCAATATCGGTGCAAGTCCATTTTATTGACATTTAACTTTATATTCTCTAATTCCTTTTCTTCGATTATTTCCTTGAATAAAACCAACAACAAGACCGATTTTTTCAATATAAAACTCAAAAAACTTAAGACCATCTTTTACAATTAAATTATATATATGACATGCACACTTAATGTAAAAAATTTCAGGTAACGGCGAAGATAGCTTAGATTTTAACTTTGTTATAACAATCTTGTTGGTACAAGCATTATCAAAAGAAATACATAGGATTTTATTTTCGATACCGTAAAATTCTACAACTTTAACAATTGAATCAGCAATAAAATCTTCAGTATGTTTACGATCTTCATCATATAAAAAAGCAAGAATACGTTTTTGCATCACAAAATTACTATCCATCCAGTGACAAGTAACGATTAAATAATCATTTTTATTTACAGTACGACCAAAATCAGAAGTTAGGGACAATCTACATTGAATATTTTTTAACAATGTTGATAAATAAAAATAATATTGTGAATGAAGTCTAAAAATATCAGACCGACAAGTACTTTTAGGAATACCATTAAACATAAGATTATAAATTGCTTGAATATAATGAATAAAGACATCAGAAGAAGGAAAATTAAAAGGCAAACAACCCGTAGCTACCATTTTTGCTATTTCTTTCCGGTCCCTCAATTTATTATACTTCTTAATTACATGACCAGTTGTTGGGTCTCTTCTAGCTTGTGTGGGCCCACCAACAGCCTCACCTCCTTTTGCAATTGGTAACTCTCTTTCGTGAAGATCCTTTATATATCTCGTTAACGTATCCGTACCCCCTTACTTGCCCCCTCTTTTATGCTTATATATTTTTCACAAATATTACATTGCACCTCAATATCTAATATACATTCAAAAAATTTTCATACAATACTGGTGGTTTTACAAGCTCTTAAGGCACGGGGAGGACGGGGAGGGAGATTAACCGATTCAGATCTAACGTTAGCATTTTCTATTGCGGGTGTCTCACCAATATTTTCATCATCTTCATCTAAATTAACCGCATCTACTTCGTTTTCTTCTTCTATACCGTAATTTTCTTGAGTTTCTACATAATTCATATCGTGAGCACCTATACCTATTTTTTTCCCAAAAGGTGTACCAAGCGGTACCGGAGGTGAAGGCACACGGGTATATCTACTACTTGAAGTACCTCTACAGCTTGTAATTCACTTTTTGCTACCACTACCACTTCCGGAAAGAAATTTTTTAACACCTTTAATGGCGAGGTTTCTTAATTTATCCATAATATAAATTAAACTAAAAAAATTCAAAACATAAATATAATAAAATTAAATATTCAACAATTAATACACTAATTAAAAATTAAACATAAGATATGGAACGATAATACCAAATTTTAAAAGTATCCGAAGGTTGCGACTTTAGAAACTTCCACTCGTATTTTGTAATCGCAAAATTAAAAAATTAAAGTGAGCACTTTAGGAATTTAAATATATAGAATATTTGAGAATTGAGAGAGAATGGGATTTGAGAGAATGAAAATTTGTGTGAAAAAAGATTTGAGAGTGTAGGGTATTTATAGAAATTTTTGGGGATTAAAAAAATATTTAAAATGAAAAAAAAAAATTAAAAAGGCCAATTGAGCCGTTCTAAGGGCCCAAACAGTAATACGGTCGTTGGGTCCAACGGTTAACTGGCTCAACGGTCAAATTTTGACCAAATCCGAATTAAGAAAAAAAATATTCAGGCCGATTAACGGCGGGCTTGGATCGGGTTTGGTCTGGGTCGGGTTAATCGGACCCAAACCAAAAAATAACCCAGCTCGGGACCCGATATCCTACAGCCCGTGGGCTGATTGGGCCGGGTCATATCGGACCGAGTTTTCTTAGTGGGTCGGGCTGGGTCGTGTCGGGCCGAGCTGGGCCAGCCCGACCCATTTGACAGGCTTAGGGTGAAGTGTTATTTTGTCACGAAAATACATGTTTAGAAAAGATGCTCAAATGGATATATCAGCATATGGAAAGATCGATAAGATTAGGAGAAAAGTTAAAAAGAATAAGGTGGGAGTAGCCTCTATGACGGACAAGATGAGTGAAGCAAGGTTGAGACGGTTCAGGCCTATGAAGAGAAGTGCACGAATCCATTGATAAGGAAGTTAGAAGTTAGTCATACCAAGTTTCAGGAGAGGTAGGGTAAAGAAAAATTAAGGCATGATACATTTTTAGCTTACAAAGAATATGACCCTAGATAGAAAGATTATGTCGAGAATAAAAAGGCCAAAACCATCGGTGTCCTCCTAAACTTGGCACGATCTTTCACTTAGGCACCTCAATTGGACCATGTTCATTTTAAACACCTCAAGTAGATAAAAGTGTCTTACTTTGACACTTTTTCTCCTGTTGGCAAAATGCGTGTTTCACACGCTGCAGAGGCGCGTCCAAGCTGTTAGAGTTTTTGCCCTGATTTTCTTACTATATTTAAGTTTTAATTTTTCTTAGAAGGAAAATAAAAGTTATCATAATTACTTTTACTTTTCCTGAAAGAAAAAATATAATTCTTTTCCATATTTGGCTGACATCTATAAATAAAAGACCCCCTTCTCATACCATAACACAATAACATCCACAATATAGTCGTTAAAAGAGTCTTTGTTTAGGGAGAGATTTCTCCCAATAAGTTTTAGGATTTTCAATTTTATTTTTAATATGTAGGCCGTTTGGCCAAACCATATTCAATAATATATTTTTAGTTTAATTTTTCATGTGTCTTCTGATTTATGGTATTATGGTTTGCAAACTTTACGCTTCCGCATGACGCCCTCTCAATTTTGAACCCAACAAGTGGTATCAGAGCCTATTGTTCAAAGATCTGATGGTTCAATTGAGGATAGTTTACTATCAAAGTTGCAACAAATTTGATGATAATGAATATATATATCCAAAAGCTACATGTGGAGATAATTGTCAATCATATTTTCAACAATCCTGCTGTTACATATTTGAAAATAAAGCTCACTTTTAACTCTGCAAAAGGGCTCAAATATTTTTAACCCGAAAAGGGCTAATATATTTTTTAATCCCAAAAGCTCCATTTTTAAACATGTCAAACAACAGTAATATATAAAGAATATATATGAAGAACGAAGATCATGCACAAGAAGAAGGAGAATCAAGAATATTTTGAAGAAAATCCAGCCAAAAAGGGGAGATTTGTTAGGGTTTTTGCCCTGATTTTCTTACTATATTTACGTTTTACTTTTTCTTAGAAGAAAAATAAAAGTTACCATAATTACTTTTTAGAGGAAAGGTTTTGGACATCTATAAAAATAAGACCCTCTTCTCATACCATAAACACAATAGCCACAATGTAGTCTTTAAAGTGTCTTTGTTTAGGGGGAGATTTTTTCTCTAATAGTTTTAGGTTTTCTTTTATATTAGATTTTTATATGTAGGCCAATTGACCAAACTATATAATAATCGTGTTTTTAGTTAAAGAACAACTTTAGTTATACCTCATATTCCTTCAATTTAGTCAATTTTTTTATTTTTAAATCTTCAGTTTCATTAATGAAAATTAATCAACACTTCATTGCATGCATTGTACCTACAAAAAATACCATTATTAGCTAGATCTCTCTACGAATCAACGAAAAACCGAATCAAAAGTGAAAAAAAAATTATCGGAGGTTCAATCGGGTTTCAGAATTTGTGGAAATGAGATTTTTTGGGATTTTACCCCCTTAAGTTCTCAAATATGACGTGTAAAGTTATTTCTTCTGTGGTAGGTTATAATTGACTTATAAAATCCACGTGGATTGGTTGACCCACACGCACCTCGGGTTAATTTTAATAAGGGCAAAAAGTGTCAAAGTAAGACACTTTTATCTACTTGAGGTGTTTAAAATGAACATGGTTCAGTTGATGTGCCTAAGTGAAAGATCGTGCCAAATTTAGGGGGACACCTATGAATTTGGCCGAATAAAAAACATGGGCAATACATCAAGCATATGATCCATTGCATTCGTGAATTACATCAAATATGTTATTGTATATCCTCCAAGTTGCATTTCCTTTGTAAATATATCTTTTGTAGCCGTTTGACCATGAAAGGTTTTTACTTTCTTTTGGAAAATTATTTCACATTAGTGAAAAAAGTGAAAATTGTATTTGTTTGGCCGTGAGAATTTCAAATATAATTTCGGAATTGTATTTGGAAAAGTGAAAACAAGATTTACTTGTTTTCATTTTTTTTCACTCATACTTCTCTCACAAAATTCCAAAAATAACTTTAATTTATATTTATGGCCAAACACAATTCCAACTTGAACTTAAATTTCAATTTTAATTCCAACTCCGAAAAATTATGATTTTTATAATCAAATGGGTCTATATAGCTCACATATATAAAATGTAGTGCGTGTTTTATAATGTTTTAAAAATGATTTTAGGGGTACCATTGGAATTCAAGTAATCTCAATAAGATAAACATTTGGTCTTCCACTTTCGACTTCTAAATCAGTGGGCAAAACAAATTTTGATACACACCAAAAATTTCATCAGTCAATTTACAATTCTTAAGGTGCGTGTTTTCCTCGTCCACCATGTCTTTGAAAACTACTACATATATCACTTTGTCAATGTAATAAGTATTAATAATTAACCAAAAAAAAAGTATTAATAACTACTCAATCTGTTTCATAATAAATGAATTGTTGAATTTTGACACACATATTAAGAAAAAATATTAAAAATATAAATTTAATACAACTTTTCATTTTTACCCCAAAAAAAGAAAAAGTTGACCTTGTAATATCTTTTTCAAAAGTTAATTGGTTGTCAAATTATAAGGGTAAATTTGAAAAAAAATTTAATGATTTACTTGTTTTGAAACACCAATAAATACCTCAATAATTCACTTATTCCAAAACGGAGGAAGTATGTTTTTGCCAGATGTTTGTAGCTCCCAGTACTACAAAGTCCAGTCCTTTCAAATTTGTTTGTTATATTTGTGGCCAGTATCATGAAGGATCTATAAAAGTCCAAATAGGATTAGTTTTTGGTACAATACATAAATAGATATTTAAATTTGACCTCAATCTCAATTTGGTCCGCATTGTGTCAGTTGAATACTTTAACTTACAAAATGATTATATGAACACCTCCAGAGCTTAAATGTCACGTTAGTGTCGGGTCTTCACGAGACACGGTGGGGAACAAATTGACGGGTCTACATGTGCACTGTTAAAATTATATCAAATTTGAGTGTCAGTTTAAGTATTATGTTAATTTTCTATATAAAAGGACATTTAGATAAAGATTCTTATCATTTAGGGTGTGTTTGGTATTAACGAAAACATTTTCCAGTTTAGCAGCCACTACAGTAATGTTGATTCAGTCAATACAGTGAAAGTGAATGCTTTTAGCTTCTACTCTATTACTAGTATATATTATCTTGGAAAAGTCTACCATATAGGCTTTGCACCACCCTATATATATACTTTATTTAACTCTTCAGAAAAAAATCATACTGTATTAGTTTGTGCAACAAAAATAAAAATGAAAACCAACACAAAAATACACCTCTATATCTCTGTGTGCCTTTTGCTGATTCTTTTGCCTGCATTTGCATCTTCTACCTTTTTATTTCAGGTACCCAGTAAAGCTAAACTATATATAGATACACAAATGGTGGCGGAGCTAAAATTTTCATTAAAGGAGTTTAAAATATGTAGAAGTAGATGTTGAACATATAGTTCCTATATATACTTCTGAACATCTCAATAAAAATCATAGACTCCGCCACTGCTTGCATGTATAGTGTAACTTTTTGTCGATGAACCCCTTGCTCCCACTTAGCTCCACCCCTGAATACGAGACGGATCCTTTTTTGTGCTGAAATATATATTTATAGTATTATGATATGGATTCTTTTTTTTTTTCCAAGAGAAAATGATCAAAAACTCCCAAACTTTTACCTCAAATTTCAATTACACACTCAATCTTTAAAGATGATCTATTACCCGAACTATTTTAAAGTAAAATTATTATACCCTGAACTAACTATTTTAAAGTGGAATTATTACCCCGAAAACTGACAACCAATTATTTGAAATATGGTATGATGCACGCACTGCCACGTCATTTTTTCCTTTTTTTTTTACTCTAAAAAAATTAATTATTTAACTTTATTAATTTCTTTTTTCTTCCTCAGTTTTCATTTTGCTCAATTTTTTTCTTCAACCAATTTATCTTCTTGGGTCAAAAATAAAATTCTAGAGAAAAAAATGACGGATTAATGAAGTTCTTGAATGATGGATTAATGAAGTTCTTGAATAGCGGATTAATGAAGTTCTTGAATAGCGGATTAGTGAAGTTCTTCAATCCAATTTCATCTTTTTTTGCTCAAGATTGCCATTAATGGTGAATTCTTCCCCATTGTGGAAATTCAAAGTTTTCAGCTTGCCACTAATGACGGATCTTGAGCAAAAATAGAGAAAATCAAAGAAATGGATTGAAAATTATACGTGGGTTGTGTTGGAAATTATATATGGCATTGTGAAAATTCGAAGCTTTGAGCTCGCCATTAATGGTGATCTTAAGCAAAAAAAGAGGAAATCGAAGTTCTTGAATTTTTTCAAGTTTCTTGAATCGGAGTTCCCCAACTTCTTCATTCAAGAATTCATTAATCGGAGAAATCTTATTGTTTCCTTAGTTCAAGTGTTTCTTGGTTTCGATTTCGGAGCAAAAAGAATTTTTTAGTTTCGGAGAAATCCATTAATGAGGAAGATAAGGAACTCCATTAATGAGTTCTTGAATTTTTGTTTTGAAAAAGAGAAGAAGGCATGACATGACAATTAAAATTCATTAAGAAAAAGTAATAATTAAAATATTTATTATATTATTAAAAATAATGATGTGAAAATTAGGAAAAAAAGAATTTAAAGTGAAATGGGATCAACTGACGCGTCCATGAGAAGGTGTAGTCACGTCCAGTGACAGGTTAATAATTGGGGGTAATAAATTCGGTAAAAATAAGTTTAGGGATAATAGATCACCTTGTGTATAGTTGGAATTTCAACTAAAGGTTGGGAGTAATAGATCATTTTCTCTTTTTTTAATAATAAAACAGGGATTTAACTGGGATTCTTCAGGGCAAGATGGAGGATGGTGGAACCATCTTATCAAATTAGTACCAGATTTGGCTGATGCTGGTTTCACTCATGTTTGGCTTCCCCCACCCTCAAATTCCCTTGTAAATCACTCCCAAGGTACTCATACATATTTTCAATTGGCATAATATATAAATAGACACCCAAACTTGCCTCAGCTGGTAAGTAAGTCCTACAACTCGTTCTCACTGTGTCTCTTGGATACTCAGCTCTGACGTGATACATAAATTTTGAAGGTGCCTAGAGGATCAATTTGTACGATGAGTTGTTAACTGACACAGTGGAGATAAGTTGAGGTGTCTAGATGAGCGTAAAACGATTACTTTTGTCTTCAAGGAATAGGGATCATAAGTACTAATATACATTGATTTCAACTGGTCAAGTATTTCCAACGGTGTGTGGACCTTTCATAATTTGCTTGCAAACACTTAATATTTCTCAAATTGACAGGGTATATGCCATCAAGATTGTATGATTTGGATACATCAATTTATGGCAATTCGCGAGAGCTTAAAGCGTTAATTAAGGCGTTTCATGATAAAGGGATCAAATGTCTTGCTGATATAGTTATCAACCATAGATGGGCCGAAAACAAGGACAGTAGAGGAATCAACTGTTTATTTGAAGGCGGCACCCCTGATAATAAGCTGGATTGGGGTCCAAGTTTCATTTGTGGCAATGACACTCAATTTTCTGATGGCAAAGGAAACACGGACACTGGCTTAGATTGGGGAGCTGCACCGGACATTGATCATGTGAATCCGCAAGTACAAAAGGACTTATCCGAATGGATGAATTGGCTCAAGACTGAAATTGGTTTCGATGGTTGGAGATTCGACATGGTCCTAGGATATGCACCTAGGTTCACTAAAATCTACATGGACAATACTAAACCTGATTTTGCTGTTGGAGAGTTCTTCTTGAAATTTAATAACAAACCGGATGGGAAACCGGATTATGATCAGCACAGGAATGATTTAGTTCATTGGGTTCAGAATGCGGGTGGAGTTGTGACAACTTTTGATTTTACGACTAAAGGAATTCTTGGTACTGCTGTTGGCGATACAAGATTTGATTTGTTGAAAGATTCTAAGGGAAATCCTCCAGGGATGATTGGTCTTTTGCCGCAGAATGCTGTGACTTTTATCGATAATCATGATACGTATTCGCAGCAGCAGTGGCCATTCCCTACAAATCCAAATGATAAAGTTACTCAGGGATATGCCTACATTTTAACTCATCCTGGCATTCCATCAGCGGTATGTATATTTCTACATTGCCTACATTTCAACAAGCAAGATTAGGCGCGCCGTATACATATAGAGCTTAAGTTCTACGCGGTAATGGTGTGATGTTACACGACTAAATCACTTACAAAATAATCGCAAGTAAGTCTCTATGATTCGGTTAACTAGGCAAAACGGTAACTAACCTGCTGTCGCAGGCTCAAATTCACTGCTACATCCATCCATATGTCAAATCATGCAGAAGTATTTCTAACGAGGCGAGTTGTTCTTTTGTGTTGTACAGTTCTATGACCATTTCTTCCTGTTCCAAGGGATGAGGAAGCCAATTAAAGATTTGTATGCAGTTAGGAAGAGGAACGGGATTTCATCAACAAGCAAAGTGAGGATTTTGGCAGCTCAAAGTGATTTTTATGTTGCAAACATCGACGACAAAATCATCGTCAAGATTGGACCTGGCAATGTTGGAAATCTTGTTCCATCTAATTTTCAATTGGCAACATCAGGGGTTAACTATGCTGTATGGGAAAAGAAGGCATAAAGTTTATATGGGACTATCCAATCTGAATATTAGTAGTAGCATTAGTGTTAAAGATGCCAGAACTTGGTTGACAACATCCAGAAAAATAAGATATGTTTCTGTGGATCATCATGAATCTCAAAGGAAATTTTTGTGCCTTGTATTGAATTGAATTATATGAATACACTAGGTCCATTCCATTGCACGTTGTAATTACTAGTAAAAGAATTCTTAGATCAAATGATGAAATTTTTATGTCTTTGGCCCCCCCCCACCCCACAAATTAATGGTGTTCTGTAGGGGTGTGCAAAAACAGATTCAACCAATACCCACAATTGATAAAAATGTTATTGGTTTTTTGGTATTGGGTTATTGGGTTATATTACTGATTTTTAAACGGTTTTGTAAATTTTTTTATTGGGATATCGATTTGGTTCCTGTTTAAGGTTTTAGTTAAAGGTTAAACCGATAATCCAATAAATTATATTAAAATTATATTTTGATCCGTAATTATATAATAGTGGCTTTAGATTTTAAATACATACTCTGTTGTTTTTTTGCATTTTATAGTTGTGGTCTTAGTGCTTGTAATTGCGTAAACTTCATGCATGAAAATAGTGTAGAAGAGAGAAAAATAAGAACAATATTTTTTTAAAAATAGAGGATCATTTTCTTATGGATTAAACTGAAAATCAAAACATTATGGAACAAAAATCGATAACGAATAACTTATTGGTGTGATTATCAGTTTAGCGTGTTTACAAACGAAATCAATAAACCGAATCGATAATACACAAAATCGAATCGAACCGGTCGATATGCAACCCTAATTCGCAATCCTCGGTTAAATCGAAATCAAAACATTAAGGACCAAAAATTAATCAACCAAAAATCGATAATGAATATCTTATTAGTTTAATTATCGATTTAGCGTATTTATAAATAAAAACCAATAAATTGAATCGATAATACACAACATTGAACTGAGCCGTACGCAACCTTAATCCGCAATCCTTCAAGTTAATTACTAGCACATAATTATGATACTCCAAATCCGAATAGAAGCGGTGATATTATAGAAGGTATAACTATGATAAATTAAGGTGTATACAGGGGCAGCTCTATTTTACAAGAAAATAGGCGGCCTCCATAGGCCCTCAAATTTGAGGGACCTCATTTTTTACGATAATATATTATAGATTTTTTTTTAAATAAATATTATTTATAGAAAAAATAATTTATTTTTATATAAAAGAAAAGAATTATTAGAAATTCATAGATCGAAAATATTATGTCTCAAGAAAGATTAATCCATTAATTATATTATTACTTAAAAAAGAATAATTAAAAAAAATTAATTATATAATTTTGAAAATAGAGTTAGTAAAAATTGAGACACCCCGTGTGTGTATGCTTACTTTATTTCTCCATTATAGTTAGTAAAAAGAGAGGTTTGATTGTGTTTTTTATTTCTTTTGGTAAACAGGGTTTGATTGTTTATATTCTTTTCGTTTTACCTTGTTTTTCTGCTCTCCACTCCCCTTCAAAGTATGATAAGGAAGCTACAATTTCCATGGATAACCGAAAAGGAGGAAATATGGATTCGAAGATACTTGGACATGGGCACTGTGATGCTCATGTCTATGAAGAAGAAGAGGCAGACCGTAGAATATCAACAGGCAATGCTGAGTTGGAAAAGGCTGAGCAACGAATGAAACAGGCTGGGATTGACAAGATTCTTGGTGAAGGGTCAATGGAAGATGCAGTTGTGTCGCCGTCGAAGAAGAAGGATGACAAAGGAAAAGTGGCAGATAGAAAACAGCAGCAGATGATAGAGAGAATTAAAAAGATTAAGGAAGTTGAAGAAAGGAAGAAGAAGGATGAAGAGGAGAGGTTAAGGAAGGAAGAGGAAGAACGGCGTCGACAAGAAGAAGTAGAAAGAATTGAAGAGGAGAAGAGGCGATTGAAAAAGGAGAGGGAGAAGGAAAAGATGTTGAGAAAGAAACAGGAAGGGAAACTGCTTACGGGAAAGCAAAAAGAAGAAGCGCGAAGATTAGAAGCAATGAGAAAGCAATTTCTCGCTAGTGGTAAAGGGGCTTTTGCCACTCAAAGTTGATGAAAGTAGAAAAGAGGGAACCAAACGGCCCGTTTACCAAACAAAGAGGACAAAGCCACAAGCTCGGACTAATGGTGGAGTCGAGGAAGAGTCACAAGTGCAAGAGAATCAGCAGGACATTGTCTTTGAGGTTGAAGCAAACGGAGTTGAAGAAGATGAGGAATGGGATGCGAAAAGTACTTGGGATGCTACCGATCTTAATATCCCTGGAAAGACTGCTTCCGAAGAAGAAGAAGAGATAGATTCAGATATTAAGGAGACAATGTCAGCTGCTAGTGATGCAGCTCCAACAATCCCCGAGAACATAGAGCCGGAGGTTGGAGTTTCAGAAGAAACTAGTGGCCGAAGTGAATATAATCTTCGGTCTCCTATTTGCTGTATAATGGGACATGTGGACACCGGTAAAACCAAGCTTCTTGACTGCATACGAGGCACTAATGTTCAAGAAGGCGAAGCTGGAGGGATCACGCAGCAGATAGGTGCAACTTATTTTCCTGCTGAGAATATACGCAAGCGAACTAAGGAACTGAAAGCAGATGCCAATCTGAAGGTCCCTGGATTGTTGTTCATTGACACACCTGGACACGAGTCTTTCACGAATCTGAGATCTCGAGGTTCAGGTTTATGTGATATGGCAATTTTGGTTGTAGACATTATGCACGGGTTAGAAAGGCAGACAGTCGAGTCACTTAAATCTTCTAAAGATGAGGAATACAAACTTTGTTATTGCTTTGAACAAGGTAGATAGGCTTTATGGATGGAAAGCGTGCGAAAATGCATCTATAATGAAGGCGATGAAGCAGCAGTCCAGAGATGTTCAGTCTGAATTTCGTATGAGGCTTACTCAGGTCGTTACCGAGTTCAAGGAGCAAGGTATAAATACGGAATTATACTATAAAAGCAGAGATATGGGAAAGGGTACTTTTAGCATTGTACCAACTAGTGCAATCAGTGGTGAAGGGATTCCGGACTTATTGTTGTTACTGGTCCAATGGACAGCAAAGACTATGGCTGAGAGACTTACATACAATGTACTGTTTTGGAGGTTAAGGTTGTTGAAGGTCATGGAACAACCATTGATGTGATACTGGTCAATGGTGTGCTCCATGACGGAGATCAAATAGTAGTTTGTGGCATGCAGGGCCCAATTGTCACCTCAATCCGATCGTTATTGACTCCTGACGCAATGAAGGAACTTCGAGTAAAGGGATCATATGAGCATCATAAAGAAATCAAGGCTGTGCAGGGGATAAAGATTACTGCTCAGGGGCTTGAGCATGCCATTGCTGGTACTAGTTTATATGTTGTGGGGCCTGATGATGACATGGAAGGCATCAAAGAAGCAGTTAAGGGAGATATGAGGTCGGTGATGAGCAGGGTCGATAAATGTGGTGAGGGCGTTTACGTTCAAGCTTCTACACGCGGATCACTAGAAGCTTTACTTGAATTCTTGAAGACTCCTGAAGTAAACATACCTGTCAGTGGAATTGGCATAGGCAACGTGCACAAAAAGGATGCGACGATAGCTAGTGTCATGCTTGAGAAGAAGAAAGAGTATGCAACAATCTTGGCCTTCGATGTGAGGATAGCACAAGATGCAAAGGAACTCGCAGATAAAGTTGGCGTAAAAATTTATACCGCTGATATTATTTATCACCTATTCAATCAGTTTAAGGCCTACATTGACAATCTCAAGGAAGAAAAAAAGAAGTTAGTAGCTGAAGAAGTAGTCTTCCCCTGTAAGCTCAAGATCATACCTAATTGCGTCTTCAACAAGAAGGATCCAATTGTCTTAGGAGTTGAAGTTCTTGAGGGCATTGCCAAGGTCGGGACTCCAATATGCATTCAACAGAGTCTCGTAGATATTGGTCGGATTGCGTCCATAATGAATAAGGATAAGTCTGTTGACTCCGCCAAGAAAGGACAGCAGGTATCTATTAAGATAATTGGGTCTAACACTGAGAAACAACAAAAAATGTTTGGCAGGCACTTTCAATTGGAAGGTGAGCTTGTTAGCAAAATCTCAAGAAGATCTATTGACATTCTCAAAGCCAACTACCGGAATGACTTGTCCGTTGAAGATTGGAAGCTAGTTGTGAAACAGAAGGCCATATTCAACATGCAATGAGACTTTTTCTCAAAGCTTTTTTGCAAGTAGATTTAGCCTGTTGACTAGATAGTTACCAGTTATATTCATAAACCAATAAGTTCTGTTTACTTATCGAAATGCTATTCTAGTTTATTTATCTTCGCAAGTAGATTTGTCTTGTGAACTAGACTATTTCTTAAGACCGATTTGTGTTTCTAGCTGTCCAACTTCAGTAAGTATAGTTTGGTGCTTGGAATGAGTATGGCTAAAGCAAATTTCTTATACATTGAGTTTTAAGGCTAAGTATCTATCTAACTTCGTTTTGTTTATTAAGGTGTTTTAAATAGCTAAGACATATTTGAATGGTATTATTCTCCAGAACAGCTGGAAAACCGAGGTTTATGGTAATCGTAAGTTCAAGATGTCTCGTGCATTTTCTGAATTACTTTCTACATGTTAAGCATCCATATATAACCAAGGTGCTGGTTCTCTCATTTGGACATAGGTGATTCCTTCAGAGAGTGGCTATAAATAGTGGCATTTGTATGTGCAGGTTATTTGCAGTAGCAGTGAGTTTTATTTGTTATGTTTGAAAGGATAAACTCTTTCGTCAATGTATCAGCTACCTGATCGAGGGAACTAACATAACCAACCTCAAGGTATCAGGGCAATCAGCCCAGTCTGCATCAGTAAAATCATTAACAGGAATGCTGGCGATGCAATCCGCTAGTCATTGTTCCCTTCAAGGCCTGAAAAATACACGCTTCAAGGCCTGAAAATGACAGAGTAAGGAAATGCATAAACTGGAATAGCCTGTCAACACAAAAGGACACATCTGAACGGGTGATCGAGATGTATTGCAGCGCACCAGCGAGACTGCGATACAAGGCTGGATCATTAAATGATTCACTACCTGTCTTAAAGAACTGCAAGCCACCAACCATGGGTGTCCATATAGGCTTTTCTCCTTCCATATTTGCACGTTGCAGGACGCCACGAGTATACTTTGACTGAGAGAGTACCAAACTGTGTCAGTATAATGCACTTCAACTCCCGGAACCTAGTGTTTCAAGGGATGAGCATTTCTTCCTGTTTCAAGGGACGAGGAAACCAATTAAAGATTTGTATACATTTAGGAAGAGGAACGGGATTTCATCAACCAGTAAAGTGAGGATTTTGGCAGCTCACATTAATCTTTTTGTGCAAACATTTATGACAAAATCATCGTCAAGATTGGACCTGGGAATGCTGGAAATCTTGTTCCGTCTAATTTTCAATTGGCAAGATCAGGGGTTGACTATGCTGTATGGGAAAAGAAGGCATAAAGCTTATATGGGACTATCCAATATGAACAATAGTACTAGCATTAGTGTTAAGACACTTAGAACTTGGTTGAATTTCGTTGACAACATGCAAATGAACACTAGAAAAATAAAATATGCTTTTGTGAGTCTCAGAAGAAATTTTTGTGTAATATATTGAACTATATGAATACATTGGCTACATTCAATTGCACATTGTAATTACTAGCAAAAATTTCATAGATCAAATGACAATATTTTTATGCCTTTTGCTCCCATACAGCATAGTCTTGTCCAGAAGTTGCCACCTGATAATCGGATGGGATAAGACTTCCGAGATCAGTTTTAGGACCAAGCTTGACAATAACCTTCTCATCAATCATTGCTACATAAAGATCAGAATCTGCAAGCTACTTGTCTCAGAAATCCCATTCCTCTTCCTAATAGAGGACAACATTGAAATTTCGTCTTTCAATCCAAAATCAAAGAAATGGTCATAAAACTGCAACCAAAAGTCACTACAACAGCGGAAGTTTACTTTGTTACAAAACTGAACTTTATTAGAAATGCATCGATGGGAAGGAAAAAATTACCACTCAGGGAACCCCTGGATGAGTAAGAATATACGCATATCCTTGTATAACTTTGTCTGAAGGGAATGGCCGCATATGTTGTGTGGAACCAGTATCATGATTATCAATAAAAGTCACAGCATTTTGAGGCAAAATACCAATCAAACCAGGAGGTTTTCCATCTGAATCTTTCAATCTCCCTAAATTCCCTTGAATAGCATCTTGTAAAATCCCTTTAGTTGGGAAATGAACCACCAGCATTTTGAACCCAATTAGCTATTGCATCTCTATTAGTATCCCAGTATTCACCAACTGCAAAATCCGGGGACGTGTTTTGCATAAAAATCTTGGTGATACTAGGGGCATACCCCTTAACAAAATTGAATCGTCAACCATCAAATCCAATATCAGATTTAAGCCAATTCATCCAATCTGATAACTCTTTTGTTTAGATGATCGATATCAGAAGCACCTCCAAAGTCCTCACCGGTATCATCATTTCCAGTGCCATCAGAATATTGTGTGTCGCCTTTGCAAATCATATTTGGGCCCCAATCAAGACTGTCATCAGACGTTCCCCCTTCAAAAATGCAGTATATTCCTCTACTATCTTGTTTATCAGCACGTGTGGTTTATTACTATATCAGCAACAGCTTTGATCCCTTCCCCATTTAAAGCCTTAATAATATCTTTCAGTTGTTGCTCGTTCCCAAACTTGGACAAATCTAATTCATACAATCTTTGTGGCATGTATCCTGCAACAAAAATTTGTCCGTCATAACATATACAAAATAGAATAGGTGATCTAAACCCAAAAAATGCGGGGACATAAATTAAAAAAAATTACCAAACATGAGTAATTCCGGCTTTAGCCAGGTCCGGAACTAAGTTGATGAGAGAGTTGTACCATCCACCTTCCTTGTTCCTGGATTCCCAATTGAACCCCTAACAAATTAGTATTAAACAAGAACAAACAAATTACTCAGCTATATAGTACATGTGATTTAACGTAGACGATATACAGTTCGATACATGAGGGGAACAAAGGGCACCTGAAACAACAATGTTGGAGCTACAAATATAGGAAAAGGAGAAAGAACTAAACAAAGAGTAAGAATAAGAGAATTCATTGTTACTTGTCTTGTGTTGTGTTAATTGTAGGATGAATAGAAAAGATTAGCAAGAAGCTCTCTATTTATTATGTTTTGGCACAAAAATGTTGAATACATTTCTTGCCTTCAATTATGAATAATCCAGTCAAACTATGCATTTTAAAGTTGTTGCCTCCAATAAGAATCTCTTGGATTATGAGTTAATGCAAAATCCAATCCTAATATGCATTTTAAAGTTGTTGCTTCAAATCAAATTATGCAGTAAAGTTGTTATCTACAGAAGAAGTCTTTCGGTACGTGGCGTGGGATAAAGATAATAATCTTGGGATAAAATTTGAGATTAACTTTGTTACCTATTTGGCTTGAAGTATTAGCTAATCCCAAAATTATTTAATTCCATATAGAAGATGGTTTGTAATGGGTATTATTTAGTCCTAGAATTACTTCAGTGTGGGTAAATTATCCTATATTTAAGATGAGATAAATTTCATGGGATATCCTTAATTTATCTATCACATTCCACTTATCAAACAACCCGCTACAGAATAAGTGAAATATTAATAGAACTGGATGCTAGAGACAGTAAATTTCATCGGTGGTCATTTGAACTAAGCATCCTGCATTCGCGCAGGGTCCAGGTGAGGGGCGCAAGTGTGACCTGATCCTGTAATTACACTGTTAATACATAAAACTTCATAATAAATAAACTGTTACGTTGTTGCTGCTTCGTCTTCTTCAGGCTTAAGTTGAGCTTTACCAAAGTGTAACTTCGTATCTAAAGATTTAAACGTTTGAAAAGTTGAAGTTTTTAAATTCAAATGTTTGACTATGAAGTTAGGCTCTACCGAAGCATAAAGTAAGACAACATAATGTCTAAATTCAGTGCTAGACTTTAGATATTGATGGAATGGAACCAATCGTAATAGGGAATTGCATATAATTTCTTGAAATTTTTGCCTTGATAAATGTGATGCGAACATAAATTACATTTTCAATCATATGACACTATTTTGTCCATGGTCACTTTTTGTGTGGTAAATAAATGGTGATATTTTCGAAGAGCAACAACAATATGTAAATATACAAAAGTATAGAATGTGGAGGATATTTTTGTAAATAAATAATATTTTTAAAGAAATATAGTAATGTCGATTGTTTTTAATATATCGAATCAAACACTAGATAAGAAATAAGCCCAATACTACTAATTTAAATATTACTAATACATCCAATTCAATACTATCCTTATATATCATGGGTCAATGACTATAAGGAACCAACAACTCTCTCTTTTTAAACAACCTATATCCTCCACACTTAATCAGCATTTGATAGATTATCCAACTCCGAGCAATCCTAGTTTGGTGTGAGGTGTAAGGATAAATAATTCAATAAGGAACTATTTTAAACCATGTTTGGTGTGAGATATTAGTTGGTGCTGAAATTATTTATTCCACCATTTATACTACAGTGATGAAATAACTAATCCCAAAATTAATTATATCGGGATAACTCTTTCCAACCAAACGATCCGTAATATTAGTTGAACCAGCAGATCAATATGCTTTGTTTGGCAATGCGAATAAGTATTTTCTTATTAAGTAATTTTTTAAAGACACAATTATCCTTTTACCCTTATTATTCTTACTTAATTAAAAAAAAATATTAACATATTTTTTGACAAAAGAATAATTTAATAAATTTTACCGACGTTTCCTTTATCTTAAAACTCATGGGGGCGTTAAAGGGACTATTTACCCAGTTGGTCCGTGTGTTCCAGTACGCATCCATTGACCGGACGCTCTCTGCTGCCATTCCGTCGGCGACCGGCGATCGATAATTAGTTTCAGCAGTTCGTTGGATAATTCATTATTAGAGATTAAACTAGTTGGAAATTTACTGTTCAATTTCAGCAGTTCCTTGGATAATTAGGATTTGACAGCCACCATTTTGGACGTGTGGTTAGGATGTCGTTCATGAAAGGTGATTTGCTAAACAGAACGAGAAGGCTTGTCAAAGGTTTAGCCAAGGCTGAACCTCTCTGGCTCAAAGCAATGGAGGAGTCAGTACTCTTATACTCCTTTCCTTTCGTCATTCTTTATTTCACTCTCTTCCCATTTTCTTCAACTAATGGGTGTGTTCGTTCGGTATGAAGAAAATATTACTTATTTTTTTGTGTTGTGTAAGCAAAAAGTATTAGTGGTAGGGGGAGGGTTGGTGAGTATGAGGAGTTTTGGAGAGTGCCAGGATACAGACAATTGCTTTCCCTTTGTATATTAGATTAAACATTTTCTTCCATAAAATGAACTTATCCTTTGTCCAACCGACCCTCTATCTAAAAAAGCTTAAAATGCTAGAAAATGGACAGTTTTATTTATCTTCAACTTCACGTGTAGCTTGATTCTTTTCCTTGGGCCAACAACCTAGTCCTGTACTTAAGATTCTCCGTGCTCTAATACTATATTGAAATGTGTGTATTCCCTTGTCTGAAAGCTTACCCAAATTTTAAATTTTAAGCTTACAGCATGATTGATAAAAAGAAAAAAGAATTACGTTCGCTACAGTTTTCCCTGAAGAGTTTGTTAGAATTATCCATGTTTTCTGGGGGTAATTTTACTGTTATGTGTATCCATTCCGCCTTGGAGTATGAAAATATGCCTGTAATGCTGGTTACTGCTTGAAATTTTTGTTTCTAGGGCACCACCTGCAACATTTCCTCGTGCTGAGAACAAACTGCAACCCATCAGTCTACCCGAGGATGTCTACGTCAAGAAGTTCTTCCAGAAGCACCCAGAGTCTAAACACGAGGACACTATTAAGTATGACTTTTAACCTGTTCATGCTTCTTAGTACGTCTTGTTTGATTTCCGATCATCTGACAGTAGTGTTCCAACGTTCTCTGATAGTAAACTATCCTTGAGGTGTAAGCTGTGTTGTATTTTTGATCCTTTAGTTTTGAGTCTTAACAGTTCGTTTTTGTAGACTTCAATTTTAAAAGGATATCGTGCAAAATGTTGCATGCCGAGGAAACAAGTGGAAAAGGTGCATCACCATTCTAATTTGGTGGTAGCCAGATCTCAAATCCTCCTCGGAAAGCACCTTAGCAACTGCCAATTCATCCAAAAGGTCAACACTGGGAATGGGAAACTTATCCTTTATTGTGAATTGATTAAGCTCCATGTAGTTCACACACAACCTCCATGAACCATCCTTCTTCCAACCAAGTACATAATATGATACTAAATACTATATTGGAAACTGAAAATTATTTAGGTCTCAGCACATCTTTTGTTGTGCAGTTGAGAATAGAATCAGTGTATTATCGTTATTTTCCAATTGGAAAACTTAGTTCTCAATGTTTTCGCACAGTCGAGGCTTTATTATTTTTTTCTTCTATAATTTTGACAGAATTTCTGGATTTGATCCTCCTCCAGCCAGAGTTTTCGGGTGGCGAGTGCTCGAGTTAAAGGAGCAGGGGGTCAATGAAGAGGAAGCTATTGCTGTTGCTGATGTATGTATCTCGTCTTTCTAGATTTGAATCCGTGGAGGTTCAATAATCTCTAGGATCTCTCTTTTATGAACTTTGTCTTTTTATTGCTATAGATGGAATATCGAGCTGAAAAGAAAGGGAAAAAGAAAGCATATTCTCGATTGAAGAAGATTGCTCGACTTCAAGGGAGGAAACCACCTCCCAATCCATATCCAAGTGCTATCAAGGAGATACAAGCTGAAGAAAGGCCGTTTGTGCGTGATCGTTTCTATAACCGAGATATTCTTAAAATTGTGGAGAAACTGAAAGAGGAGAGGCAAGCGGAGTTGCAAGACAGACGTGGAGGGGGCTGGTAAATGGACATGGTCTTTTTCTAATAGTTTTTCTTTTCGCCTTTTTGATGCTGAAATTGTTTATCTTTGACATGTTTAGATCTTTGTCCAAGTGGTTATACTTGGTAATGTTATGATATCCTTTTCTCATGTACTAGAAAAAACTCCACTTCTGGTTTACGTAGTAGACTTGGAGTTCATATTCCAATGAAATTTGGAAAATAAGTGAGTATTATCTCTTGCCAATGTTAGACAAGCTTTGCAAGTATCGTTTTGTTTTCGACATATCAATTTTTTTTAATCTAATTACTCCATTTATTAATATTCAAGTAGTTCTGTGTACTTTTTATTGCCTTTTTCCTTCAAGGTAGGTTATCCTTGCCTTCTTGCCCCACAAATGTGTTGATGAATATTTGCAGGTCTAAGACAATGTATGGATATCACATATTGTGATAGCACATTCATGCTTGAACCAACTTGCATATAAATATGTTTTAAGGATCTACATGCTTCCTACTTTTACTTCTCTACACATTCAACTCCTTTATCTACCGTGGCTAGTGTAATTCGTACTTCTTGTTTCTTTGTATGTTTTCTTTTTTTGGAAACCTAGCCTCTGCCCTTCGGGTGAGCACTTTGGAAAAAGAGAGAGAACTAAACAAAGAGAAAGAATAAGAGAATTCATTGTTACTTGTGTTGTGTTGTGTTAATTGTAGGATGAGTAGAAAAGATTGGCAAAAAGCTCAACTTACAATGTTTTGGCATAAAAATGTTGAGACTTCTCTTGCCTTCAATTATGAGTAACCAAATCCAGTCAAACTATGCATTTTAAAGTTGTTGCCTTCATTAAGAATCTTTTGGATTATGAGTTAATGTAAAATAATCCAATCCAAATATTCATTTTAAAGTTGTTGCTTCCAATCAAATTATGCAGTAAAGTTGTTATCTACAGAAGGTATTTTGGTACGTGGCGTGAGATAAGGATAATAATCTTGGGATAAAATTTGAGATTAACTTTGTTCCATATTTTGCTTGAGGTATTTGCTAATCCCAAAATTATTCAATTCCATATAGAAAATGGTTTGTAATGAGTATTATTTAATCCTAGAATTATTTTAGGATGGGTAAGTTATCCTATATATAAGATGAGATAAATCTCATGGATATCCTTATCTATCACATCTCACTTACCAAACGACCCATAGCAGAAAAAGTGAAATATTAACTGAACTTGATGCAAGAGAGTAATTTCAAGAAAGGTTCCAATAATATCTTGAATATTTTTACCTTCATTATGTGTCTGCAATATAAATTACATTTTCAATCATATGACCATTTTGTCCATGGTTACTTTTTGTATTTGTAAATTAATGGTGAAGGTTTCTAAGTGCAACACCAATATGTTAATGCCTTTTTCTCCCATACAGCATAGTCTTGTCCAGAAGTTGCCACCTGATAATTATGTGGAATAAGATTTCCAAGATCAAGTTTTGGTCCAATTTTGACAATAATTTTCTGATCAATCATTGCTATGTATAGATCAGAATCAGAAGCCATGATCTGCACATTACTTGTTGAAGAAATCCCATTCCTCTTCCTAATAGAGATTAGTGCTGAAATTCCATCCTTCAGTCCCCAATCAAAGAAATGGTCATAAAACTGCAACCAAAAACAAGAATTTAACTCCCCAGCTATACATAAACAACAAAAGTAACACTGCCTCAATTGGATCAAGTTACGGTCAGCTATATGTGTCATATTCTGTATGGCATAATACATAAACACACACTCAAACTTGGCCTCACCCGGCAAGTAAGCATTCCAACTTTGAGAGTGTATGCCTGAACACCTCAACTTGGTCGCCGCTGGCAACTAAACTCTCCAACTTGCTCCTACCGTGTCTCATGGACAACCGACGGTGACGTATTTTGGAGGTGCCTAGATGATCATTTTGTAAGTTGAGCTGACGTGTCCCGATGTGTATGCTCAAAGTTGGAGTGCTTACTTGCTAGTTAAAGCTAAGTTTTAGTGTTTGTTTATGTATTATGAGAATCAATCATTGGTTAGCTAGTTTTATATTTTCTGTCAGCCTACTACTGAGACCGGCAATGTGAGCAAACTCACACAGGCCGAGTTCCTCAACTTCCATGGAAACGAATATAAATTTGTTGTAAAATAGACACAACACGAAATGCATAGTAAGAATTTGGTGAGGAAGGAATGTATTTTTTACCACTGATGGAATTCCTGGATGAGTGAGGATGTATGCATATCCTTGCATAACTTTGTCTGAAGGGAAAGGCCACATCTTTTGTGTCGATCCAGTATCGTGATTATCGATAAAAGTCACAGCATTTTGAGGCAAAACACCTATCATTCCTGGAGGTTTTCCATTGGAATCCTTCAATCTCCATAACTCTCCTTGAACCGCGGCTTGAAGAATTCCCTTCGTTGTGAAATCAAAGGCTGTTACAGCCCCACCGCCATTCTGAACCCAACTAACTAGCTCATTTCTATGGTTGTCCTGGTTATACTCCGGTTTTCCGTCCTGACCATAAGCAAGAGAGTTCCAAAACTCACCAACTGCAAAATCCGGGGATGTTTTTCCCATATAAATCTTGGTGATGCTAGGTGCATATCCCCTAACAAAATCGAAACGCCAACCATCAAATCCAACTTCAGATTTCAGCCAATTCATCCAGTCTGATAACTCTTTCTGCACTCTGGTATTAAGATGATCGATATCAGGGGCAGGTTCAAAGTCCAAACCGGTGTCTAGATTCCCCGTGCCATCAGAATATTGCGTGTCGTCCTTGCAAATCATATGGGGGCCCCAATCAAGACGGTCATCAGGCGTCCCTCCTTCAAAGATGCAGTATATGCCCCTGCTATCTTTTTTATCGGCGGTTCTATGATTGATCACTATATCAGCAACGGATTTGATCGTGTGGTCATGTAAAGCCTTAATAAGAGTTTTCAGTTCTTGCTGATTCCCAAACTTGGACGCATCCAAGTCATACAATCTTCCTGGCATATAACCTGGCATAAAAGATGGCATAATCCTTCAAGTAAATCCCATTTAGTGTGGGAATTCTTTTCAACATTTATAGGACAATTGGTTCAAACTCTAGTCTAACAATTGAACATGAATAGTACTCTTTTTTTTTTTTTTTTAATAAGTTGTGGTGTTTGGGCCAACTTACATGTATCTCAACCAAGGGCAACCAATAGGCAGGCTGGGCTGGAAAACGATCTGAATAAATTAAAAAGGATATGGTCCTCTCAAAAGTTACTCCGGCTGAAATAAGCTAGAAAAAGGATCAATAACCCAATTCGTTCAATTCTACAAAGTTTTTTATAATTTATTTAAGAAACTAATAAAACTATTTTTTTCATTATGACACATATCAAATAAACCAATGTCGTTTTGAAAATTTTTTGATAAAGTTTCTGTGGATCAGTTTGAGCGGTGCATATCAGCCCAGTTTTATGGATTGAGCTGAAATGGACCGAGCTAATAGAAGGATCATTGTTTTCTAGTAGGCTAATTTTGTCAGCCCCAGCCTCTACTAAATTTTGAACTCTGGTCTTCCCTGGTTAATTTGGCTTCATTGACCACTAGGTCACAATCACACTGTTGAGTGCGACGCAAATACTAACTGTATCCACAGATTCAATAATAAAAGATTACAACTTCATATGTTAAAGGAGAAAAGTTACCTTGAGGAGACACAGAGTGAGATGAAGGTGGTAACCAAACATGAGTAACTCCAGCTTTAGCCAAGTCAGGAACTAAATTAATGAGAGAATTGTACCATCCACCTTGCTTTTTACTCGATTCCCAATTGAACCCCTAACAAATAAAAACAACAGAGAAGCTACACTTTTTAATGAATATATGAGCAAGTACATAAAAACAAAGATACCTAGCACTCCGGTGCACAAAGCATCCCGCGTTTAGCAAGGTCCGGAGGTAAAAATTTGAAGAAAGTTTCTTGGGAATACCTGGAACAATACGGTCGGAGAAGCAAAGATAGGAAGAATGAATGAGAGAATTAAACAAAGAGGAATAAGAGAATTCATTGTTCTGTTGTGTTGTGTTGACTCCAGGTTCAGGATGAGGAACAAAAGATGGGCAAAGAAACTCTATTTAAATTGTGTTTTAGAGACACAAGAATTGACTTTTTTGAAACGTACACACACTGGGATACAAGATTAACCAATCTATTGTGCCTGGAAATTTCTCAATGGTCTCTCAGCAACAACATAATCAGAATAATCTCATAAGTGAGGTCTGAGAAGAATAATGTGTACATAACTTTATTGTTTCCGATAAACACTCTGACTCAATGTAAGAATATTGGATAGTCACTATATTTTGTATCAATAAGTCACTCAAGTTTTTGGATTTCGTCTTTCTCAAAGTGTTGTCCACAGATAGAAAAGTTTTCAACGTTTAAGTTAATTTGGTCATTTTTCTTCTAGACTAGGATGGTAGACGTACAAGACACGGGAGTTGAATTTAGAGTGTGTATATATATATATACAATTTTTGTTCGTACTAATATATAGTTTGAGCCGAAAACACTAGTATATTCGTAGGGTCATGGACCGCATCCAATGGAAAATCACATTGCATATACAATGCAAATGTATTATTTGCACCGAACTGCCCTTCTATTATTAAGCTGCATACAACAGATCCTTCGTCGTGGTGGTAGAAATTTTATTGCACCCACCCGACTGCCCCTTTGTGCACTTTTTATGTCCACCGTTGGTTGTGGGCCAGATGAAAAGATGTGTTGGTGCTATAACAAATATGCATTTGAAAAATGGAAAGTTTTCACATTACCCAGATATTGTTCTAGGTGGCTTCCTGAATGATGAGGACGGCCAGATAACAATTCAATAACATCATGAAATAAAGAAAGAAAAATAGCAAGTTGATAGAGTTTAGATTAATGACTGGAAAGCTTTGCCATTTCTGCTTCCTTTCAATGACAATCAAATGTTACTGTGATGATCATTGACAGTGATCTGGAAGGCGCGAACCGATAAAAGAGCATCTTACATAAATAAAGCTAGTAGTAATTCACTGGATAATTTCCCTATATAGTAATTCATGTTTTCATAATTGCCTATAAATATAATATCACTCAATTATCCCTATTTTTCTTAAAAATACTTGACACTTCAAAAAACGTTTTTCTTTCCTAGTTTATATGACATGTCATTAATTTTTTTTTTATATATATATATAAGATATAAGAAATAGATCTATTTAACTTATCAAACTTATTTAACTAAAATTTGGTCTTATTTCCTTTTTTTAAAAAATACACATGATATATTTATTATTGAAGAACAATTTAATTATATACTTTAAATTTTATATTTATTTTGTCTTTCTTACAAAAATAAAATATAAATTATATTTATTCTTTATTCGATGTGAGAAAAATTACATCACATGATAAGCATATTAGATAATCACACAACTCAAAGAAAAATAATTCCTCTGATAATGCAATACACATTACTCATCAATGAAGTAGTTGATGTGTCCAAGTATATACATAAAACTAAAGGATGCTTAAAATTTTGCAATCTGCATACAACAACAACAACAACATACCCAGTATATTCCCACCTAATAGGGTTTGGGGAGGGTAGAGTATACACAGACCATACCACTACCTCAAGAGAAGTAGAGAGGTTGTTTCTGATAAACCCCCGACTTAAAACCAATAACAGTATAAACAACAAGTGATCTACATACGAATTAAAATTTTCAGGTGATAATTACCTTTAAAATTTTTCTATTGAATTTTGCTTGACAAAAAAAAATTCTAAAATTTTCTCCTTCAAATTTTATTTTATAGAAAAATTTGTAGGTTTTCCATTAAATTAGTTTGGTTGAAAAACTTGAGAATTAGATTACTGATAAATTCTTTTGTAATTTTTTTAGATTTTTCTTGTAGTTTATAAGATGTAGATTTGAATAAATGAACTTGAAGAGTTAAATAGATTTATAATTAAGAAAATAAAAGATTTTAACAACAATAATAAAAAATTTTAACAACATGGCATGTCAAGTATTAGAGTATAGGATTTTTAAGTGTTAAATATTTTTTGAGGGAAAAAAAGAATAGTTGGGTGATATTCTTGTCCTAAAAGAAACAAAAATAACATTTATAGATGTGAAAATATAGGTGACTACCCATAGAAATTACTCTAATACATTTGCACTTCAACAAACATGGCAGAGGGTTGAATCAATTTATTGTAGAGTCACAGACAGCAATAACCATAATACTGAATTACCATCTCTAGTAATATAAGATCCTATAAAATGATAAGACATAGTCATAAGGTTCTACTGCAAGTCTGCCACAGTAAAATGTGAACAATTATATTTCAGTTCCATTAAGAAACGCCCAGAATTCTGTTACATCATTACAGGGACACGGAATTATATGGGAGAACTGACAGATAAATTCAAAACGTCCATAATTCTTTATCATATGAGTTGATTGTTGGTGACATAAAAAGTAAAAAATCTAGAACGGTGTTTCCCTACTGACATAGTAGCAGATTTGTTCACATCTTTGAAGGCTTTGGGAAAATGTCGGGGGTGAATTTCTGTGCTGCGCTTATGCTGCCCTTAATTTTCATCGCACCTCTGCAACAAGAATCAAGATCATTCAGAATTTGGGGAAAAAAAAACATCAACAGGAGAGACTCTTTAGAGAGTAAAAATTATAATACTATATTAAGAGTCCACGAATTGTTCATAGACTCTAAGAATAAACGCATTTCAGCTCGCAGATAAATCTCCCAACAAGATCAAATACGTTCAATGGCTTGTACACCATGGTAGGCTTCTTATAGGTTCCTAAATGGCCTAAATGTCGATCATAACTGCTCCTTTTGTGGATGAAGACATTCCACAAACTTTCTGAGTACCCAAATGCTCCGTTATTTTGGTAAAATGTGTCTCAGAATTACACCAACGGCACCAGCACCCTGACCTTGAATTTACCTATGACAGTTGGCCTTCAATTTGGGAGAAGATCAAGCATGAATAATTGAACAGTATCATCAACTGGGAAACTCTTAATCCTCTCCTACTTCAGGAACATCCGGCTTTATTTGAAATCACAATCTTTTTAATAGGAAGCAGATTCCAATCTATTTCAGCGAAACTTATTCCAATGCTGTAGTATATAGCCAGATCGCCAACACTAACAGTAGCAAACAAGATAAGACCGCCATCAGTGTTAAATGGGAACCTCATGACAGAGGTTTCTATTGCCACTGATTCTACTGAGATAATTAGAATGATCAACAATTACTACCCACCTTACAGTTCTATTATTCGTGAATGTAGGTCTCTCTGATTCCACAACAACAACAACATACTTTATGCAGCCTTAACTCACATATCAAAAACTAAGTCGGTAGAATTAGAACTTCTAATAATCCCCTCCCCGTGTTTTCCAATAAAGCATTTTCCGCAAACAGTCTAATAACTACTTTTGATCAGCAAGTAATGGCTTGTAACAGTAATTTCGTGGTCAATATTGCTGAACTCAAAAGGAGCTCTATCACTCCAACTGGCACGTAAAATTTTTGCTATCTTTATATAGTATCATCTATACCCAGCAAAGCAAGTGGAAAGAGAACCATAAATTACCTCATAAAAGCAATTTGTGGATTCATTTTCCCAGTGGCAATCTTCACAAAATCAGCATCAGTAAATGAAAAAGTTGCATCAGGCTTCCCATCTTCATATGGCCCTAAATTCCCAAAATACTCAATTCAATTCGGATCCTAATAAATCCGGATCCTTTCCATAATCATAAATCTGGATCCTAATATATACACACACCCCCTATATTATTCGGGTCAATTTCATTTTGATACTGATAATAAAAAAGGAAGGGGGTGGGGGGGGGGAACGAACCTTCTTTTGTTTCTCCTTTCTTCAGATCAACAACATACACCTTCTCATTGAATCCTATTTTCTGCAATTAAGAAATTTAAAATATATATACACACATCAAATTAAGATTTTTTTTAAAAAAAGGCATTTATAAAGGAATTTATTTAATAAAAAGGGGGGGGGGAAATGGACCTTAGGAGCGATATTGATTTGGTAAACAAGGCCAATTTTCTTGATAAGTTCCTTGCCAGCATCAGTAGAAAGATGAAGTTTCATTTGGTCAAATATAGCATCTGATTTTAGCTGAGTAGTAGAATTTTCTGCCATGGTTGATAATGATACTTGTGAAAAATTAAGGTCAAATTGGCTATGTGGTAGAGAGAAAGAGTAATAGTAGAATGCTATATATAGATTAGGTAATAGTAGTCGTAGAGTATTAATAGGGGGAATTAAAATGACAGCTGAAATTTTGGTACAAATGGTAAACAAGGAAGAAGAAGAAGAAGAGGAATAGGAGTAATAAGTGCAAGTAAGAGAGGTGGCAAGGGGTGTATGATTAGGGATGGACACGCAATTCAATGTGCCAAGATTAGGACGACGTAAGAGCAAAAAATTGGCTACACGTTTGGGATTAGATAATCCAAGAATTTTCTTGGCAACATCTGTTTAAATATAAAATTTATTTGTATAAATAACATTACACTCTCTTCCATTTTTTTTTATTATTTTACTCACTCTCCCTATTAATATACATAACATAACCTAACCGACATATACATAGCATTCTATGTATATATTAAAATTTTTGTAATATATTTAGGGAGGAGAGATTTTTTATAATATTGAAAACCCAAAATCTAAAAAAAGCTAACATCCAAAAATCAGAAATGTACCTTCGAGTTATGATAAATAGTAGTAGTAAATATATATTCTTCGTCATATTTTAAATATAAATACATATACATAGCTTTCTACGTATATGCCGGACCTATTATGTATATGAATTGACTTTGTTATATATATGTCGGTCTTGTTCTGTAAATGTCGATCTTGTCATACTTGTTATATATATATGAATCGGCCTTGTCATGTATATGTCAGTCTTGTCATATACAAAGGTTTCTATGTATATGCCGATCTTCTTATGTATAGGAATCGGGGGAGAGAATAAAATAATTAAAGAAGTGGAAAAAAGTATAAATAATTCTAATAAGATTGATATTTATGTTATTTTTACTTATTATTTTGAAGGAGGATCACGGGGTTTGGCTCCTAACAGAAATGGAAGGTAAGATTGCATATGATAGACCCTTTTAATTGAATCTTTCACATAAGAGAAATTTTAATCCACCAAACTATCTTATTTTTATTGTGAATCTTTGTTTTATTTTAGAAACTCGTCTATTTATAAGTCCAACTAATTTTATCTACTCTTTTCCAAGAAGACAACAAATCGTTGGTCAGTGCCTTAACTCATCCAACCAAACTAAACAAAATAGAAGCTTCTCCTTTGAATTGTATTTTAATGGCTAAAGCGTCGAGCTGATTTTAGTTATGGGCTTTGTTATTTTGAGGCCCATTATGTTGTTGATGCTTTGGGCTTACTCAGATGCACGTAGCTACTAACTAGGTTCATGGGCTAAAACCAAAACCGAGTTCAATGAGAAGCATATAATGGCCCTAGATTCCTCTCCTCAAAAATAAATCTAAAAATTACACAAATACACAACTTATCTAACTAATATTACAAAAAATCTCAACTCCCTAAATATATTATAAAAATCTCAACATATACACAGAGTTGTTATGTATATGTCAGCTATGTTATGTATATTAATAGGGAGAGAGAGTAAAGTAATTAAAAAAGTGGAAGAGAGTATAATTACTTCCAAAAAGGTTGATATTTATGTTATTTATACAAAATAAATCCATTTAAATAGGCCCTTAAAAGTAGAAATAATGTTGGTGTCATTTCTCAATTATGTCTTTGAAAAATAATATCGTCCTGAATTTTCAAATTACACAAGTAAAGTATTATTTTGGAATATACTGAGTTTGTTGTTGTATTTTAAAGTTTTGCATGTGGAAGGACAATGGCTTTAAAAAAAATAATCAAATACGTAGGTTGAGCCTTTTGAACAATAGCTCAATATATATAACCTTTTGATTATGATTCATCTGAACGAAGAATTCTTTATACTCCTACAAATGAGTAAAACATCTATTACCCCTAAAATTATGGTCAAATTTGCTATGACACATTCTAATGTCATGGTAGTCCTATTACCTCCTTGAATTGAATTTTAGCATATTTTTGTCAATCTTTTTAGCTAACTTGGACCTCATTTTTATGTAATAAAGCCACACCAACACAAAAGGATGACAAAATTGCGTAGAAAATGACGTCTGGGATAATAGAACCCGTAAAATTGAAATGTGTCGTAACAATTTTAATCATAATTCGACGATACTGAATGCTTATCTCCCCCCACAGATTATAGAAACATAGGTAGTAATTCATTAAAATGTCAATAATATTAGACGCAAACCCATAGTTGTAATTGTGCAATAAATTTATTGATTAAAATTTCAAAAATTGAACTCAGTTAAATTTAAATTCATAACAACATTTGACTTGGATTGGAGGTGGAGTAGATATCAGAAAATCACCAAATTGATTGGTCTAAACTGCAAAAGGGTCCCCCAAACGTTAACTTGGAGAAAGACAGCAGCATGTGAAGTGGATAAAATGATAATGTCCAAACGTGTCCTTTTTCTCAACCAAATACTAAATTAATAAGTATTGCTTCTTTATTGTTGTGTTGCAGATTCGCGCCATTGCTGCTAAACTGGTAAAACTATCTGATCATATTACTATGTTTATTTTTCATATCAATTTAATGTTACTCTGCTTGTGTTACTTTCATAGTTTAGTTTAACTTATGTTGCCTCTTCTTGATTTTTGTTGATCTACTTGAACTTGTTGTGTACCAATTGTCCATCGTTGATTAAAAAGTTAAATAGTAATGAGCTTATAGGCTAAATTTGGTCTATAACATTGATATCAGAGCAAGTCGATCCATGCTTGGAGCTGTGACTAGGATTAGTGGCCTGGATGACCTAAGAGGAGTGCTAACCGTCGCCAACGAGGTGGTTGGTACTCAAAAAGGGAGTAATTGTTATGTGCCAGTTGTCCCTCATTGCTCTAGGAACACGGGCCATATCATTTCGAGATTTTTCTTTTCTTTTTTCGATTTTCACATTGAAAGAGTAATAAGAATAAGAGGTGTTATGTTAAGTTCATATTGACATCGAGTTTTTTTTCCGCAGGACCTCCCTTACAGTATCGTCATAGCAGTAGTGTTTAACCACCAAGTTAGGGATGAATTGTTGTTGATCCTCTACACCTAAGACACCAGAGTAGTGAACCATAAACGTAGAAAGGCATGAGAGAAAAGCATATTGGCTAGTGATTGTGTCCTTTGGGTTGGGCTTCTCCGGTTTAATCTATAATAGAACTTCAGAATTTTCTTAGTGGACTTTGTTCCTATTGCCTTTGATAGACATTTTAATAGTTGTTATTAAGATTGCAAATGCTAAGGAAGTTAAAGTAATTTCAAGGGGCTTATAGAATGGACCTTCAGGATTGTGATAGTTTAATGCCTTAAAGCTCTTCAATTTTAAAGATTGATCTACTCTTTTGGCAATTGACACTTATTTTTGGCCTTACCGTTTATTAATAGTTGTAACGATTCCCAAATTTTCTGCATTTTGAGTCCATAAGTCACGAAGCCAAGGACTAGTATTTGGTTCATAAAGCGCTTAGCTGGTACAACCAGGGTGAACAGACTGAAGGGATACATGTGCTTCTCGATAGAACCTTATTGCATCCTTCAGACCGCAAAATTTGTTTATTGGCATTACGTTTCTCTGGAGAAAGAATTTTCAGTTCTGTATTTGGTAATGTTGCATGTTCGACTACATCTAGAGAGATTCATATAGCATCAGTTAGTTTTGCTGAAGTGCAGGATCATGCTGAGATGGATACAATTACGTGTTGTGTTCTCTAGTTTTGTTGCTGTAGATGCACCAAGATTGTTTCTTCTTGCTCTCACAAACATGCTTCTGTTTGATCTTTTCGTTTCAAAATCAGTGAGAATCAAGCTGATCTGTTCGTTGATCTGTTTTTGTGCTACCTAGATTACAAAATTCTGAAATATATGTGGCACCCTCTATTGTAAATAACAAAAATTCTTTCTTCTGTTATGAAAAGTTCGGCCTTTTGATTTCAGCAGCCTCTACAGTGTAAACGACAAGCAACTGTCGCTTTTATAATGCGTGGATGTTAGACTTTGCTTGTCAAGAATCTCAAAGAGCGGAGGAAATACAGGTTTCAGTCGGTCAGTTCTTAATACAGACTCATGCAAAGACTAGGCGTTCTTGATTGGCGCTGTAACTTGAGTTTCCAAAGCATAAATCTACTAGATGGTGAATCATCCCATACATTGCTTAATTCATTTTCCTGTAGAAGAAGCAGTGAAGCATCTCATCCGAAGACAAGACTTTGTTCAAAACTTAGACATGCAGATTCAAATGTCACGCTTCAAAGTCTAATGCGTCAATGCTCAGAAATCCAAAGCGCGGTTCATGACAACATTGATGAACTACTTGATGAAGAGGACGAGTTATGTCCTGTCGAATGTGTAAGAGAATTTAAGACTGATGAGGAATTCTCCATAATACTGGAAAAAGCGAAAAAGGCTGGTTCTTTGGTTGTGGTAGACTTCTACCGCACGGCTTGTGGCAGTTGCAAGTACATAGAGCAAGGGTTTGCAAAATTATGCAGGGGAGCTGGTGATGAACAGGCACCAGTTATATTCTTAAAACACAATGTAAGTACTATCGCCTCACGTTCCACGTAAATATCAAATATCACGCGGATGTTTGGCAAACAAATGGTTATCGAAATTTCTCCTTGGAAGGTTTTGGATGCATTTAAACTGATATTAACCTATTCATTGCCTTTTTTTTTGGTCGAAGCATGGAACATTTCTGTATTAGTCTAGACTTGCTAGTAGCAAATGCTTCTCCCTTTCAGTTTTTCCTACTTCCCATCTCCACAGGTAATCGATGAATATGATGAACAGTCTGAGGTTGCTGAGCGACTCCGAATCAAGGTGAACCTTTATGATGGCTTAAAATCAATTTAGAGATCTTCAATGCAACTAGAATTGTTACTTCTCAAATCTGATTAATGGCGTTACTATTTTTGCGTCGAATTGGTTACACTACAAAACTTTGATTATCTCGGATTTAATTGTCTTTGTGCAGACAGTACCCCTTTTTCACTTTTATAAAAATGGAGTCCTACTGGAAGCTTTTCCAACCAGAGATAAAGAAAGGATACTTGCAGCTATTCTTAAATACTCTGCTGCAGCTTCGCCGGATGCTTGAATTGGTCCGGTTTGCACTTGCTTCTACACTATGTTGCTCGGACTCTTTGAAAATGTCGACAGGTGCGTGTGGGATCCTCAAAAAGTTGTGCATTTTCAGAGGATCCGACACGGGTGCGGCAACACTTTTGGAGAGTCCAAGCAATATAGCTTCTACATAATGTTAGTGCTTCTGTATAATCATTCTTGGTACTCAGCACACATTGAAACAATTTCTTCCTTATCACATCTGTATTATAATATCTTTGTAATTGTTTTTCTACTTAAATAAGAATTTACACTGGATACTCTTGTATATTGATAGTCCTTTATTTATATCCATTTTGTATCTGATGCCACTCCTGTGCTTCAGTTGGTTGATATCTTTCCAATTTCTTCCAAATGCATTGTCATTTCCCAATCTCAGAATTAATAGCAGTGTACCTAGTGGGACTAATGCTGTCTTCGGCAGATGTTGCTTTTATTAGGACTCCGGCACCTGATGAGAAATCAAAGTTGTTTGGCTTCGGAGGGGGAGCAGCTCGAGTAGTCCACCGACAAGAGACAGGTTTGGGACTGGGACTCCGAGCCCATCCCTCAGAGGACAGAGCCAATTCTTCTCCCACAGTTAAAATGTTCAAAGTTCTGGAGTAGTGAACTGTGGGGGGAGTTTACAATGATAAATGAAAAGGGGCCTTAAATAAAATGAATTCAAGCAGCTGTTGATAAAGCATCAGATGAAAACTTCTTCCCATCTGTCCTAGTCTTGATGGACAAAATTACCTGGTATCAGTTGCTGATGAGAGGTGGGAGGTATTCTCAAATTCGACTTGAGCCCCTTTGACTTTTTCATATGTCTACTTTATATTTTGAATCCCTTAGTGAAAATTCTGGTATTTTGAATCCCTTAGTGAAAATTCTGGTTCGGCCGCTGAGACAATTCACCTGAGAACATGTCATTAAATATCATAATTGCCCTCTCTTATAATCTCATCTTGTAAATAGATCATGATCATGGCTCCTGATTTTGGGATGTTTTTCTGCCACTTTGCCCCCTTAAATGAAATCCTATTTTGTTAAGTTCGTGCTAATATGCTACTTCTTCCATCTCAAATTGTTTGGCAATGTTTGATTGAACACATGCTTTAAAAGAAACAAAAACCTTTGAGACAAAAAATTAAATATGCATAAAATACCAAATTTATTTCAGTACCAAACTTGGTTTGTTTATCGAACTAGACCTACAAGTTGGATTTCCTAGCGGTGGGTGATGGGTTCTTTGGCCTTCTTATATGGTATTGGACAATCATTTGAGCTAATTTTTGAGATTGAGTTAGGTCGTGTCCATTTTTCTGTCATGGTATACGAGTCATGCCCATATATCGAGTTAATGATTTGCCTGATATATATTGAACCCCTATATCATAGAAGAATTTGCTCTACCGCGTAATATCCTCGAATCAAAATCAACCACGACTACCATTTGCAGTGCGTGCATGTTGGGTGGGGTGGAGAGGAGCTTTAACAAAGCCCATGCTCTACATGTCCAGTTTTGGGCTTGCGGGCTAGTTGAGTTCCCCCATTGGTAGATGATGCATTTTTTGGGTCTCCTTGTATGGTTCTGGACAATTCTCAATTTATGAGCTAACGTTTGAGATTGGATCATACTCAATATTTATTTTCTTATTGCAAGTTACGTCATTACACGTAAGAACATGTAAGTAACGACTAAAAGGTCATGTAAAATTAAACAGTAGTAGTGCTTGCTAAACATAAAAGGCAAGTCGATCTTTTCGTAACAGTCAAAACAAGGAAAAAATGCCAAACTAATTGAGGCCTATGTCATTTACTCCCTTGATTATTAGTGTTTTATATTTGTTAGAGTTTGTGAGACGAATTTTGTTTATTTGCCTTGAAAATGCGGTGCGATCCACGTTTTTGATTTTTTTTGGAGTCTGTGATGGTAGTGGAGGGATCGAGCCGATATGGACCTGTATATTTTTGGGCTTAGTATTTATTTGTACGCACGTATTATATAAGTATTTAGTGGGTCGTTTTGGATGTAACATAAAATACGTCATTGAGACTTTCGTCTCATTATTGTACTCCTCTCCATTATAGTGAATTCTCCTCCTCTACCCATGGTTTTTCCGGTCAAGGGTTTCCACGTAAATCTGTGTGTTCTTCTTATTTTTCTTTTGCTTGTGATATTGCTTATTCTGTCCGATCATAACAATATCCAATGTTTCTAATTTAAAAATCAGTCAATATGTCAGAGAAGGAATTAAGGAAAAGCTTTTAAGACAAACAGACAATTGATATCTTGATTGATTGACTCATGATTTTGTTAATGTTTCCTATGAGAAATAATGTAGGAATTCTCATTCAAGAGCATTGCCTCTGCCCGATGTTCAATATTTGTATTGAAGCTCGACTTAATTTAAATTCGTGTTGAAAAATCTCATATAAAAAATAAAGCGCTAATAACAAATACGAGTCCATATCCATTGAGGAGCATTATCTCTACTGATACATAAAAGAGTACACACATGCAGTGAACCAGAAGGGTTAAATTCTTCAAAAGTCACAAGCTCTATTAGCCACATTTTAGCAGTGTACAAGGTCAATCATAAGTCATCTTTTTTTTTTCTTTTGGGTATTGTGCTCTCCAGCTGAGAGATCACCCACCACTTTTTACCTCACCCAATATAACCTCCAACACTTGGCTCTTCAATAGCCTCAATGATAAGGACCTTACAACAAGGACTTGTACTCAGTAGACACATGGCAAATGCAAAAGATACTTAGAAAGATCCCATGTGCCATTCCAACACATGGGCAAAGTCTATTTGCTTTTTTGTCAAGCAAAAGCCAAAATATAGGACAATCCGATGCATTAAAACTCCTGTCATGTGCGGAGTTTAGAAAAACTCGGACTATAAAAATCTATTGTATGTAGTTTTAACATGCATTTTAAAGCTCGAGTTTGTTACCAAAATAAAGGAACCAATAGAATTGAGGGATCAAATTTTACACTTTGTGAATTCCAATTCTTGCAAAAAAAATTGAAATGGTACAAAGTGCTAGCTGTAAAGGTATTCAAGATTTAGTAAATTCTTGAATATAAGTACTAATTGTTGGGTGAAAAATGGAGATCTATGTCATCCCCTACATGTCTATTTCTTTTTGGGTGGGGGTGGGGTTTTGGTTTTGGGGGGAGGGGGGTGGATGAGTAACAATCTTGGATAAGATTGATGAAATCATTTGAGATATGCAAATCAGAAGAGCCATTAGGTTGATGTAGTAGATTCTTTCCAAAATCTTGCTGCTAGTCCACCTACTGGGACAGGGAATGGTCCATATTGAATCCCACTATCAGATCCTACTACTTCCCACCTGTAAATAACCAAAAATAAATTATTATATCAGTCAATCGACTACGTCTCAATTCCATTAACTTTTACAAATTATGCTAATCACAAAGTAGTACGATAGCTATGTAATGATTACGATTACATTTAATAATCTAAAGTGAATGTCTAGATCACAATGTATGTATGCCCTTGAATATCGAATATAACAATCCCCTTATTCTTTACTGACTCATAGTTATTATTTTGAAATTTATTCGAAAAGTTTCTTAGTTTAAAATCATGAACACACTTACTTCATTACAAATAGCGACAGTACATAGTTACTTTTGAGGAAACACTAAAAAGTGTCCTGAACAAATCTTTACAAGATTAGATGACACGTTATCAATTATTAACTCATTGAAAAAAGCATGCTTTAACATGTCATAATCATATGATTATTGGAAGGAGATTACTTACTATATTAAAATTTAAACACACACACACACACAATACCTGAATTCAGTGACTAGATGATGTGTCATAACTAGAATTTCCTGCTTGGCAAGTTCATTCCCTGGACAAGCGTGCACTCCGCTGCCAAATGGCATAAATGTATTGGGTTTCAGCGCATTCTGCAAATATAAAATATGAATTATATATAATTAATGTACAATTTAAAACTAGTAAAGTATAATAGTAAACTTTAATAAGGGTATTGTTGTACCTCAAATCTTGAAGGATCAAATTTTTGTGGATCAGGAAAGAACTCTGGGTTGTGATGAATATTTCTGAACAAAGGCATTACCTTCCAACCTTTTGGAATCAAGTAACCTACACCACCACATTTCCAATGAGTTTAAATTTTATGCACCGCAATCATATTACTAATAAGATAATTACAGGTAAATTTCTATGTACGTTGCTTGAATCCTTCAAAAATTATTTATATTGGGAGAATTTGATACGAGTACGACTAAATTTTTGAAGGATCTAAGCAACATGAATCTCTATGATATAGATATGTTTGAATAAAATTGTACATAACATGCTATACCAAGTTAAACTACCGTAATGATCGACAAAAATAGAGAAAAAATTAAAGTACTTTTTTCAATTGGCTTACCTTTGTATTCTACATCAGCCACAGCCTCTCTAAATGTGAAAGATATAATGCTAGCCATTCTCAGTGTCTCCAAAACAACCTAAACAATACACATTGTCAAGAGGTTAATTATGTACTATCATAGCCCTAGAACTTTCGTTAAAGAAAATATTATTCTATCAATCAGAGGCGGAGCCAGGATTTCAACTAAGGGGATTCAATATTCAAAGAAAACTTAATCGAAGGGGGTTCAACACCTACTATAACCACATAAAAAATAACTTTAATCATGTATGAATAGTATATTTTCCCGTCGAAGGGGGTTCGCCGCCTCTACTATCAATCGGTAACTGGACTGGAGCTATAATTCTGCTTACAGATTTGATAGAACTTAATAATTTTAGTTTAAGTTCCATATTAATATTTAAAAAATTAAAATTCGAAAAATCAAAATCCAGGTCCGCTTCTGAATTTACTAAAAATTATTACCTTGTTAGTGATAGGCATCTTTCTTGTTTGTGTCCATGTCAACCCATGATTTTCTTGTTCATTTGACTGCCAAATCACTTTCTGTTCAGCCTGCAAAGACATCCATTATTACCAAACATTAAATACCAAGTCCAAAATGCCTTCAAATCAATAGTAGTTAAAAATGTCAAGACAACCACACTAATAAAAAAAGTGTAATTAAAAATGGAATGTTCTAGATGTTTTTTTTTTTTTTTATACCTTGACACACTCAAGAAGTTTGGGATTATCATGAAGGTACTTTAGAATCCAAGTTAAAACACTTGCTGTTGTATCTTGTGCAGCAAATAGAACTCCAATTATATTATCAGCAATTTGATCTTCATTTAATACCAATAATCCTTTTTCTTCTTTTGCATTCAAGAAACAACTCAACAACCCTTTCTCTAGTACCTTCTTCTCTTTCCTTTCCCTTATTATTTCACTTAGAATCTTCCCAAGTCTCTTTCTTGCCTTCACACAAAAATAATAATAATAAAAATATGATCGGGGTCAGTTTTCGTGCACCTTCAAATTTAGTTCATAATAATTAAGTGATGTGACTAAAATAACACTTACTTGAAGGGCCTTTCTATAAGGACTCCCTGGCACATTTGTTGGAAAACAATTGTAACCTTTATCAACTATGCTATAATTTTTCTTCAATTCTTCCTTCACATGGACTTCCAATCGTCCAAATATAGCAAGTATACCTACTTCAAACGAAAACTAACACAAAAAAGAAGTCAGAAAAAAAAAACTTTTACCCCACAAATATAAATAAATACTATAGGCTGTTTGACCAAGATTTTTAAAAGTCAAAAACATTTTTATTAATTAAAAAAATACTTAATTTTAGAGAGTTGACACGTGTCGTCAAACAAATCTTGACCAAGCACAAATCATTATTCAAGTAGTTTCCAAAAATCGGATAACCAAATATAAACAACTACTCTCTCAAAGTACTTTTTTTTTAAAGAGTACTCCAGACAAAAAGTTTTGTCTTGAGTTGGGATATACCTGCAACAACTTCTCTATCTCTTCGAAGAAAATGATATGAACTATGTATGTTTTAATCTCCCTAAACCCAACTATGTGGAAATACACTGGAGCTATTGTTGTTGTACTCCAGACAAAAAGTACGGCTCTAAATAAGCAGATTATAAAAATTTGACCAAACAGACTATGAATCTTTTAACTTATAAAAACCAACCTTTTTCATCTCATGATAAGTGTTGACAACATGTCCACCAGCCCAAGAATTCAATGCAGTAATTGATAGTTCTTCAATATGAGGGATTTGGTTACGAATGGATTCTGGATTTAAAGAAGCTTGAACAAGTTTTCTAAGATGATTATGATAATCTCCTTGGTGAAAAAATAGTGCAGATTGACCAATTAAATTCTCTTTGCTTTTTGGATAAGTTGGCCTGAACAAATTTGCTTGGTTCACTAGTACAAATCTAGCAGCTTCTGGACTTGCCAACATCACACATGGATAACCTAGTATTTTTGTCTTAAATATTTCACCGTACCTGAAAATACATTAATATAATCATTAGTGTTGTTAGTGTCAGAAAGTCACACATTGGGGTAAAACGCTTCTTAATAAAGACGATTCAAACATGAGGCCTTTGGTTAACGATAAAGTAGTACTTAACTACTTTCTACTCCCACTATAACCATTGTTGGTTGTGAGAGTACTTACTACCTA